>NC_052148.1:107653265-107965509 GCF_902713615.1 Scyliorhinus canicula | reverse complement strand
TTAAGGCTGGTGGCAACAGACTCAATGACTCCTGTCTTCAATAACCTCTTGAGTTCTTCTTCCACTTCAGATCGAATAGCATTGGGTCGGGTAAGTGCTTTCAAACACTTAGGCATGCTGTCTGCCTTTATCTTGAGTTTCATTTCGACTCTAGTCATGGTTCCAAGTGACTCCTTGTGCACTTTCTCAGAAGTGGTTGAAGATCGTTCATAAAATCAACAAGTTGGGTCACGGCAGCCCAGTTTAGCTTAATCAAGATCTCCCAAACAATGCTGGAAAGTTTCCTTGAACACTGTGAAGAGGCAACTCCACTTTCTGCTCTATGACTTCCACAGTCACCCTGATGAAGTCCTTCAGTGGCACGACCTCCTTGTTAAAGGTCCTCAAAACCAGTGTTTTTCAAACTTTTTTTCTGGGGTCCCATTTTTACCAATCGGCCAACCTTCGGGGCCCAACCCGGCCGACCTTTGCTAGCCACGCTGGCCGACCTTCGTGACCCATGCCGGCCGACCTTTGTGACCCACGGCAGCCGACCTTTGAGACCCACGCCGGCCGACCTTCGTGACCCACGCCGGCCGACCTTTGTGACCCACGCCAGCCGACCTGCGCAACCCACCATTTTCTCTTACCTTGTTTGTTGCTGACAAAAATGGAGGAAATGGTTTTGGGTCCCTTTGGCCCCCCCAAACTTGAAAAAAAAAGGCTGCGACTTTATTAAAAAAATGCAGCCGCACTGCGCATGCGTGGCCAATTATCTGTTCCTGGCCATTATTAAAAGCCGGCTTCTGTGGCTGTTGCGTGTGGATTTGCGCGACCAGGAGCACTGCGACAGACGGCTCTGCGACCCTCCCGACATCCGCCTGCGACCCACCCGCTGTTCGTGCCCCTGAGTTTGACAATGCCTACTCAAGACCACATCAAATGACTGTACTGGCAGATACTTCAATTTCTGACAGTATATCGATTCAGGTATAAGTATTACTGTGACGCCCATATCCACTTACATCTTAATAGTGTTCCCATTTAATTTCCGATAAACCCAAAATTGTTGCTAGTCTCCTTGTGCTACAATGCCAAGCTTACATTCCTAAAGCTGACTTGACACTTTGGTACTCTGTGAGTCTTCAGTTGGATCACTTAACTGGTAAACTCGTCCTGTACACTTTGCAATATTTTTCTTGGTACACTTTTTTTGTGCTGATGAAGGTTGGTATGACCAACATGCCTTGGCAATGTCATCAACTCAGCCACAATTTTTGCATTTGTTCTCCTTGCTCCAACAATCTCCTGCCATAGGTCCCACTTGGTGGACCTGCTACTTGCAGACTCCATCTTATGGACGTTAGCTGAAACTCTAATCAACGAAAATTCTCTCGCAGCAATTTCCATAGACGTTGCGATTTCTCCAGCAGATTTTAGGGTTAATGCACCTTCTGTCAACAATTTCCTTTGGATGGCTTCATTCCTGAGGGCACAAGCTAATCGGTCACGAAGTGTATCATCCAAAGTTTGTCCAAATTCGCAACACTTTGCTAGCCTTTGCAGTGATGCAACAATTTGTGAATTGTTTTCCCTTTCCTCCTGCACTCGACATGAAAGTAAAATCTTTCAGCTATTAATAGCGGAGAGCGAGAAAATGTTCTTACAAGACAGTCATTAACTTATCGTGTGACTTGTCTCCAGGTTTAGCAGGGGGAACTAAATTCTGTAGCAACATGAATGTTTTCCTCCCAACTGAGCTGAGAAAGGTCACAATATGCTGGTCTGCTGGTGTCTGATTGGCTTTAAGGAACGACTGGAACCTTTTCTCATAAGAGTTACATGTCTCCTCCTCCTCATCAAACGTGTCCATAACGCCTTTTCTTACCGCCAATTTTTGGATTGCAGCTCTCTGATCTAGGCCTTCAGCCTGTCTTCCCTCCTGTTTATTTCCTCTCTGTTTAAAGCAGCTGAACTCGCAGAGCACAAGCACACTAGGTGTTTCTGTGCCCTGCTATACATTCCCGGGCAGTGGCAGAGTCGGCAGCCTCCCAGGTTCACATACCTGCAGCCCATTTCAGAGCTTCATTTGTGGTCTCCGTAGCTCTACCCACTACAAATGGTAAATGTACTGAAAACTTTGATCTTCCATTTGAAGTAAGCCCCCATAAACTCAGTTGTCCGATGGCTTGTTTTCTTTTTGAAAACCCTTTTACTTGCACCAGTAGCTGTTATGATTGACCGGATGATTCGTCACGCCCTGCTACAAACTGTACCAGTGTCTAAATATTTACCTGAAAATGGTTTTTACTTGCCACAAGGATTTTGCCTTGGAAGCCTTGGATATTTCACCGGACCTCACTCCTGATGGTGTATGCCTGGATCTCTGTCAATGATTCCTTCTCCTGGCTCACAAAATAATTGCTGAAAGTTGTTTTTTTTCTGGTTTAATGTTTACTGCTCAGAACTTGTTGCCAGTTTCTCTTCAGCTATATTTGTTATTTTAGCCACAAAGAGAAAGAATCAGAGGTGGCATGTGTCGAGTTCGTATAACATAGTGCAAAGGGTTTATTTACAAAATGCTGCTCAATAAGGGTACAATGGTGAACTCCACCAAAGCCCACAAAACATACAACGGCATCGTTGCGTAACACTTGACGTTGCACCAGCCAACGGTGGTGCTCTGATACATAACAAGACGACGCCAGAAAATGTGGATATGTAATGTGGATAAATAAGGAGAAAGCGCACTGCTGAACTCTGCCTCTGGTAAGCTGCAAAATTTATTCTTGTTTGTGAAATGAATCTTGAAGTTGCACCAATACTCCATTGATCAGAAGAAAGCAATAGCAATTTTGGCAGGTTGGACTGGTCTTCAGTTCAAAAGGAGACAATTTGTTCATCCACAATACGTGTCACTCAATCTTACAAAGCGTGGAATTGCTCCTTTGTATCTTTTTAATTTGTTTGTCCATTCAGAATTTGCAGGGAGCTGATGATGTTCGCACTTCAGTTTTTAATTAAATCTGACTGTCAGGTTTTTCATTTATATTTTGTTCCAATGAGAGCTTATTGCATGCAGTGTGATGAAAAGCTAAATTTAAAGCTGTTATAAATCAATACTTCATTAATGAATTACTAATGGGAGAAACAATGTAATGAACTTTCCACTACACAATATTAAACCAAATTAAGCTCCTCAAGTCAAATCTCATCTCAATCAAGGTTCAATTTACTTCAGACTGCTCTGTTTAGCTGAATTCTAACTTGCATTAAACTATCTTTTCCCTGCTGTTTTGATGTTAAACATACGATTTGAAATGCATATAATTTCATATCCCCACAATGATCGTCCTCAAAAGCAAAGTGTTCTCCCAGTGACTACTGAAGCTTTGGAAGGGGCAGCATCAGATGCCTTAGTGGGTGAATTTGGACACTTTCGCTGCCCTGCTCCAGGGTTTCAAATCTCCAAAGTTTTTTGTTTTATTTGTCCAACCATTTATTGGTGAGGCACATAATCCACACTGGCGAAAAAAATGGCATGATAAATTGATTGCTCCGGGGTCTCATAGTCTGCCTGGGAGCAGCTGGACCCTCTCTCAGAAATGCTGCTGAAGGCTCCCATTTGAATCTGACAGCATGCACCATGGCTGGGATCTTCCATGAAGTGGTAGTCAACGTCGGATTACATTTCTAGCTGAGTCTTCCGTGCCTGGCATCTCCAGAAATTCAGAGCATAGCGTCCATCAGAAAACTCCATCACAGCTTCTAGTGTCAGGGAAAAGATTCAGTGCACCCTCTCTTTACAGCACTGGCTGCCTTAAGGCAAGTTTAAACGTCCAAGATGAACGTTTGTGAAGAGGTGGGTGGATGAATGGGAAGGGGACAGGTTGATGAGGTAAGCGAGTAAATAGGTAGGGGACAGATGGGTGAGGTAAATGGGTAAATGGGTCAGGGTCTGGTAGGTGAGGTAAATGGGTAGGGGGCAGGTGGGTGAGGCAGCTAAATGGGTAGGGGAGAGGTGAGGGAAGTAAGTGGATAAATGGGTAGGGGACAGGTAGATGTGGTGACAGGTGGGTGAATGAATGGTAGACTAAGGTTTTCCAAATTTATCTCAGCATGGATAATTTTTGACCTCTCAAGAGCACTGAAAGAACCCCAAACATTTTTATTCTGTTGAAGTTATGTATTTATTTGGATATAGAATCTTAGAATTTACAGTACAGGAGGAGGCCATTCATCCCATCGAGTCTGCACCGGCTCTTGGAAAGAGCACCCTACTTAAGCCCACGCCTTCACCCCATCCCCGTAACTCCAGCTAACCTTTTTGGACACTAAGGGCAATTTATCATGGCCAATCCACCTAACCTGCACATCTTTGGACTGTGGGAGGAAACCGGAGCACCCGGAGGAACCTCACGCAGACATGGGGAGAACGTGCAGACTCTGCATAGACAGTGCCCCAAGCCGGGAATTGAACCTGGGACCCTGGAGTTGTGCCACAACCCGCGAGGAGCCTTTCCTTCTGGGCTCCCCAGCAGGAAATAACTCAAGTGCCGCTTCGGCGGAGAGAAACTCCCAGATGCCAAAAGAAAATGGCAAAGCGCCATTGAATAGTGGGGTTTTGTTCGGCGCTGCAGCCACTGAGAAACACCCCTCTAAACGCACCCATAACCGGATATAAATTCTTTTCCAATGGAGCATGCCCTCAATGTTCATTTTGGTTCTTTTTCTGGCTCATCGAATCAGAGGCCTGCTTCTCAGTCCATTGGCTGCTGATAGACTGACTAGTATGCCTATAAGTAGCCAAAGCATCTCCGATTGAACAATGGAAGGGCAGCTTTTTTCTCATTTTCAAACGTGCTCCTGTGGAACCCTTGGAAACCTTTGGATTCCACAGAATACAGGTTGGGAAAGGCGATGGATGATTGGGTGAGTGAGTGAATGGGTAGGTGGATGAAGTGGGTTGTCCGGTCAGGCCAGGGGTAGTCAAGGGTTTGGTGGGAGAGGATGTGAGGGGGGGGTTGGGGTAGTCAGGGGCATCAATGTGAGTAATCTGGGCATCAGTTCTGGAATCACCCAGGAGTTAGACTAGGGATTATCTTCCTAACATTTCCTAGGTAACTATTCAGGTAAGTACATTGGAATTGTCTGATTTTTACGACTCAGACTCAGACTTAGAAGCTTTCGCAGAGGGTACCTGGAAACAGGGGAATTCCTCTACATCATGGGTCTCACATCCGGTGTCCCATATTTTGAGTCCCGATGCAAACCTTGGGCACTAGGCCATCAATATTTAGAATTTCTGCCCTCTGCTCTACCTCTCTAATAGTGATGGCCTTTTAAAGTACATGTGGTTATTTTGGTACAACAGGACATGTGGGACTAATTTCTCATCATTCAGGCACACTCCCATCTGTGTTTTTGGTGTGCTGTTCCTGAAACTCCTCGTATAAGATTATACTTACAAATTTCAAAAAAAAGTTCAAACTATCAGCGTACTCCGCATTATAATAGGTTTTCGTTTGATAATATGAAGCAAATATCCTGTTTGTCAAGACGCCTTAACTTCTAATTAAATTAGAGACCACATTATTGCACATACATCCAGTCCAAGTGCTGGTTTAATATAATAAGAGTTTTGCTAGCATGCTGTAGGTAGAAAAGGCTACCACTCTCCTTCAAATGTAGAGACAATGACCTTTTCCTTTAAACTAAATTGGAAGCAGTCGTTGTCTTTCACGATTCTGTTTGAATATGAATCACGGCAAAATGACAGTTTCTCAGGACGCGACGATACAGAGCTCCATCCAGAGATTCTGCAAACTGCTCAACTAAATCCAACATTCAGCTCTGAAAGCTCAAAACATTTACAAATGCCACCAGCATGACCCCAAAGAAATGGCAGGGCCCACAACACACAACTCTACTTCCTGCACTCTCCACCGTGAGAAATGTAAAGGCTGAGAGTTTAAACTGAGAATTCAGCGTCACCAAAAAACCTTTCCTGATTTCAAGTTTGATTTTCATCCCAATGTGAAACAAGAAGGGAGCGATCACCCACTATACGCTGGATTCAATTTACAGATTACATTTGCAGTGGGTACGATGTTTATCTCCCTAAGGGATGGATGCCGAGGAGGATCAAAACAAATTCCAGCCTTGTGCTAAAGTTTTAATCCATTTTGGCAATGTTCCCTGAGTAAATTTAGAATGGCCCAGATCCTCTGTGAAGTGGCGACCATCATTGGATTGCTGCTTCATTCAAAGCACGGCCCCAGGATCAGCAATTCTGGCCGCCAGGGAGCTGGAGCGGTTCACGCCGCTCCAGCTGCTGATCCGGCCGTGGAATGAGCACCGGTGGATGCGCGCATGCGCAGTGGGTCAGGCACGAACCCGCGCATGCGCAGACCCACCGGCGCGATTTCCACGCGTGCGCAATGTCTCCCTATTCCATGCCGGCCCCGACCCAACATGGCGTAGGGGGACAGGCGCCGGCGTGGAAGAAAGGAGGCCGGGAGACAGAGAGGCCGGTCCGCCGATTGGTGGGTCCCGATCGCAGGCCAGGCCACATCGGAGGCCCCCTGGTGTTGGACCACCTCTTCCCCCCACACATGCCGCCATCTGTCCCTTCAGAGCGAAGGTCATACCGGCTCAGAGAAGGTTAGAATGGCGCTGTCGGGACTCGGGTTTATCTGGGCTGGAGAATCGCGTCCCGGCGTCGGGGAGACATGGTGCGATTCGCTCGGCGACCCACCAATTCTCCGACCCGGCGCGGGGTCAGAGAATCCCACCCCAGGAGTCTGGAGGAGGCATCCCTGACACGCGAGTGCACACCCCTGTGGAGCAGGTGAAAATGGAGCTAGCGGTAAAGACTTAGGAAAGGGCAATGGCTAATATGGAGGTTGGCAGGCGGCAACCAAGTGAAAGCCCAATGCAATGCTGATATCCCTTCAACAAGTGAATCACTTCTCTTCCACAGACCAATCCTTCCCAAGATCTCACCATCTCTTTTGTCTTGCAGGATCACCAATGGACAAGGCTGGACCTTTCAGGGTCGCTGCCCCTCAGCCACATCCTCCTCACACCCTGGAGCTGCAGTCTGGGGAAGTCACCAACTTCTCATCACTGCTCTCACCTGAACCCTCCATCTTTGCAGAGACTATCACCTCGGTGGGGCATTGTAATGAAGAGCTACATCCAGCTGTGAATGGTGGTGGACAAATAAACTCCTCAGTAGAGGAGGAGGCGCCACATATATCCCCATCCTCAATGATGGAGCAGCCCAGCACATATGTGCAAAAGACAAGGCTGAGGCATTCGCAACAATCTCCGGTCAGAAGCACCAAGTGGATGATCCATCTTGGTCTTCCCCAGAAGTCCCCAGCATCATAGATGTCAGTCTTCAGCCAATACGATTCACTCCATGTGATATCAAGTAACTGCCAAAGACATTGGATACTGCAAAGGCTATCCAACCCAGCCAATTATTGCCCTATCAGTTTACTCTTCGCCATCAGCAAAGTGATGGAAGGAGTCGTCAACAGTGCTATCAAGCGACACTTACTCAGCAACAGCCTGCTCACAGACACTCAGTTTGGGTTCCACCAGGGTCACCCAGCTCCTGACCTCATTATAGCATTGGTTCAAACATGGACAAAAGAACTGAATGCCAGAGGTGAGGTGAGTGACTGCTCTTGAAATCAAGGCTGCATTTGACCAAATATGGGATCAAGGAGCCCTAGCTAAACTGGAGTCAATGGTAATCAGGGAGAAAACTCTCCGCTGGTTGGAGTCATACCTGGCACAAAGGAAGATGGTTGTGGTGGTTGGAGATCAATCATTTCAACTCCAGGAAATCACCGCAGGAGTTCCTCAGGGTGGTGTCCTAGGCCCAACCACCTTCAGCTGCTTCATCAATGACCTTCCTCCCATCATAAGGTCAAAAGTGAGGATGTTAGCGGATGACTGCACAATGACCAGCACCATTCATGACTCCTCATATAATGAAGCAGTCCATGTCCAAATGCAGCAAGATCTGGACAATATCCAGAATTGGGCTGACAAGTGGCAAGATACATTTGCGCCACACAAGTGCTAGGCAATGACCATATCCTACAAGAGAGGATATAACCATTGCCCCTTGACATTCCCATCACTAAATCCCCCACAATCAACATCCTGAGAGTTACATTGATCAGAAACTGAACTGGACTAGCCATATTAATACTGTGGCTACCAGGGCAGGTCAAAGACTAGGAATCTTACTGTGAGTAACTCACCTCCTGATCCCCCAAAGCCCGTCCACCATCAACAAGACACAAGTCAGGAGTGTAATGGAATACTCTCCACTTGCCTGGATGAGTGCAGCTCCAACAATACTGAAGAAGCTCAACACCATCCAGGAGAAAGAGGCCAGGATTGAGCCCCCTTCCACAAACATTCACCAAGGTTCCTGAGACAGAACTTTCCAAACCCACGACCACTACCATCTAGAAGGATAAGAGCAGAAGTAACCTGGGAACTCCTCCAACTGGAGGATCCCCTCCAAGTCACTCACCATCCTGTCTTGGAAATGTATTGCCACTCCTTCACTGTCACTGAGGCAACATCCTGGAACTCTCTCCCAAACAGCACAGTGGATGTACCTATACCTCAGGACTGGAGCGAATCAAGAAGGCAACTCACCATCACCTGCTGAAGGGCAACTAGGGATGAACAATAAATGTTGGCCTAACCAGCGATCATCGCATAAATTAATTTTTTAAAAAGGTCATAGAACATAGAACTGTACAGCACAGTACAGGCCCTTCGGCCCACGATGTTGTGTCGAACCAGTCTGAAACTAAGATCAAATCAACCTACTTCCAATCATTCTAGTGCCTATCCAATAACCCTTGAATGTTCCTAAAGTGTCCGACTCCACTACCATAGCTGGGAGTGCATTCCACACCCCAACCACTCTCTGAGTAAAGAACCTACCTCTGACACCCCTCCTATATCTTCCACCATGAACCTTATACTTATGCCCCCTTGTAACAGCTACATCCACCCGAGGAAAAAGTCTCTGAACGTCCACTCTATCCCTCTCATCATCTTATACACATCAATTAAGTCACTTCTCATCCTCCTTCGCTCCAATGAGAAAAGCCCTAGCTCCCTCAACCTTTCCTCATAAGACCTACCCTCCAATCCAGGCAACATCCTGGTAAATCTCCTTTGCACCCTTTCCAATGCTTCCACATCCTTCCTATAACGAGGTGACCAGAACTGCGCACAATACTCCAAATGTGGTCGAACCAAGGTCTTGTACAGTTGCAGCATAACCTCACGGCTCTTAAACTCAATCCCCATGTTCATAAATGTTAACACACTTTAGGCTTTCTTCACGGCTCTATCCACTTGGGTGGCAACTTTCAGAGATCTACGGACATGAACTCCGAGATCTCTCTGCTCCTCCACATTCTTCAGAATCCTGCTGTTGACCATGTAATCCGCATTCAAATTTGTCCTACCAAAATGAATCACGTCGCATTTATCAGGGTTAAACTTCATCTGCCACTTTTCAGCCTAGATCACCTTGTATGCGCACTTCACATATGCTGTAGCACATCAAGTGGAGGAAGGGACTCTCAAGGGAGCGGGCGGTTGAAGAACTGCCTGATTCCAGGGAACAGTTGTAGTCCAAACAGGTGTCGTGCTTCTTCATAAGATATAGGAGCAGAATTAGGCCATTCAGCCCATCAAGTCTGCTCCACCATTCTATCATGGCTATATGCTCCTCCTCTGTTGCCTACAATGCTACAGGCCAAGAGGTGGATTGCAAAATTACCCAGAGCATCTCCTCCCTAGAACACATGACCTAGGAGCAGGAGTAGGCAATTTAGCCTCCCGAGCCTAAACACCATCAATGTGATCATGACCTTAACTCCACTGTCCTGCCCTTCCTCCATAAACCTTCAACCCATTACTAATTAAAAATCTGTCCAACTTCTCTTTAAATTTACTCACTGTCTCTCCATCCATCACACTCTGGGATAGCAAGTTCCAAAGATTCACAACCCTTTGGGAGAAATAGTTTCTCCCCAAATTTTAAATTTGTTACCTCTTATTGTAAGATTATGACCTCTCGTTTTAGAATGGCCCACAAGAGGAAACATCTGCTCCATCTCTACTTTAGCCATACCTTTAAGCATCTTGTCTATCTTGATTTGATCTCCTCTCATTCTTCTAAACTCTAATAATAATAATCTTTATAGGCACAAATCGGCTTACATTAACACTACAATGAAGTTGCTGTGAAAAGCCCCTAGTCGCCACACCCCGGCACCTGTTCAGGTACACAGAGGGAGAATTCAGAATGACCAACTCACCTATCAGTGTTTCGGGACATGTGGGGGGAAAATCAGAGTACCCGGAGGAAACACACGCAGTCAGGGGGAAAACGTGCAGACTCGGCACAGACAGTGACCCAAGCCGGGAATTGAACCCGGGACCCTGGCGCTGTGAAGCCACAGTGCTAACCACTATGCTACCATCTACCCACTCTAGAGAGTATAGGCCTAAACTGTTCAATCTCTTTTCATGTGCCAAACCCCTCACCTTTGGAATCAACCCAGTGAACCTCCTCTGAACTGCCTCCAATGCCTCTATATCTTTCCTCAAATAAAGGGGACCAAAATTTTGTACAATACTCCAGGTGCTGTCTTGTATAGTTGCAACAACACTTCCTTACCTTTATATTCTATTCCTTTTGCTATGTATGCGAACATTCCATTTGCTTTCTTTATTATCTGCTGTATCTGCATGCCCGTTTTCTGTGACTCATGCATGAGGACAACCAGATCCCTCTGCATTGGAGCACCCCGATGTCTCTCCCCATTTAGACAATAAGTTACCTTTCCATTTTTCCCACCAAAATGCATCTCCTCACACTTCTCCCCATTAAACTCCATCTGCCACGTTTTGGCTCACTCTCCTGACCTATCTACATCCATTTGTAATGTTCTTATATCCTCATTGCAACTTACTGTCCCACCTATTTTTATGTCATCTGTGAATTTGGCTATAGAACCTCCTATCCCTGTATCCAAGTCGTTAATACAGATAGCTGGAACCCAAGGATTGAACCCTGTGGCACCCCACTAGTTGCATCTTGCCAAGCAGAACAAGACGCATTTCCCGACTCTCTGTCTCCTGTCCGTCAGCCAGTGTTCTATCCAAGCCAATAAGATACCTCTAATCCCATGTGATCTCACCATGTGAATTAACCTTCTGTGCGGCACCTTATCAAAAGCCTTCCGGAAGTTCAGATATACTACACCTACAGGATCCCCATTATCCACTCTGCTTGTTACATCTTCGAACAACTCTAGCAAATTAGTCAAACATGTTTTGCCTTTCATAAAACTATTTGACTCTGATGGATAGCATTTTGATTTTCCAAATGTCCTGATATTACGTCCTTAATAATTGACTTTCACACTTTTCCCACAACAGATGTTAACCTGATTGGTCTGTAATTTCCCACATTCTGCCTCCCTCCCTTTTTGAATAAGTTAGCATTTTTCCAATCCGTTGATTGGGGAGCCTGTGTTAGTGTTAGTGTATTATCCCGCCAGCAGGGTGGCACCTGGTTGTGCGATGGAGAGGGTCACAGTGTGCGAGGGAAGTGTGCGGCTGCTGGGAGCAAAACTGCAGTGTGATGTGGGTCCTCGGTGTGACACACAGGTAGTGACAACCAGTCCGGGCACAGGATGGATGGGTTCAGGGACGTGGTAGGCAGGCAGGGGATAGGAGACAGCTGGTGGTCCTGTGGAGTGGGCTAGCTGTTAGTATCACTGGTGAGGCCTCTGCACCAAGAAGGGCAGCATGCCAGGGAGAGTGCCAAAGACCACGGTGCATGTGTCCTTTGTTTGGGGTGAGCTCGTCTATTCTCCTGCTTCCCCTGCAGTGTGGATGCACTTCTGATGAGTGGACTGAGGAGTGGAAACACCTGTGGGCCACTGATTGTGCTTGGCCACGCCATCCCATTAATGAGGCAGTTGGGGTCTGATGGTTTTCATCCAAGATGGGGGTCAACATTTGCAAAACACAGTGTGCAGTCAACAGAATGACCAGCCAGTTGCTTGCACGTAGCACCAAAGGGGTGTGCTTTAATCACGTACTGCAGCAATGGCGGTCTGAGTCAGACCACCTCAATCCTGAGGGGGGCACCCTGAGTCCACAGAATTGGCACCAAGTCATTTTCCACTACTTCCTCCTGCCCGAACAGTCACCCCCAGCAAGCCCGCCAATTTTGGAGAATTTTTAAGAGTTTTCTTACCCTCTCATTCGCCCTCAATAGCCATGGTGCCCAGGGCCTGCTTGTAAATACTTGCACCAATTCACACTCATATAACGTTTGCCTGAAAGGGGCGGTGAATAAAGTGTCCAAACCCTACTGATATTAAAATCCATGCAAGTTCTGGTTTTGCATGGACCTGCCAGCGCGGGTGCAAATTTTGATTTAGTCACCAGCGAGGGGCCAGAGCATGGCATCAGAACTTGGGCCGGGCGCAAACCTGTGGCGGGATTCTCTGGTCCGTAAGTCACGTTTTCCTGGGTGGCCGCCCTCGCCAGCATTGGGATTCTCTGTTCCTGCCACCTGCCAATGGAATTTCCCATTGTGGCCACCCCAATGCTGCTGGGAAGCCAGTGGGCATGGGTGCGCTGTCCGCGCAATGGAGAAACCCGCCGGTGCAGAATCCAGCCCCTGATTTTTTCACATTCGCTCGATTCTCCACTCAATCGCGATTCTGGCTTCCGGCACCGTGAAGCGGAGAATCCAGCCTGCAAGATAAGGAAAATGGAGGAAGACAACTGAACCACTGCTGGAGACCATAGAAAGTATTTTAGAGATTAAAATCAGAAATAATCGATCAATGAACAGAAATACCAATTGGTTAGTGTGTTTTATTATGGTGGGGGGTAGAATTATATATTTGTGATTTAACGTGGGAGTCAATACTGCATTATACACTGCTACAAGGCTCAAGGCTCCAAAATGCTGCATGTGAGAAAGCATATGACTAAAAAAATTATTTGAAAGTATATTCATGCAGGGGAAGTCAAGTTGAAATAACGACATAACTCTTACGTAGTGACAACACATTAACTTCTGGGAATGTGAGTTAGCAGCTGTGGGCTTGCCGATGAGACAGGTCTCTTTATTAGAACCTGAAAGACAACTATTTTTCTCTTCCACATTGACCCTTTTTGTATTTCTATCATTTTCTCTTTTTTCACAATGTTTTGCTTTGAAAAGGCCACAAGAGACTTTGGACTTGAATTATGCTGACATGAATATGAACATGCAATGCTGAGTTACATGGCTTTTTGCTGTTTTAATGGGGGCATTGTCAAATTTATTAGATTTTTATCTATTCCAATTATCAATTAATTTAGCTTTGGAACAACTCTGACAGTTTATTGAATAATTGATTTGTTAATTTTATGTGAAATTTACCATGGAAATTCTGCTTTGTAATGGAATGAGTTCATACTCTGGACAGAGAGAAATGTCAGTCCCTCACAGTCAGAAACAGGGGAATTTATAATGGGGAACGAAGAAATGGCAGACCAACAAAATCCATATTTTGGTTCTGTCTTCACAAAGGAGGACACAAATAATGTACTGGAAATGTTGGGGTACACAGGGTTTAGTCAGGGAATAGTTTTGGGAAAATGGATGGGATTGAAGGCCGATAAATCCCAGGGCCTGATAATCTGGGGCTGGTTTAGCTCTCTCGGCTAAATCGCTGGCTTTTAAAGCAAACCAAGCAGGCTAGCAACACGGTTCGATTCCTGTACTAGCCTCCCCGGACAGGCACTGGAATGTGGCGACTAGGGGCTTTTCATAGTAACTTCATTGAAGCCTACTCATGACAATAAGTGATTTTCATTTCATTTCTACATCCCAGAGTACCTAATGATGTGGCCCTAGAAATAGTGGATACATCGGTGGTCATCTTCAAAGGTTCTTGACCTTGAAACCATTCCTACAGATTGAAGGGTACCTCATGTCACTGCACTGTTTATGAAGTGAGGCCGAGAGAAAACAGGGAATTAGCGACCAGTCAACCTGACATTGTAGCTGGGGAAAATTCTCGAGTTCATTATAACAGATTTTATATCAGAGAGCTTGAAAACAGTGGCAGAATCAGTCAGTCATCATGGATTTCCGAAAGGGAAAACATGCTCAAAAAATCAACTGGAGTTCCTCAAAGATGTAACTGGTAGAGTTGACGAGGGGGAGCCAGTGGATGTGGCTATTTGGACTTTCAGAAGGCTATCGACAAAGTCCCATGTAAAAGATTAGCGTGTAAAATTAAAGTGCATGGGATTGGGAGTAATGCATTAAGATGGACAGAAAACTGGAAGTAAAGGGCAGATATAAACAGGTTTTATTCCGAATGGCAGGCAGTGACTAGTGGAGTACCATAGGGATCAGTGCTTGGACCTCAGCTTCTCACAATATATATTAATGATTTAGATGATGGAACTAATACCTCCAAATTTGCAGATAACATAAAGCTGGGTGGGAGGGTGAGCTGTGAGGAAGATGTTGAGATGCTTCAGTGTGATTTGGACAAGTTGAATGAGTGGAAAATGCATGCCTGATGCAGTATAATGTGGATAAATGTGAGGTTATCCACTTTGGCAGCAAAAACAAGATGGCAGATTACTATCTGAATGGCTATGGAGTGAGAGAAGGCATTGTGCAATGTGACCTGGGCGTCCTCGTACGCGAGTTGCTGAAAGTAAGCACGCAGGTGCAGTAGGCGGTTAAGAAGGCAAATGGTAGGTCGGCCGACATAGCAAATGGATTCGAGTACAGGAGCACGGATGTCATGGTGCAATTATACAGGTCCTTGGTGAGGCCACATAGAATTTACAGTGCAGAAGGAGGCCATTCGGCCCATCGCGTCTGCACCAGCTCTTGGAAAGAGCACCCTACCCAAGGCCAGGGTACATCCACCCTATCCCCATAACCCAGTAACCTCACCCAACACTAAGGGCAATTTTGGACACTAAGGGCAATTTTATCATGGCGAATCCACCTAACCTGCACATCTTTGGACTGTGGGAGGAAACTGGAGCACCCGGAGGAAACCCATGCAGACACAGGGAGAACGTGCAGACTCCGCACAGACAGTGACCCAAACCGGAATCGAACCTGGGACCCTGGAGCTGTGAAGCAATTGCGCTATCCACAATGCTACCATGGAATATTGCGTGCAGTTTTGGTCTCCTTATCGCAGGAAGGAAGTTTTTGTGATAGAGGGGGTACAGCAGATGTTTACAAGACTGATTCAAGGGATGGCAAGATTGACCTATGAGAAGAGATTGAGTTGGTTAGGATTACATTCACTTGAATTTGGTAAATTAGGGGGTGATCTCATAGAAACATATAGGTCGGGATTCTCAGACCCGGCGCCGCATTGGAGAATCCCCGGGGGGGTGCGGGAATTGTGCCGCGAGTCCGACTTCCCCATTCTCTGGCGCATTTTTCGTGCACCGGCGGGATTGCCGCCACGCCAGTTGGGGGCCGTTGACAGCAGCCCCCCGGGCGATTCTCCCGGCCCCAGTGGGCCGAGTGGCCGATGATTTTGGCCGAGGCCCACAGGTGTGGATTACTCACCTCCCACAAGGTGGACCTGGAAGGTGAGTGGTCGGGTACTGTCCTGGAGCGGGTTTATCCGACCCCGAGGGGTGGGCCTACGGTGGCCTGGCCCGTGATCAGTGCCTACCGATTGGCAGGCGGGCTGGTTCTGTGGAGGCCTACTTTACTCTGCGCCAGGCCCCTGTAGGGCTCCGCCATATTGCCCGAGGGACAGCGTGGAGAAGGGAACACCCATGCATGCGTGGAAATACACCGGCCGTTCCATGCTTGCGTGGACTCGCACAGGCCTTTCCACACCAACTGGAGCTGCGGGAACCACCCCGGCGGCAACCTAGCCCCGTAGAAAGGAATTTCTCACTTTCAGGGGCCTTTGACGGCTGAGTCGTTGGCGCCAGTTTTCACGCCGGCGTGGGGACATTATTAGAGAATCCTGCCCATAATATTTTAACAGGACTAGACAGGATAAAAGCAGGAAGGATGTTTCCGGTGTCAGGGAAGTCTAGAACCAGGGGTCACATCTAAGGAAAAAGCAAATTACTGCAAATGTTGGCATCTGTAACAAAAACAAAAAATGTTGGAAAATCGCAGCAGGTCTGACAGCATCTGTGGTGAGAGAACAGTAAGAAATCTTACAACACCAGGTTAAAGTCCAACAGGTTTGTTTCAAACACGAGCTTTCGGAGCACTGCTCCTTCCTCAGGGATTCATGACATCCTGAGGGAGGAGATAAAACAGCAGCTGATGCAACATCTGCGATTGTAGCGGAAGGTGCCATGGATAGGGGGTGAGGTATTCGGGGTGATGGAGGAGGTGACCAGGGTATCCCGGAGGAAACAGTCCCTGTGGAATGCTGATAGAGGGAGTGAGGGAAAATGTGTTCGGCAGTGGCATCAGGCTGGAGCTGGAGGAACTGGCGAATCCTTTGAATGCAGAGGCTGGTGGGTTGGAAAGTAAGGACAATGGGAAAGCAACCTGGTTCTGGGAGCGAGTCAGCGCCAAGCTGAGGATCTTTCACTGTGTGTCTATCTATTTTTGTCACATTCTAAGGTTCCTTAGGACTGAGATGAGGAGAAATTTCTTCGCCAGAGAGTGGTGAGCTACCACAGAAAACAGTTGAGGAGATTGTGGGGGCGATTCAGCGACTGTGTTGCTCCCGGCGTGGATACGGGCACAATGGATGAAACGTGCAAGAGCCCCAAGTTGGACTCCGCGCCAGATGCCGGGCTATTCGCAAGTCAGCCGATTCGCTCTGCCCAGCGGAACAACTCATTTAAATACCTGGATGCCGGATTCACCCAGCGCCATGGAGTTAGGGGTCGTGCCTGCGAGACCTCGCCATGGCACTGCTTAGTACTGGTCTCCACAAACCTGGATCAGGTGTAACGACACCTCAGGGGATCTCACAAGCCATTAGAGACCCCCGGTGGTCAGGGACAGTAGCACCCTGGCATTCTCCCTGGCACCCTGGCACCGTCGCACTGCCAAGGTGTCTCTGGCAAGGTGCGAGGGGACTGCCAGGAGAACAGGTTGGCAGTGCCAGGGTGCTGGGTGTCAGGTTGGCACTGCCAGGTCCGTGAGGGCCTTGTCCATTGGGTGGGGATGGGGGGGTAGTTTCCAGGTGCCCCAACAAGGTTGGAGGTGAAGGAGGGGGTTCCAGAAAGTGGGTGGGGGGGGGGGGGGCCTGAAAGGGGTGCTCACCAGCAGGAAATTGACTAAAGTGTGGCTTCAACAGGGAGAAATTCCCTGAGGCCAATAAAAACGATAAGCACCGTAGAATAGCGGCGTGATTCGAGATACATCCTGCCAAACGCTCCCACAATTTGACTTCCTTTTGTCCGCTGAATCAAGTCCTGTATGTTTTCAAGAAGGAGTTTGAAATAGCTCTTGGCGGCATAGGGATCAAAAGATATGGGGTGGGGGGGGGGGGGGGGGGGGGGGTGGAGAAAGCCTGTACAGGTTACTAAGTTGGATGATCAGCCAGACATTATTTCTGGTGGCCTCGCTACATGTCTGGGAGCCATCCCAATCCAAGTATAATGGGAGTGGTAAGTGACTGTTAATTGGCCGCCCATCTCCGATCAACAAGTCGTGTTGTGATCTGCACTTTGGAGCCCTGATCTATCAGATCAGGTTAGATGCTGCTCATGCTGTCTTACAATGGGCCTCAGATGAGGACCAAGATGGCTAGCACCAGCAGCAGAACGAGTGTCAGGCTGCTGGTCACAAGACAGAGTGGAGCAGCAGGGAGATGCAGCTTAAAAGAGGCCACACCCAGCACCCAGGATAACCTTTCTCAGTGTGCTCAGGAGGTTGCAGTTGATGTGTCAGGTGATGGCAGGTGTCTGCAGCCTGCGAGAACAAGACATTGTGGCCACACTTTACCAGTGACTGTCAAAGTCAACGCTGCTCATTTTTGCCTCTGGATCCTTCCTGGCCTCTGCTGGAAGCATGTACAGGATCTCACAGTCATCAGAAATTAACGCACAAGACAAGCGGCTGATGGTTTGCTTTCCAGGGCTAGCAATAAGTCAACTTCACCTCCGATTACACAAATCAGAATGAACGAGCAGTTGGATTTGCAGCTTGGATGGCTTTGCTCAGACGCAGCATGGTGGCACTGCTGCCTGACAGCGCCAGGGACATGGGTTCAATTTTGGCCTCAGGTGAATGTCTGTGTGGAGTTTGCACATTCTCCCCATGTCTGTGTCGGTTTCCTTTGGGTGCTCCAGTTTCCTCCCACAGTCCAAAGATTCTTGTGGGCAGCACGGTAGCATTGTGGTTAGCACAATTGCTTCACAGCTCCAGGGTCTCAGGTTCGATTCCGGTTTGGGTCACTGTCTGTTCGGAGTCTGCACATTCTCCCAGTGTCTGCGTGGGTTTCCTCCGGGTGCTCCAGTTTCCTCCCACAGTCCAAAGATGTGCAGGTTAGGTGGATTGGCCATGCTAAATTGCCCTTAGTGTCCAAAATTGCCCTTAGTGTTGGGTGGGGTTATGGGGAGAGGGTGGAGGTGTTGACCTTGGATAGGGTACTCTTTCCAAGAGCTGGTGCAGACTCGATGGGCCAAATGGCCTCCTTCTGCACTGTAAATTCTATGATATGCAGGTTAAATGGATTGACCATGACTAATTGCTCCTTAGTTTCCAAAGATGTACAGGTTAGGTTAAGGGGCTATTCGGGGAGTGGGCTTGAGTGGAGTTTAGACTCGATGGACCGAATGGCCTCCTTCTGCACTGCAGGGATTCTATATTCTTTCAATGCAGGTGGTCACCAACCAGGCACACATTGCAATTAAGGCATCCATAGATCACTACAAGGGCCTCCACTCCATCAACATGAATCTAGTGTGCAACCACAGGTGTGTGCAAGATTCCCAAGCAGCTGCCAGGACAGTTTCATCCTCTAATTGTCCACCTTCCCAGAACACTTCACAGTTTGAAACAGAATGATCAGTTTGCTGCTCTGTGGCCCTTATCCTGCGCCTGCCTGTGGGGTTGACCAAGGGTGGGCCATGTGTTACCCTGCCAGCAGTGTGGCACCTGGCTGTGGGGGGGGGGGGGCACTGTGTACCACTGACTGCTGCCATGCCTGGAGGCATGCTTGCGGGCAGGGCCCACTGATAGGGCTGTTTGAGGTGGGTGGGTACCCATTGGGACTGTAGCTATATTGTGCTATGAGTCCTGTGTGCGATACATGGGCCATGCCTACCTGTACAGGGGCACAGTGAATGGGAGCTGGTACAGAGAGGGCAGGTGGAGCTTAATGCAGGCTGGTGTTATGGTGGGGTGGACTAGTTGATCGTGCCACTGACGGGGCATCCACTCTGGGAGGAGGGGGAGTGCAGAGGGCAATGTGCCAGGGAGGATGGTGGGGCCACGGTGCATGCGTACACCGTTTGGGGTGTTCTCTGTCCTTCCCCTGCTCCCCTGCAGTGAGACAGTGCCTCAGATTGGTGCACTGAGGGGTACCAACATCTGGTGGGCCAACAGCTGCGCTGGACCACACCCACCCTATTGATCGGCAGCTGGGTTCCTCAGGCAGTGGCCTGGGCAAGTGGGGTTACCCATATAGCTGGTGGCGTTCTGGACATTTACGGGGCTCAGTGGGCAGTCAGTGGATTGCGCAGTCAGATGGCTGCCTTGCATGCTGCGGCAATATCGGCCCTTGCCTGCGCACCCCATCCCGGGATGAGCCCGTGGCCCATCTCCTGATCGCCTCCCTCAACTGCACCCAGCCCTGGCTGAAGCCCCCACAAAGCCAGCGACACAACTGTCAACCCACTGTTGCACCTTTGGAATCTTTTCTTACCCCCTCTCTCTCCCTCACCAGCCATGACACCTTGTTCCCAATTTTAAACACCACAAGAGAACATCGCCAACCTCACTTCCGCCTGGCGGGGGTGGAGCATGGCGGGAGGCCAGAGACTACCGGGTTCGGCCGGTTAATGATATGTTAATGAATATTAATTTACGATTAGCATGCGCATGCCGACATGGGGCATGGAACACATCCACGCTGCCATCGAGGCACTGGAGCATCGCGTTCTGTTGGGCGCCCGGCGTCGACCCCGATTGTCGTCTGACGCGCGATTCTTCGCCTGATTGCGATTCGTGAATCCGATGTCGCTGGACGGAGGATCCCATCCTTTAAGGAAGCTGAATTAATGCAGGAAATATTTCCAAGATCAAACTCTACTGGATTGTGTTTGACAGCAAAGGACAATTCAACAAGAAGTCCCAGGTGGTCAACCCAGCATTATAATCTGCATATTTTGAGAAATGATATTTTATGGCCCTAATAGGACTAGAGTATCAGTATTCTGTCGAGTGCGTCAGCATTTATCAATGCGATATTCAATTTCCCTGCAATTCAAAATCTTGAAATTATTACAGAGTAATTTAATGGCACATTGGCTTTGTAAGCAAATTGTCCGATTGCACTCACTAATGTGATGCTAAATCTGGTAAATGCAAATGTAAACACAATGATGTTCAACCAAATGAAACTCTAAATTAAAATCTAGGAATAGATTTAATGCAAACATTAGAAACAAGATGAAGAACATGGAGAGGGAAGAGTACTGAGCCATCCACCCTGGTCCTTTGTTAGGTTTGTTTAACGGATCTGCTCAAATCGTTTCTGTCTGTCCCATGCTCCGGTGTGGAGTCTGACCCCTCTACCCGGTGGTGAGCCAGGGATCTGTTCCGTTCCCTTTTTTGATGGCTCAGTTCACATTCACTGTACTTGGGGGCAGCCAGTTATGAAATTTCCTCTGCTCAATAAAACAAAGACCCAAATGGATATTGCTCACAGTGGGGGACATTTGCCAGTCCCACTCGTCGTGGGGATTGTCACAGGCGGGTTGGCAATTTGACAGACCATGTGAAGGTCCGTTGACCTTGGGCGGGAATTTCCCGAGTTGGAGCGGGCACAAACGGAAAATCCTGTTTGACCTTCAACACATTTTCTTCACCCTAGATCAGGAAAGAGAATGGACCATAAAAGAGTTAAAATGCCACACGTATTCTAGCCAGCGCCGGCCCTAGGGTTGCTGGCGCCCCGGGCAAGCTGAACTTCGGCGCCCTTCGGGGGGGCGCGGGGCGGGGCCGGGGGGGGGCGGGGCCGGGTGGGGGGGGGACGAGGGGGCCCGAGGGGGCCGGAGTGACCACCGGCGAGCCTGGATCCATCCGCCATGTTTGTGCGGGGCGGCCTGAGGGAGGGCGGCCACCGCGCATGCGCTGGTTGGCACCGGCCCAACTGCGCATGCGCGGGACCCGCACTCCTTGATGGCGCCCCCTAGCACATGGCGCCCCGGGCGACTGCCCGAGTTGCCGGTACCTTGAGCCGGCCCTGATTCCAGCAGTACCCCTGGGAAAAATGATCAAAAATGACCGGTTTAACTGCTAGGAATCTCAGCCTTCAGCATATTTTCATGTCGTCTGCTCAGAGTCTCCATCAGGATTAATAAATAGGCTTAGAATTATTGACTCATCTTTTGCTGCCTGACAAAGTCTTGCTTGTTCAATGCACTTCTGAAAAATAATTAATAAAGGAGTTCGTATATGATCTGTGTTTCGTGTAAGGTTGCCGTTGGAGAGCTATTATATTAAGAGCTTTATTGTCTTTAGTGACTTGATGGCCTCTGGCATTTCCTTGGATGCAGCTCTTCAAATCTAATTTCAGGAGCGGGGTTGCATTGGATTCTACTAATTCACAGATATATGGCCTTTATTGTTCATATTTTTCAGGTATAGGGAACGCTTTATTGTCCTCTCCTCCTCTGCCACCCTGGAACAACACATCACGGGATCAGGGATGAGCTGGTAAGATGGATACAGAACTGGCTAGGTCATAGAAGGCAGAGAGTAGCAATGGAAGGGTGCTTTTCTGATTGGAGGGCTGTGACTAGTGGTGTTCTGCAGCGATCAGTGCTGGGACCTTTGCTGTTCATAGTATATATAAATGAATTGGAGGAAAATGTAACTGGTCTGATTAGTAAGTTTGCAGACGACACAAAGGTTAGTGGAATTGTGGATAGCGATGAGGACTGTCAGAGGATACAGCAGGATTTAGATCATTTGGAGACTTGGGCGGAGAGATGGCAGATGGCGTTTAATCCGGGCAAATGTGAGGTAATGCATTTTTGGAAGGTCCAATGCAGGTAGGGAATATACAGTGAATGGTAGAACCCTCAAGAGTATTGCAAGTCAGAGAGATCTAGGTGTACAGGTCCACAGGTCACTGAAAGGGGCAACACAGGTGGAGAAGGTAGTCAAGAAGGCATAAGGCATGCTTGCCTTCATTGACTGGGGCATTGAGTATAAGAATTGGCAAGTCATGTTGCAGCTGTATAGAACCTTAGTTCGGCCACACTTGGAGTATAGTTCTCAATTCTGTTTGTCACACTACCAGAAGGATGTGGAGGCTTTAGAAAGGGTGCAGAAGAGATTTACCAGGATGTTGCCTGGTATGGAGGGCATTAGCTATGAGGAGAGGTTGAATAAACTTGGTTTGTTCTCACTGGAACGACGGAGGTTGATGGGCGACCTGATAGAGGTCTACAAAATTATGAGGGGCATAGACAGAGTGGATTGTCAGAGGCTTTTTCCCAGGGTAGAGGGGTCTATTACTAGGGGGCATAGATTTAAGGTGCGAGGGGCAAGGTTTAATGGAGATGTACAAGGCAAGTTTTTTACACAGAGGGTAGTGGGTGCCTGTAACTCGCAGCCGGAGGAGGTGGTGGAAGCAGGGACGATAGTGACATTTAAGGGGTAGCTTGACAAATACATGAATAGGATGGGAATAGAGGGAATAGATAGACGGACCCAGAAAGTGCAGAAGATTTTAGTTTAGATGGGCAGCATGATTGGCACAGGCTTGGAGGGCTGAAGGGCCTGTTCATGCGCTGTACTTTTCATTGTTCTTTGTTCTTTGTTCACTCCATTTCATTTTCTTATTGCTATCATTCAATCACAGATTGGAGAAGACTTTAAACTAGAAGGGGCATTCCAGGAGCTAACGTTGTCCAGGAGACCCAAGTTCTCACACATATACCAACTTTGTCTTCTGTGGAGGTGACAGGGAAGCCCACCACAAAATTGACGGGCCTCTTCTTTAAATATACACCAGAGCCTGACTGCTTTTTTAACCATGAACATTTGTGGGGAAGTGTTTGTGGTTTACACTGGGGAACTAAACCACATGCATTCTAAACCGACGATTCAGCTCATTGCATTTGCATATAAAATATCTTTAATTCAGATTTAATCACGGATTAACTGTGTATGAGGAGTATAATATGTTGAAGAGTATATGCAGTGTAGCAAATTGACAAATTATCTGATAGCGACCTGATGGGGTTAATGTTGGGAGCGCCGGGGGAGGGGAGGGTGGCGCGTGGTTGGGGGAGTGTGTTGGAGTGGAACCTGAGGGAGCCAAGTCCCTGAGGGAGACAGTATCTTGGCGGCCGTCGGGAAACTCCATGTAGGTATACTGGGGGTTGGAGTGGAACAAGTGTACCCTGTCCACCAAGGCCTTATGGAGTCGGACGTGCCAACGTAGAAGGACCAGTCCTGGAGCTGCGAGCTGTCGGGAGCAACACCCCAGATGTGGACTTCCTAGAGAAGGTGAAAACACGTTCATGGGGTGTGTTATTTGTGGCGGTGCGCAGTAGTGACCGGATGGAGTGTAGTGCATCAGGGAGGACCTCTTGGCAGCGAGAGGCTGGGAGGTTCCTGGACCGTAGGGCCAGTTGGACGACCCTCCATACCGTCCCGTTCTCCCTCTCTACCTGCCCGTTTCCAGTGGGGTTATAGCTGGTCGTCCTGCTGGAGGCGATACCCCTGCTGAGCAGGAACTGACGCAGTTCGTCGCTCATGAATGAGGATCCCCTGTCACTGTGGATGTAGGCGGGGAATCCGAATAAAGCGAAGATTGTGTTGAGGGCCTTGATGACGGTGGCAGACGTCATATCGGGGCATGGGATGGCGAAGGGGAAGCTGGAGAACTCATCGACCACACTGAGGATATATGTGTTACGGTCGGTGGAGGGGAGGGGCCCTTTGAAATCCGCGCTGAGGCGTTCAAAGGAGCGGGAGGCTTTCACCAGGCGCGCGCGGTCTGGCCGGTAGAAGTGCAGCTTGCACTCCGCACAGACCTGGCAGTCCCTGATGACTGTACGTACTTCCTCGACGGAGTAGGGCAGGTTGCGAGCTTTGACGAGGTGGTACAGTTGTGTGACCCCCGGATGACAAAGGCTGTCATGTAGGGCCCGGAGTCAGTCTACTTGTGCGCTGGCACATGTACCTCGGGAAAGGGTGTCGGGGGGGCTTGTTGAGTTTGCCGGGGCGATACACAATCTCATAATTATAGGTGGAGAGCTCGATTCTTCACCGCAAGGTTTTATCATTTTTTATCTTGCCCCGCTGCGTGTTGTTGAACATGAAGGCTACCGACCGTTGGTCAGTGAGGAGAGTGAATCTCCTGCTGGCCAGGTAATGCCTCCAATGCCGCACAGCTTCAACGATAGCCTGGGCCTCTTTTTCGACGGATGAGTGCCGAATTTCAGAGGCATGAAGGGTGAGGGAAAAGAATGCCACGGGTCTGCCTGGCTGGTTTAGAGTGGCGGCGAGGGCGACGTCTGAAGCATCGCTTTCTACTTGAAAGGGGAGTGGCTCGTCTACTCCATGCATCCCGGCCTCGGCTATGTCTGCTCTGATCTGGGCGAAGGCGTGTTGTGCCTCGGCCGCAAGGGGGAATTGAGTGGACTGTATGAGTGGGCGGGCCTTGTCCGCGTAGTTTGGGACCCACTGGGTGTAGTAGGAGAAGAACCCAAGGCAGCGTTTGAGGGCCTTGTTGCAGTGGGGGAGGGGAAGCTCCATGAGGGGGCACATGCAGTCGGGATCGGGCCCCAGAAGTCCATTTTGGACTACATAGCCGAGGATGGCAAGGCGGGACGTGCGGAACACACATTTCTCTTTGTTGTACATAAGGTTGAGGAGAGTGGTGGTGCAGAGAAATTTAGCGAGGTTGGCGTCGTGTTCCTGCTGGTCATGGCCGCAGATGTGACATTATCTAAGTACGGAAACGTGGCCTGCAAACCGTACCGGTCAACCATTCGGTCCATCTCCCTTTGGAAGACCGAGACCCCGTTAGTGACGCCGAAGGGAACCCTTAAGGAATTGATAGAGCCGACCGTCCGCCTCGAAGGCAGTGTATGGACGGTCCGATTTACGAATGGGGAGCTGGTTGTAGGTGGATTTCAGGTCAATTGTTGAGAAGACCCGGTACTGTGCAATCTGATTGACCATCTCAGATATGCTTGGGAGGGGGTACACGTCAAGCTGCATGTACCGATTGATGGTCTGGCTGTAGTCCACGACCATTTTATGTTTCTCCCCCGTTTTTACTACTACCACTTGAGCTCTCCAGGGACTGTTGCTGGCCTCGATGATACCCTCCCGAAGCAGCCGCTGGACTTCGGACCTGATGAAGGTCTTGTCCTGGGTGCTGTACCGTCTGCTCCTGGTGGCGACGGGCTTGCAATCCACAGTTAGATTGGCAAAGAGGGAGGGGGGGGGGGTCAACCTTGAGGGTCGTGAGGCCGCAAACGGTGAGTGGAGGTAGGGGCCCGCCGAATTTCAGGGTGAGGCTCTGGAGATTGCACTGAAAATCCAGGCCCAGCAATAGTGCAGAGCAGAGGTTGGGGAGGACGTAGAGACGGAAACCGCTGAACTCTACGCCGTGGACAGTGAGAGTGACCATACAGAACCCTCGGATCGGGACAGAGTGGGATCCGGAGGCCAGGGAGATCCGTTGGTTGGCGGGGTGGACTGCGAGGGAGCAGCACCTTACCGTATCCGGGTGTATGAAGCTTTCGGTGCTCCCAGAGTTCCGCAGGCAAGAGGACACGTGGCCGTTGATTTTCACCGTCGTCGAAGCGGTGGCCAGGTTGTGAGGACCAGACTGGTCCAGTGTCATCGAGGCGAGCTGTGGGTGATCGTCAGAGGTTTCAGATGTAGAGCGTCGGCGACCCAGATCTGGCGTTCCAGCCCCGTGGGGGAGACAAGATGGCGGTGTCCGGGGGTCCTGTAGGGAACAAAATGGCGGCGCCCATGGAGTGCACGTTGCGGGGCAGGGCAAGATGGCGGCGTCCATGGGCCGCACGTGGACTGAGGGGGGGTGGCGGCGCCCACTAGCCACACATGGCCCTGGGAGGAGAAGATGGCGGCGCCCACTGGCCGCACGTGTCCCTGGGAGGAGAAGATGGAGGTGCCCATTGTGCGTTTGGCAGGGGGCGATTTTGAGAGCGATAGCGGTGACTGCGTGGGCCTGGCACACAGCTGCAAAGTGGCCCTTTTTGCCGCAGGACTTGCAAGTGGCGGTGCGAGCCGGGCAGCGTTGGCGGGGGTGCTTCTGCTGACCGCAGAAGTAGCAGCGGGGACCCCCGGGGTGAGCGGATTGGCGGGCGGCGCAGGCATATTGAGTAGGCAGGGCCCCGGCCAGGGGGTCGTTTGCGGGGTATAGGAGGGGAGGACGGGTGGGCCACGCGGCGAGCGGGGTAGGCTTGGAAATTACGAGATGCGACCATCATGGAGAGAGCTAAAGTTTTTGTCTCCGTTAGGTCAAGTGTGGCCCCTTCCAGCAGCCGTTGTCGGATGGGGTCTGACGCAATCCCCGTTACAAACGCGCCGCGCATGAGGAGATTGGAATGTTCAGTGGCCGTAACGGCCTGACAGTCACAGTCCTGTACGAGTGGGATTAGAGCCCGCCAGATGTCTTCGATAGACTCACCAGGGAGTTGAGCGCGAGTGGTGAATACGTGCCTGGCGAAGTGCGTGTTTGCTTTCTGTGCGTAGTTCTCTTTTAGGAGTGCCATCGTTTCCACGTAACTCAGGGCGTCCTGGATCAACGGGAAAACGTTGGAGCTCAACCTGGAGTATAAGACCTGAATCTTCTGAGCTTCCGTCAGCGTAGTGTCCGCAGCGTTGATGTAGGCCTCAAAACAAGCCAGTGATTAAAGTCCTTTCTGGCGTCGGGCGAGTGCGGATCCAGCTGCAGGCAATCTGGTTTGATTCTGATATCCATCTCTTAGTAAATCTGACTGTAACAAATTGATGCACGATCAATTGCACGAAAGACTCAGATTGGTACAACTGTGGCTTTATTTCTGTCAGATGCTTGGCCTCCTACTGCAGCTGGCAAAATGGCTGATCAGAAGGAGGACACGCATATTTATACGGCTCCTTATGGGCGGAGCTAGCCGGCAGGGGCTACTGGCGAACCTGTAGTGCAGGTCCTACCTTACATCCCCTTGTACAGGTGCACAGACTGGTTCACCACACCAGCCTCCCATCCATTGACTCTATCTATAATTCCCGCTGCCTCAGAAAGGCAGCCAGCATAATTAAGGACCCCACGCACCCCGGACATACTCTCTTCAATCTCCTTCCATCAGGAAAAAGATACCAAAGTTTGAGGTCACGCATTAACCGACTCAAGACCAGCTTCTTCCCTGCTGCCATCAGACTTTTGAATGGACTGACCTCGTATTAAGTTGATCTTTTCTCTACACCCTAGCTATAACTGTAACATTATATTCTGCAGTCTCTCCTTCCTTCCTTATGTACGGTATGCATTGTTTGTACAGCATGCAGGAAACAATACTTTTCGCTGCATACTAATACATGCGACAATAATAAATCAAATCAAACATCATGGCCTGAATCTTATATTCCTCCCCCCAACAAATTTTGAGGCTGCAAGGGAAGCATGAAACTGCATGGACGGGATTCCCTCCAGGATCGCACCTGTTTTCACCGCACCCGCCCCCCCCCCCCCCCCCCCCCCCCCCCCCACCCTAGGGCAGCATGGTAGCATGTGGATAGCACTGTGGCTTCACAGCGACATGGCCCCAGGTTCGATTCCCTGCTGGGTCACTGTCTGTGCGGAGCCTGCACGTTCTCCCCGTGTCTGCGTGGATTTCCTCCGGGTGCTCCGGATTCCTCCCGCAGTCCAAAGACGTGCAGGTTAGGTGGATTTGCCATGCTAAATTGCCCTCAGTGTCCAAAAAACGTTAGGAGGGGTTATTGGGTTACGGGCATAGGGTGGAAGTGAGGGCTTAAGTGGGATGGTGTAGACTCGATGGGCCGAATGGCCTCCTTCGGTACTGTATGTTCTATGTAGCCCACCACCACCCCACCTGGTCCATCCCTCGCTGGAAGCAATTTTACAGTGGAGGTGGGAAAGGGAGGGAGAGCCCGCATTTGCCTCAATTGAAGCCCTTACATGGCCATTTAATGGCCACTTAAAGGCCTTTTCCTGTCCAGTCTTAATTTTTGTGACAACTTTGGACTGTGAGAGGAAACTGGAGCACCCAGAGGAAACCCATGCAGACACAGGAAAGAATGTGCAAACTCCACACAGACAATCACCTAGAGGTGGAATTGAACCCGGGTCCCCGGCGCAGTGCTAACCACTGTGCCACATGACCGGCCTAATGACACAAATAATGGTGAGATAATTCAAAGGAAAATATTCAGTCAACCAATTTCCGTATGGTGCCTCTTATCTGTGTCGGGCTAGAGTTACAACTTTCAGCAGATCCAGCCACTTGGTTACAAATTCCAATCAAAATTGCACTTGTTTTCAACTTTTCTTTTGCTCAACTCGCCACTAAAATTCATTTGAAGAGCACTAAACGTAATCTTCCATGAACCACCACATTTGGGAAGCTTTTTGGAAAATAAATGTTTTGTTTTATTGCTCTTGCATTAAAAAAATTCCTTGATAACCCGGTACTGTTTTATTCATACAGCTGAAAATGAGTTTACTAGAAAAAATAAGCACTTCTAATAATTGTGTGCAGTCCGCCGTCTGTGACTAAGCTGATTTTAAATAGCTGAAAATTACTTTTAGAAACTTGACAGGACCAGTTACAAGTTTCATCGATGCACAGAAGTCAATTTCTTAGCAAACTAAATATTTTTTAATATGTGAAAGCTTTGAAAATGTGCCAACTAGTGCATGTGCTTCAAGACAAACAGCTCAATTTTAAAAGGCTCCTTGAAGGTTCATAAACAGGAGGAACTCGCAGAAACTCACCATGGTGATGAATTGGATTTGGGAATGTGGGCGGAGCCAGTTGCCAGAACGATGCATTTAAAATTACTCAAAAGATCTCGGATCCTCAATTTACACTCGGTGTAACTTGGCCAAGTTTGAATGAGCTGTGCTCGAATAACCAACACAGACAAAGGGACGGATATTTTACAATTAGATATCAATCCACTTTTTCCACAATCATGCAAGTTTTAATGATTGCATGCTCTGTACATGAACGCTCGCTTTATCTGTCTTCTCTTTATTTCCTCATGAATCCAGGATTATTCAAGAGCTGATTACACATCCAGTCTAACAAAAACATCCTCAAGCTGGTCACCAGACAGATGGCTGCAGGCTGCCACTAACAGACATACTCCAGTGACCCTCGGCAAGACAGTCGTTAGTGTAGGTTTTGTTCTGTCTGTAGGTCATTACTTGGACAGGCAGGTGGGCTATTGTGGCACTTGCATTAAGCAATAATCATTCGCAATTTTGATCATAGTCAAAAGCTGACTGTGGGCCCAATGGTACTGCAAGAAATCATTTGCATTATCCCGCATTGCATTTGTTTATGCTAAGATGGAATTTGAGCAAACACTCATCACAACTTGCTCTTGCTTATTAGGGGAGTCCGTGGGGTTAATTTTAACCTGAGGCAGAATTGCTGTGAGAGTGGCAAGATCAGGCTTGAAGTGGACTGTGTGTCTGAATGTTGTGAAAGAAG
Organism: Scyliorhinus canicula; assembly: GCF_902713615.1. NCBI lineage: Eukaryota > Metazoa > Chordata > Chondrichthyes > Carcharhiniformes > Scyliorhinidae > Scyliorhinus > Scyliorhinus canicula. The sequence continues at coordinate 107,935,542 of NC_052148.1, read as the reverse complement.
CAAGGTCTGGTCAATTTTATTAGCCCTCATTTCAAATGCTCACGTCTTCCTCCTGAAGCTGGCAAGAATGATATCAAATCTGACTAGCGGGTGTCACATTTAAGATAGGAACTGAATCATCATCGGGTAATGGTTCCCAGCGATAAGATAAGTCCTGGGCAGGGGTGACGGGAGGGATCCAGATTCATGTCAGTGTAGAAAGGAAGAGGTAACAAAGGGGCAGTGGAGAGGAAAGGATCCCCTCTTTGGAAAATAGATTTCATCCTTGGCCTCTTCAAGTTTCTCTGGTGGGTTAGTCAACAAGAGGACATCCCCTTGGGAGGGAGATAATCTTCCCTAACAAGCGAAGGAAAGGGACCCATGAGGAAACCAAGAAGGTGTGATTCAAAGTGACCGAAGAGGTCAGCATCAGGAGGGTGTGGCTACACTCTTGGATTGACTGCAAGAAGCAATTTAATAGCCTAAGTAGCAAAGGAAAACTTTACACCAAGTTAGGTTGGATAGTAAGTTGTCAAAAGGAGGGAGAAAGTCTACAAAGGGATATAAGCTGTTTAGAGAAAGTCTACAAAGGGAAACGGCTGTTTAGCACACTGGGCTAAATCGCTGGCTTTGAAAGCAGACCAAGGCAGGCCAGCAGCATGGTTCAATTCTTGTAACAGCCTTCCCAAACAGGCGCCGGAATGTGGTGACTAGGGGCTTTTCACAGTAACTTCATTGAAGCCTACTCGTGACAATAAGCGATTTTCATTCATTTCATTTCATAAGCAGGTCGACAAAAAATTGGCAGGTGAAGTATAATGTGGGAAAATGTAAATTTGTACATTCTGGCAGGAAGAATAGAAACTCAGTGATACAGGGGGATCTGGGTGACCTGTTACATAAACCGTAAGAAGCTAATATGCAGGGACAATAAGTAATTAGGAAGGCAAATAGAATGTTGCAAAGTGAATGGGTATAAAAAGTAGGTTGTTCCAGTACGAAAGGTTACTATTTGGAGTATGTACTGCTCCTGAAGTGTTCCAAAGCTTTGACGAAGAGTCATTGGATTCGAAACGTTAGCTCTTTTCTCTCCCTACAGATGCTGCCAGGCCTGCTGAGATTTTCCAGCATTTTCTCTTTCGTTTCAGATTCCAGCATCCGCAGTAATTTGCTTTTATCCTTATTCACTCCATGTCTTTCAAAATGATTGTCCAGCAGCTTATATAAAATTATGAAGGGAATAGATAGGATAGATGTGGGCAGGTTGTTTCCACTGGCGGGTGAAAGCAGAACAAGGGGGCACAGCCTCAAAATAAGGGGAAGTAGATTTAGGACTAAGTTTAGGAGGAACTTCTTCACCCAAAGGGTTGTGAATCTATGGAATTCCTTGCCCAGTGAAGCAGTAGAGGCTCCTTCATTAAATGTTTTTAAGATAAAGATAGATAGTTTTTTGAAGAATAAAGGCATTAAGGGTTATGGTGTTCTGGCCGGAAAGTGGAGTCCACAAAGATCAGCCATGATCTTATTAAATGGCGGAGCAGGCTCGAGGGGCCAGATGGCCTACTCCTGCTCCTAGTTCTTATGTTCTTATATTGTATGTCGTGCAGATGTGCAGGTTAGGTGGATTGGCAACGCTAAATTGCCCCTTGGTGTCCAAAAATGTGCAGGTTAGACAGATTGCCCATTATAGGGCAGGGGAGAGGGCCTATGTCGTGTGCTATTTCAGAGAGTCAGTGCAGAATCAATGGGCCAAATGGCCTTCTTCAGCACTGTAGGTGCTGTTTATTCTAGGCACTGTGCTTTTGAAAAGGAAAGTCTGCATGCATGGAACTTTCTTACAGCACCCACAGGTCTAATTTCTACTCGAGGTCATACTACAATCATGGAAATGAAGCGGCTTCAGCAATTTTACAACTGGTTTGAAACCAGGGGAGGTAGGTAACAAATTGTGTCCCCTGCACTCGAAAACACCAATTTCCAGTCCCATGACTTTACAGGTTTTTGATCTTGCCTCAACTCAGAATGGGGTCTAGAAGGTGAATTTTCTCATCGGGTCAAAAGTCCTGCTGCTGAGGTCGAAAATGGCACGCGGCCCCACGCCAGCGGGCAGTGGGGCCCTGAGTGACACTTTAACACTGACAACCAAATAAGTGACCACCACTGAGGATGATAGCCCACCTTCCAGAGCTGTCGGCCCAATCAGAGGGCTGGCAGCACTGCCACTTCTGCAGCGCCACCAACAGCGTAATCACTGCTGGGGCTATAGAAAAACGAAGGGACAACTCCAGGCTGAGGTACCCTCTGGTTTATATTTAACCATACCAGGGCCAGGAAGAAAAGCTTGGCTTCCCTCCCAGCACTTCTTGGGGCCTTTCATCAACCCTTCTCCAAAGGCTGGTAAAATCTTCTGCAAACTGGACTGCAAGTCACTCCAATTATTTTCCCACGTCTGCTTGTGATCTATCACACAGAAGTCTGCAAGTGGGTTATTTGCCTGCGATCTTCCTCCTGATAGTAGTGCGAGAGCATCAATAAAGGAAATAATCAAAAACAGGAAGAGGAGAAAGTGATACCTCTGATTCAAAGATATTTTACACAAGAACGGTTTTGTGAACAGGAATGAATTAAATAAGGACAAGTAATTTTTTTAAATTTGAAATATGACCAGTATTTATTTAAAGTTCAAGGCTGCGTGTAGGCTATGAGAATGTGCTCTTGCTCAATCAGTGAGTCATTGTTGACCAAGGTTAAAAGAGAATTGCTTCCTTTCTTTTAAAAGTGGCAGAAGCAGGAAACGATGTCTAGGTTTCAGCAACCACAGATGGGAGCATGGCAGGCAGCCCAAAGACTGAAATGTTGGCACAGCAGGGGCATTCGTGGTAACGCCAGGTACAAACTCAAAGAATGAAAGGCATATTATTTCCAATCTGCTATTCTTAGAAGTAGGTGGGACCTTGAGTTCTTTCTGGAACTGGGTAAGAAGCTAGGTTTGCTGGGCTGAAGTCTAACTCCGACATCGCGAGCAGGGTTACGAGAATGAAGTGATAAAGGGGCTCTGCTTTTGATTTGATGTCGGACAATTAGATTGAAACGCAAATTATCTGCAGTTCCCCCCACCCCAACTCCATGGGGAAATTTTAACATGGAGCAGGACATACGTTTAAGGTGTGGCTGGGTGCAGGTTAAAGTGGCTGAATGTATGTTTGCATCTGGGACATAAATCCAATGCACCAACCTTTAGGTGTGACAAGGTGCAATTGGCTAGTTCTACGTAACCTTCACTGTAACGGCAAGTTACCAATATAAATCAGCCAATCAATTCATTAAAATAATATTTAATACGACATTCATGATTAACATCCTGTCCACCTTCTTTCTGGACTTTCCAATATTCACCATTAAAAGCAAGATGAGAAAATTAAACAACTATCACAGAGCACATTAAACAACTCCTGCACTAACCAATCAGTTCTCACTGTTGCTTTTGTACCTCAAACCAGGAAAGAGTTTGTTTAAAGTACTTTGGGGAGAGGTTAGTTTTGACACTTGCGATCTATTGAGGCTCAAATAAGGATGGGGGTACATTGGCTGCCATAGACTGGATATGGGATGAGGAGCAAAATAGCATTTGTAGCGTAACAGCCTATGTGCAGAGGCCTGCAGGTGGTCAGCAGAGAGGGCAGTGGCAGAGGAGAGCGGCAAAGAGCAGAGCGGCAGAGAGAAGAGCAGCAGAAGGGAGAGCGACAGAGGGGAGAGCGGCAGAGAACAGAATGGCAGAGAGGAGAGCGGCAGAGAGAGAAACAGAGGGGAGAGCGACAGAGGGGAGAGCGGCAGAGTGAAGAGCGGCAGAGTGAAGAGCGGCAGAGAGAATGGCAGAAGGGAGAGTGACAGAGGGGAGAGCGGCAGAGAGCAGAACAACAGAGAGGATAATGGCAGAGGTTAGCAGCAGGGAGGAGAGTGACAAAGAGAAGATAAGCAGAGAGGAGAGCGGCAGGGAGGACAGTGGCAAAGAGCAGTGACAGAGAGGAGAGCGGCAGAGAGGAAAGGAGCAGAGAAGAGAGCAGCAGTGAGGAGAGTGACAGAGAAGAGAGCGGCAAAGAGGAGAGCAGTTGAGAGGAGAGCGGCAGAGAGGAGAGCAGTAGAGAGAAGAGCGGCAGAGAGGAGAATGACAGAAAGGATATCAGAAGAGAGCAGAGCAGCAGAGTGAAGAGAAGCAAAGAGGGAGCAGCAGAGAGAAGAACAGCAGAGAGGAGAGTGGCACAGAGAGAGCAGAGTAGAGAGTGGCAGAGAGGTGAGTGGCAGAGAGCAGAGCAGCAGAGAGGAGAGCAGGAGAATGACAGAAAGGGTATCAGCAGAGAGCAGAGCAACAGAGTGAAGAGCAGCGAAGAGTGGAGCAGCAGAGAGAAGAGCAGCAGAGAGGAGAGCGGCAGAGAAGAGAGTGGCAGAGAGGAGAGCCTAAGAGAGGAAGGTAGCAGATGGAGAGCAGAAGAGAGGAGAGAGGCAGAGAGAAGTGCGCCAGAGAGGAGAGCAGCAGAGAAGAGAGCAGCAGAGAAGAGAGCAGCAGAGATGAGAGCAGCAGAGAAGAGAGCAGCAGAGAGCATTGCGGAAGAGAAGGGATTGGCAAAGAGGAGGGCAGCAGAGGGGAGAGGAGCAAAGCACAGCACAGCAGAGACAAGGTCAGCAGAGAGGAAAGCAACAGAGAGGAGCAGCAAAGAGCAGAGTGGCAGAGAAGAGTGCAGCAGAGTGGACGGCAGCAGAGAGGAGGGTGGTGATATATCTGTGAATAAGATTGTATGCAGTTAACAATGCGATCTCCAACCAGCTGGTGGCATCAGACCTTGGTCACGAGATGTAGCACCATTTGGAACCAAGGCGTACAGAAGGACAGTAGTACATCGGGTAGTTCCAGAGAAACCTAGTCTGTATAGTATTCTGCAAGTTATCCTTTCACATGTTAATCAATAAATTATCATTCTAAGTTAGTCATCAGCAGTTCTGTGAGCATCATTTCAACAGCAAGACAACAGAATATAACATGGCACCAGGAGATTTGAACATTTAAGGAAATAGCAGAAGTGACAAAGAAAGACCAGCCGAAAACGAAGCAGAGAAAATAAGATTCTTCAACTGACCTGGTAAACTACCGCCTCTGGTGACTCAATAAAAGACAGTGAATCTCGAGATGAAGAGTTTAAAGGCACTCCACCAGCTTCAAGTATCGGGTAACATAGACGAAAACTGGCGCGTTTTCAAACAACAGTTTAAGCTCTATGTTTCAGTCCTGGGCCTGCAGGCAGAGCCTGACGAGAGGCGCATTGCATTGTTGCTCATGGTGGCAGGCCCAGAAGCAATCAAAATCTACAATACATTTGCTTTCGATAGCGAAGAGGAAAGCAAGAGATATGATCAAGTGATAGAGTACTTCAATCAGCATTGCTCTCCCAAAAGGAATGAGACATTTGAAAGATATATTTTTCATACACATACCCAGAAACCAGGTGAATCTTTTGACAGTTTTGGCACTGACTTGAGGCTGAAGGCCCAGTCCCACAATTTCAGTAATCTAAAATCTTAAATGATCCGCGACCAAATAGTATTTGTCAGATCAAATGACAAGCTCCGTGAGAGATTGCTGCAGGAAGAAGATTTGATATGGGAAAAAGCAATTAAGATTTGCCATGCGAGTGAGCTGGCTGCACAGCAGATCAGTACACTCAGCTCAAAACACTTTGGCGCCAACATGGAGGAAGATGCCAGTGCCATCAGGACTGTGATGCAGTTCAATAAAAAATGTGGTCTCAGTGCGGGCGACCATTTTAAGTGGCCGACTGAGTCCACCATCTTATGCCAGAAATGTGGCAACCGACATTGCCCACAGCAGTGTGCAGCATATGGAAAAGTATGCTCCAGGTGAGGCCGAACAAATCACTTTGCGAAATAATGTTTTTTGCATCCTTCAATGGACCAAATCAGAGCAATTAACGCAGTGGAGGAGATGCCTCGAGAAGAGCATTTCTTTATTGATCTAACTTCAGAAAAGGGCCAGAACAGTCCAACCGAAACAAGTGAAGAAATCCTTCTGAATAGTCGTGAGCGGCTGTATGGTCCAAACAGCGAGGTGGTCAGATGGTTACTGTGACTCTCAACGAGATATGCTGGTGCACTCACTCAATGAGAAACAAGTGAAAGTCCAGGTGAAAGACGACAAATCCAATGAGACCCTGGAAGAGCCGAAGGGAATTCATGGCTTCTGGTTCATAGCCTTCAAGAAGGTGTATATACTAAGTGGCATGATACAGGAGCATGATGAGACTATATTAAAGCAGCTACAAGGTGTGAACGTTAAATGTTCAGAGCGTACACAGCCGATGAGCTTCACTCTGGAGTTACGTTTGAGCCAAATGAGTATTTTATAAACGAGGTAATTACAAAAGCATACCACCTGGAATCACGGCCTGGCGAGCAGGAATTCTCATTCTGTGACGAACCAGAAATCAAGGGGTGCCAGATCGACTAGAAGAAAGGGAAAAATGTCACAATGAAGACCATTAAAATGAAGCCGAAGCATAACGGTCCGAGCACTCGCAAAACGGTTACAGAAACTGTACCAAATGACTCATCCTTTAATTTCTTCAGTCCTCCAGAAACTCTGCAGCATGGAGTGTTAAATAAAAGTTCTGCAACAAGACTTGCTGCTAACTTTGAAATTGGTCGAATCCTGTGTGAATCCATGTGCAATGTCGTACTTTACAGGAGAAGTCATTGCCGATGACACTCAATCCGATGAATTCTACGAAGACCAGAAGACAATGAAGTAAGCAAAGGTTTGGATGATGAGCCGGAGCTGAATGAATATGAAATGCTAGTAAGGCTGTATCGTGAGAGTGAGGGAGTCTGTGCAGCGCTAAGTAAGTGGCTTGGCAGGAATGACGAGGCGATCACAAGGGACGCCCAGCCTGTGCCAGACACCGAGAAGTGCGATTTGATTTGATTTCATTTATTGCCACAAGTACCAAAGTACAGTGAAAACTATTTTTCTACAGCCGAGGAACGTACACAGTACGTACATAGCAGACACATGAATAATCAACAGAGAACATTGTCAAATGGTACATCGGCAAGACAGTGATTGGTTACAGTGCGGAACAAGGGGCCAAACAAAGCAAACAAAGCAAATACATGAGAATGCTGAGATCTGCATGTAGATATGGACAATAAAATTGCAGCAGCAGGCACCACAGAGATAACTGACGTAGCTCCGAACCAGCTAAAAACAGAAGACAGAGTACCAATTCTAGACAAACTAGCTCCAGAAGCATATGGGGAACCATCGCAGCCCCATGAAAGGGTCCCAGTAGTGGACTCCCGAGACTCGAAGCCAGTCCACCGCAGGAGGAGTTTGAAGAGTAAATGACGGCATCCGATATGCAGTTCACGGCGTTGGATGATATGTACATAATAACAGATGACAAGGATAAATTATGGCCTGCATCTGTCTGTAGCACCACGATGACAGTTGATACTGACTTGGATGCAGTTCCACGGCCTTGGATGATACGTACATACTGTCACAAGATGAAGATGAGTCACTACCTGGGCCACCTGGAAAAGATGATTTGTGCAGAGAGATCGCGAGTGACCAGGACCATCACTTGGGGCTCAAGCACAAGGTGCGGGATTCTCCGAGCCCTCCCGAGTCTGTATAGAGAGAGAGGAAGGGAGAGCATCAGAGAGAGTGGGAGGAGAGCAGCAGAGAGTGAGGGAGGAGGAGCGGCAGAGAGAGGGAAGGGAGCAGCAGAAAGAGTGGGAGGGGGGCAGCAGAGATAGAGGGAGGAGGAGCGGCAGAGAGAGAGAGGGAAGGGGAGCAGCAGAGACTGGGGGAGGAGGAGTGGCAGAGAATGAGGGAGGAGGAATGGCAGAGAGTGAGGGAGGGGGAGTGGCAGAGAGAGAGAGAAGGGAGCAGCAGAGAGAGAGAGGGAAGGGGAGTAGCAGAGAATGAGGGAGGGGGAGTGGCAGTGAGTGAGGGAGGGGGAGTGGCAGGCTGTGAGGGAGGGGGAGCGGCAGAGTGTGAGAGAGAGAGAGGGGAGTGGCAGAGAGTGAGGGAGGGGGAGTGATGCACTATCAATTACGACGAGACGAGAGTAGAGAGTAATCGAGACTTTATTACGCAGAGATGTGTTACCTCCTGCAGCTGCTACCGAAATGGCTGCAGCTCGGTGAACCCACACATTTATACGCCGCCTACTGGGCGGAGCCAGCAGGCAGGGATCTACCCCCGTACCTGTATTACAGGAGCCTTTCCGTATTACCTCTCATATACGTATTATACAAACAATGGTGACTACCACATTCACCCCCTGTTAAAAAAGAGTCCAGCGGGGGTGGTGGGAAAACTATTTACATGGTCTGTGGACATTTTTAAAGTGTACAGTTTGGTGAAAGTTCACAAATGTAGCCGGTCGGGTGCCTTGATCTTCCGTTGCGAGCGCCGCAGTCCCGATGGTGATGCAGGCGCCAGTTTGGTCGCATGTGACTCCGGGAATGTGTAGTCCTCATCTTCATTCCCGGGTGGAACCAACGGGAGGACGGATCATCCTGGAGGGGGGCTGTGGTGAGGTGTCGCTGGGGGGAGGATGGGTGGCGCCGGGGCAATTGGAGGGGGTGTGGGGAACCAGCTGGTGCCAGGTCCCTGAGGGAGACTGTATCTTGGCGGCCATCGTAGGCGTACTGCGGGTTTGCATGCAGCAGCTGTACCCTTTTGACCAACGGGCCCGCCTTGTGGAGCTGCCCGTGCGTGCGAATGAGGACGGGTCCTGGAGCTGCCAGCCACGTTGGGAACGAAACCCCAGAGGTGGACTTCCTAGAGAAGGCAAAGAGACGTTCATGGGGGGTTTCATTAGTCGCAGTGCAAAGTAGCGATCGGATGGAGTGGAGGGCGTCGGGGAGACCCGGTGATTTTTTAGACCGTAGGGCCAGCTGGACGGCCTTCCAGGCCGTCCCGTTCTCACGCTCCACCTGCCCGTTACCCCGGGGGTTCTAACTGGTCGTCCTGCTTGAGGCAATGCCCTTTCAGAGCAGAAACTGACGCAGCTCATCATTCATAAAGGAGGATCCCCGGTCGCTGTGGTCGTAAGCGGGGAAACCGAACAGGGTGAAGATGCTATTGAGGGCTTTGATGACTATGGCAGACGTCATATCGGGGCAGGGATGGCGATGGGGAATCTGGAGTATTCATCGACCATGTTCAGGAAGTACGTGTTGCGGTCGGTGGAGGGGAGGGGCCCTTTGAAATCCATCCTGAGGTGTTCAAAGGGGCGGGAGGCCTTCACCAGGTGCGCTCGGTCCGTCGGCAGAAGTGCGGTTTACACTCCGCGCAGACCTGGCAGTTCCTGGTGATAGCCCTGACCTCCTCAATGGAGTAGGGCAGGTTGCGGGCCTTTATGAAGTGAAAGAACCGGGTGGCCCCTGGATGACAGAGACCATCGTGTTGGGCCCGGAGTCGGTCCACTTGTGCGCTGGCACATGTACCTCGGGATAGGGCATTGGGGGGCTCGTTGAGCTTACCAGGGCGATACAAGATCTCGTAATTGTAGGTGGAGAGCTCGATCCTCCACCTCAAGATTTTATCATTTTTGATCTTACCCCGCTGTGTATTATTGAACATGAATTCAACCGACCGTTTGTCAGTAAGGAGAGTGAATCTCCTGCCGGCCAGGTAATGCCTCCAATGCCGCACAGCTTCTACGATGGCTTGGGCATTCTTTTCGACAGAGGAGTGCTGAATTTTGGAGGCATGGAGGGGGCGGGAAAAGAATAAGAACATAAGAACTAGGAGCAGGAGTAGGCCACCTGGCCCCTCGAGCCTGCTCCGCCATTCAATGAGATCATGGCTGATCTTTTGTGGACTCAGCTCCACCTTCCGGCACGGACACCATAACCCTTAATCCCTTTATTCTTCAAAAAACTATCTATCTTTACCTTAAAAACATTTAATGAAGGAGCCTCAACTGCTTCACTGGGCAAGGAATTCCATAGATTCACAACCCTTTGAGTGAAGAAGTTCCTCCTAAACTCAGTCCGAAATCTACTTCCCCTTATTTTGAGGCTATGCCCCCTAGTTCTGCTTTCACCCGTCAGTGGAAACAACCTGCCTGCATCTATCCTATCTATTCCCTTCATAATTTTAAATGTTTCTATAAGATCCCCCCCCCCTCATCCTTCTAAATTCCAACGAGTACAGTCCTAGTCTACTCAACCTCTCCTCATAATCCAACCCCTTCCACTCTGGGATCAACCTAGTGAATCTCCTCTGCACACCCTCCAGTGCCAGTATGTCCTTTCTCAAGTAAGGAGACCAAAACTGAACACAATACTCCAGGTGTGGCCTCACTAACACCTTATACAATTGCAGCATAACCTCTTAAACTCCATCCCTCTAGCAATGAAGGACAAAATTCCATTTGCCTTCTTAATCACCTGTTGCACCTGTAAACCAACTTTCTGTGACTCATGCACTAGCACACCCAGGTCTCTCTGCACAGCGGCATGCTTTAATATTTTATCGTTTAAATAATAATCCCGTTTGCTGTTATTCCTACAAAAATGGATAACCTCACATTTGTCAACATTGTATTCCATCTGCCAGACCCTAGCCCATTCACTTAACCTATCCAAATCCCTCTGCAGGCTTACAGTATCCTCTGCACTTTTCGCTTTACCACTCATCTTAGTGTCATCTGCAAACTTGGACACATTGCCCTTGGTCCCCAACTCCAAATCATCTATGTAAATTGTGAACAATTGTGGGCCCCACACGGATCCCTCAGGGACACCACTAGCTACTGATTGCCAACCAGAGAAACACCCATTAATCCCCACTCTTTGCTTTCTATTAATTAACCAATTCTCTATCCATGCTACTACTTTACCCTTAATGCCATGCATCTTTATCTTATGCAGCAACCTTTTGTGTGGCACCTTGTCAAAGGCTTTCTGGAAATCCAGATATACCACATCAATTGGCTCCCCATTATCTACTGCACTGGTAATGTCCTCAAAAAATTCCACTAAATTAGTTAGGCATGACCAGCCCTTTATGAACCCATGCTGCGTCTGCCCAATGGGACAATTTCTATCCAGATGCCTCGCTATTTCTTCCTTGATGATAGATTCCAGCATCTTCCCTACTACCGAAGTTAAGCTCACTGGCCTATAATTTCCCGCTCTCTGCCTACCTCCTTTTTTAAACAGTGGTGTCACGTTTGCTAATTTCCAATCCGCCGGGACCACCCCAGAGTCTAGTGAATTTTGGTAAATCATCATTAGTGCATCTGCAATTTCCCTAGCCATCTCTTTTAGCACACTGGGGTGCATTCCATCGGGGCCAGGAGATTTGTCTACCTTTAGCCCCATTAGCTTGCCCATCACTACCTCCTTAATGATAACAATCCTCTCAAGGTCCTCACCTGTCATAGCCTCATTTCTATCAGTCGCTGGTATGTTATTTGTGTCTTCCACTGTGAAGACCGACCCAAAAAACCTGTTCAGTTCCTCAGCCATTTCCTCATCTCCCATTATTAAAACTCCCTTCTCATCCTCTAAAGGACCAATATTTACCTTAGCCACTCTTTTTTGTTTTATATATTTGTAAAAACTTTTACTGTCTGTTTTTATATTCTGAGCAAGTTTACTCTCATACTCTATCTTTCTCTTCTTTATAGCTTTTTTAGTAGCTTTCTGTTGCCCCCTAAAGATTTCCCAGTCCTCTAGTCTCCCACCAATCTTTGCCACTTTATATGCTTTTTCCTTCAATTTGATACTCTCCCTTATTTCCTTAGATATCCACGGTCGATTTTCCCTCTTTCTACCGTCCTTCCTTTTTGTTGGTATAAACCTTTGCACAGCACTGTGAAAAATCGCTTGGAAGGTTCTCCACTGCTCCTCAACTGTTCCACCATAAAGTCTTAGCTCCCAGTCTACCTTAGCTAGTTCTTCTCTCATCCCCTTGTAATCTCCTTTGTTTAATCACAAAACAGTAGTATTTGATTTTACTTTCTCACCCTCCATCTGTATTTTAAATTCCACCATATTGTGATCGCTCCTTCCGAGAGGATCCCTAACTGTGAGATCATGAATCAATCCTGTCTCATTACACAGGACAAGATCTAGGACCGCTTGTTCCCTTGTAGGTTCCATTACATATTGTTCTAGGAAACTATCGCAGATACATTCTATAAACTCCTCCTCAAGGTTGCCTTGACCGACCTGGTTAAACCAATCAACATGTAGATTAAAATCCCCCATGATAACTGCTGTACTATTTCTACATGCATCAGTTATTTCTTTGTTTATTGCCTGCCCCACCATAACGTTACTATTTGGTGGCCGATAGACTACTCCTATCAGTGACTTTTTCGCCTTACTATTCCTGATTTCCACCCAAATGGATTCAACCTTATCCTCCATAGCACCGATGTCATCCCTTACTATTGCCCGGATGTCATCCTTAAATAACAGAGCTACACCACCTCCCTTACCATCCACTCTGTCCTTCCGAATAGTTTGATACCCTCGGATATTTAACTCCCAGTCGTGACCATCCTTTAACCATGTTTCAGTAATGGCCACTAAATCATAGTCATTCACGATGATTTGTGCCATCAACTCATTTACTTTATTCCAAATACTACGAGCATTCAGGTAAAGTACACTTATGTTGGTTTTTTTACCTCTGTTTTGAATCTTAACATCTCCAGTTTTATTCCTTTTAGTATTACTGGGCCTATTCACTGTGCTCCCCTCAGTCACTGTACCTTGTACTGTCGCCCTTTTTGATTTTAGACCATGTCTTCTCTGCCTTGCATTTTTCCCCTTACTTCCTTTTGCTTCTGTCCCTGTTTTACTACCTTCCAACTTCCTGCATCGGTTCCCATCCCCCGCCACATTAGTTTAAACCCTCGCCAACAGCTCTAGCAAACACCCCCCCTAGGACATCGGTTCCAGTCCTGCCCAGGTGCAGACCGTCCGGTTTGTACAGGTCCCACCTCCCCCAGAAGCGGTCCCAATGCCCCAGGAATTTGAATCCCTCCCTCTTGCACCATTTCAAGAGCCACGCATTCATCCTATCTATCCTGACATTCCTACTCTGACTAGCTCGTGGCACTGGCAGCAATCCTGAGATTACTACCTTTGAGGTCCTACTTTTTAGTTTAACTCCTAACTCCCTGAATTCCGCTTGTAGGACCTCATCCTGTTTTTTACCTATATCGTTGGTGCCTATGTGCACCACGACAGCTGGCTGTTCACCCTCCCCCCCCCCCCCCCAGAATGCCACGGGTCTGCCTGCCTGGTTGAGGGTGGTGGCCAGAGCGACGTCCAATGCCTCGCTCTCGACTTGAAAGGGGAGGGTCTCGTCAACCGCATGCATCGCGGCCTTGGCGATGTCAGCCTTGATACGGCCTCAACCATCAGGGGGAAAACTGTGGAGTGGATGAGTGGGTGGGCCTTGTCCGCATAGTTAGGGATAGTATGGGCATAGTATGAGAAGAGCCCCAGGCATCGTTTGAGGGCCTTGATACAGTGGGGGAGGGGGAGTTCCATGAGGGTGCGCATGAGGGAGTGGTAGAGAATGAGGGAGGGGGAGTGGCAGAGAGTGAAGGAGGGGGAGCGACAGAGAATGAAGAAGGGGGAATGGCTGAGAGTGAGGGAGAGCGGCAGAGAATGAAGGAGGGGGAGTGGCAGAGAGTGAAATGAAATGAAAATCGCTTATTGTCACGAGTAGGCTTCAATGACGTTACTGTGAAAAGCCCCTAGTCGCCACATTCCGGCGCCTGTTCGGGGAGGCTGTTACGGGAATCGAACCGTGCTGCTGGCCTGCTTGGTCTGCTTTCAAAGCCAGCGATCTAGCCCTGTGCTAAATAGCCCCTGAGGGAGGGGGAGTGGCAGAGAGTGAGGGAGGGGGAGCGGCAGAGAGAGAGAGAGAAGGGAGCGGCAGAGAGAGAGAGGGTGGGGGAGTGGCAGAGAGAGAGACGGAGTGGGAGTGGCAGAGAGTGAGGGAGGGCAAACAGCAGTGAGAGGGGGACCAAAAAGGAGATGGAGAGGGAGCAACAGAGAGAGGGAAAGGGAGTGAATGAGCGAGGAGGGATTCACAGAGAGAAACGGAGTGTCAGAGAGAGGGGATGAGCTGCAGAGAATAGAAACTGCAAAGAGTGGGATTAAAAGTCCCATTCAACTCTTGTTAATATACCCAACAGTGCTTTATAGCTGTGGGCATGGTCAGCATGCTGCATGTCAGCTCCATGCAGACATGGTTCCCGGGGACTTACGGGCCTAATATCCACATTCCCCTCCTAGAATTCGGCTAGATTCCGGCTTGGGTCACTGTCTGTGCGGAGTCTGCACATCCTCCCGTGTGTGCGTGGGTTTCCTCCGGGTGCTCCGGTTTCCTCCCACAGTCCAAAGATGTGCAGGTTAGGTGGATTGGCCACGATAAATTGCCCTTAGTGTCCAAAATTGCCCTTGGTGTTGGGTGGGGTTACTGGGTTATGGGGATAGGGTGGAGGTGTTGACCTTGGGTAGGGTGCTCTTTCCAAGAGCCGGTGCAGACTCCTTCTGCACTGTAAATTCTATGAGAATCATAGCATCATAGAATCCCTAAAATGCAGAAAGCCCATTGAGTCCACACCAGGCTTCCGGAAAATCAACCTAGCGAGGCCCAATTCCCAACCCTATCACCATAAGTCCATGTAACCTTTGGGCAGCAATGGGCAATTTAGCATATCCAATCCACCTAACCTGTACATCTTTGGACTGTGGAAGGAAAGCAGAACACCTGGAAGAAAGCCACGCAATGTGCAAACTTCACACAGTCATCGGAGATCGAAACCAATGCCTGATCCCTAGTGCTGTGAGACAGCAGTGCTAATCATTGTGCTACCGTGCTGCCCTCCCCCTCCCCTCCCCTCCCCCCCCCCATATTAGTCAATCCATTGTTCACAGACACAGGTTCTACTCATTCAAACTATTGACAAAGGAATGCTCCCAAAGGCTCGTATTATCATATCAATTGGTGGCAGACATCTATCGCCGTCCAGATGAAGAGTCTTCCCTGCTGAATCTGGTGGCTTCATGCTCCCAGTGACTGGGAAAGTGGTTTTGAACTTTTTAGGCTCCATGTCCTTCCAAGGTTCTGCTGGAGACATATGTAGGATCTGCTAGCTAACTGCACACAAATGCAGAAGGTCCATTATGTGTTATTTGGCAGGGGGGCCATGTGTGAACGTTGCCTGTTGTATGCCAATCAAAATGAGAAGATGCTTGGATTTACATCTCCGGCTGGCATCCTACAGGCGCAGCTTGTCATCAGTGGCACACATGTGGCAGACTGTGAACCACTAAGCCTCCTTCTGCACTGTAAATTCTAGGGTTTACTATGCATTTAAGCAGCAGCAATGATAAACCACAACAATTTCTATTCCATCCATGTGCAGCTGGCTTGTAACCATAAGAAACGGTTCATGCAGGTCAAAGGAAAACAAAGGTGGTTTAAGGGATTTATATTTGCATTGGTAAACATTTGATATAAGATATATTTTTAAGTGGCTTTAATTTAATATTTCTGTGCCTGAAGGGGTAAAATCCAGCAGCTGAATTCATACTGGACAAAGGTGTTTGGTGTGTGGGGGTTTGTTAGGTTCCAACTCTGTTTCTGTTGTGCTTAGAGAGGTCCATTGCATGAAGAATAAATAAACTAGCAGTGTTTACTTAGCAACTGGGGCCTTGTAAGTTAGATAAGCTTTTAGGTTTTAGCTGAATTTGTGGATAGTTGGAGACAGGACACTGGGGAGTGAACCTTTCGCAACTCTGTCATGAGAAGCTGGAACATAAGACCATAAGACCATAAGACCATAAGCAGAATTAGGCCACTCGGCCCATTGAGTCAGCTCCGCCATTCAATCATGGCTGATATTTCTCTCATCCCCATTCTCCTGTCTTCTCCCCATAACCCCCGATCCCCTAATTAATCAAGAACCTATCTATCTCTGTCTTAAACACACTCAGTGAATTGGCCTCCACAGCCTTCTGCGGCAAAGAGTTCCACAGATTCACCACCGTCTGCCTAAATAAATCCCTCCTCATCTCTGTTTTAAAGGATCGTCCCTTTAGTCTGAGATTGTGTCCTCCAGTTCTAGCTTTCCTACAAGTGGAAACATCCTCTCCACGTCCACTCTATCCAGGCCCCGCAATCTCCTGTAAATTCCAATAAGGTTCCCTCTCATCCTTCTTAAGTCCAACGAGTACAAACCCAGAGTCCTCAACGGTTCCTCATACAAAGCCAGCACATCCTTCCTTAGATATGGGGCCCAAAACGGCTCACAATACTCCAAATGGGGTCTGACCAGAACCTTATACAACCTCAGAAGTACATCCCTGGTCTTGTATTCTAGCCCTCTTGACATGAATGCCAACATTGCATTTGCCTTCCGAACTGCCAACTGAACCTGCATGTTAACTTTAAGAGAATCGTGAACAAGAACTCCTTCCAAACTACATAACCTCACACTTTTCCACATTGTATTCCATCTGCCACTTCTTTGCCTACACTCCTAGCCTGTCCAAATCCTTCTGCAGCCCCCCTGCTTCGTCAATACTACCTATCTCTTGACAGATCTTTGTATTGTCTGCAAACTTACCAACAGTGCCTTCAGTTCCTTCTTCCTGATCATTAATGTATATTGTGAAAAGTTGTCATCCCAGCACAGAACCTGAGGCACACCACTAGTCACTGGCTGGCATCCTGAAAAAGACCCCTTTATCCCCACTCTCTGCCTTCTGCCAGCCAGCCAATCCTCTATCCATGCCAGGATCTTACCCTTAACACTATGCGCTCTTAACTTATTTAACAGTCTCCTATGAGGCACCTTGTCAAAGGCCTTCTGGAAATCTAAATAAATCACATCCACTGGTTCTCCTTTGTCTAACTTCCTTGTTACCTCCTCAAAGAACTCTTAACAGGTTTGACAGCCACCTCCCTTTGACGAATCCGTTCTGACTCAGTCCTATTTTATCATGCACTTCCAAGTACTCCGCGATCTCATTTTTAATAACAAACTCTAAAATCTTACCAATGACCGAAGTCAGGCTAATTGGCCTATAATTTCCCGTCTTCTGCCTCCCTCTCTTCTTAAACAGCGGTGTTACATTAGCCACTTTCCAGTCCTCTGGGACCATTCCTGCCTCCAGTGATTCCTGAAAGATCACCACCAATGCCTCCACAATTTCCTCAGCTATCTCTTTTATAATTGTGGGGTGTAGACCATCCGGTCCAGGTGATTTATCCACCTTTCAGTTTCCCCAGAACCTTCTCGTTAGCGACGGCCACTGCACTCACCTCTGCCCCCTGATTCTCCTGGAGCTCTGGCATCCCACTGGTGTCTTTCACCGTGAACAAGGGAGTTGTAAATATGCAAGCTTCCAAAGGAATTTCTTTTTAAATTTAGAGTACCCAATTATTTTCTCCAACTAAGGGGCAATTTAGCGTGGCCAATCCACCTATCCTGCACATCTTTTTTGGTTGTGGGGGTGAAACCCACGCAGACATGGGGAGAATGTGCAAACTCCTCACGGACAGTGACCCAGAGCCGGGATTCGAACCCGGGTCCTCAGCGCCGTAGGCAGCAACCATTGCTAACCATTGTGCCACCGTGCTGCCCAAGCTTCCGAAGGAATAACAGACAATCCTGATAACCAGGGAATTGGGGCTGAAAGATCGATTAAGACACCTGAATTTAAGAGACGTGTTCTGAGTTAAAGAGTCAATTGCAGTAATTAGATTTAAAGTGGTACAGCAGACTTCAGAGACAGATGAAATATCTGATGCCACTGTAATGCAGTCTGGGAATTGTGAATTAAAGCAGTTGTGAGCAGTTTGCACATCAGTCTTTTCTTCAGTATTTACAAACGAGAGGGGCCATATTGTTGGAGAGGACAGTGTGAAACAGACTGGTAAGGTCGAGGAGATACTTGTTCGGAAGGAAGATGTGTTGGGCATTTTGAAAAACTTGAGGATAGACAAGTCCCCCAGGCCTGACGGGATATATCAAAGGATTCTATGGGAAGCAAGAAATGAAATTGCAGAGCCGTTGGCAATGATCTTTTCATCCTCACTGTCAACAGGGGCGGTACCAAGGGATTGGAGAGTGGCAAATGTCGTGCCCCTGTTCAAAAAAGGGAATAGGGGTAACCCTGGGAATTACAGGCCAGTTAGTCTTACTTCGGTGGTAGGCAAAGTAATGGCAAGGGTACTGAGTGATAGGATTTCTGAGCATCTGGAAAGATACTGCTTGATTAGGGATACTCAGCACAGATTTGTGAGGGGTAGGTCTTGCCTTACAAGTCTTATTGACTTCTTGGAGGAGGAGGTGACCAAGCATGTGGATGAAGGTAAAGCAGAGGGTGTAGTGTACATGGATTTTAGTAAGGCATTTGATAAGGTTCCCCATGGTAGGCTTATGCAGAAAGTAAGGAGGCCTGGGACAGTGGGAAATTTGGCCAGTTGGATAACGAACTGGCTAACCAATAAAAGTCAGAGAGTGGTGGTGGATGGCAAATATTCAGCCTGGAGCCCAGTTACCAGTGGCGGACCGCAGGGATCAGTTCTGGGTCCTCTGCTTTTTGTGATTTTCATTAATGACTTGGTTGAGGGAGTTGAAGAGTGGGTCAGTAAATTTGCAGATGATACGAAGATTGGTGGAGTTGTGGATAGTGAGGAGGGCTGTTGTCGGCTGCAAAGAGACATAGATAGGATGCAGAGCTGGGCTTAGAAGTGTCAGATGGAGTTTAACCCTGACAAGTGTGAGGTTGCCCATTTTGGAAGGACAAATATGAATGCGGAATACAGGGTTAACGGTAGGGTTCTTGGCAATGTAGAGGAGCAGAGAGATCTTGGGGTCTATGTTCATAGATCTTGAAAGTTGCCACTCAAGTGGATAGAGCTATGAAGAAGGCCTATGGTGTGCTAGCGTTCATTAGCAGAGGGATTGAATTTAAGGGCCGTGAAGTGATGATGCAGCTGTACAAAACCTTGGTAAGGCCACATTTGGAGTACTGTGTGCGGTTCTGGTCACCTTAGTTTAGGAAGGATGTGGAAGCTTTGGAAAAGGTGCAAAGGAGATTTACCAGGATGTTGCCTGGAATGGAGAGTAGGTCTTACGAGGAAAGGTTGAGGGTGCTAGGCCTTTTCACATTAGAACGGAGAAGGATGAGGGGTGACTTGTTAGAGGTTTATAAGATGATCAGGGGAATAGATAGAGTAGACAGTCAGAGACTTTTTCCCCATGTGGAACAAACCATTACAAGGGGACATAAATTTAAGGTAAATGGTGGAAGATATAGGGGGGATGTCAGATGTAGGTTCTTTACCCAGAGAGTAGTGGGGGCATGGAATGCACTGCCTGTGGAAGTAGTTGAGTCGGAAACGTTAGGGACCTTCAAGCGGCTATTGGATAGGTACATGGATTAGGGTAGAATGATCGGGTGTAGATTAATTTGTTCTTAAGGGCAGCACGGTAGCATTGTGGATAGTACAATTGCTCCACAGCTCTAGGCTCCCAGGTTCGATTCCAGCTTGGGTCACTGTCTGTGTGGAGTCTGCACATCCTCCCTGTGTGTGCGTGGGTTTCCTCCGGGTGCTCCGGTTTCCTCCCATAGTCCAAAGATGTGCAGATTGGGTGGATTGGCCATGATAAATTGCTCTTAGTGTCCAAAATTCTATGATCTATGACCTAGGACAAATGTTCGGCACAACATCGTGAGCCGAAGGGCCTGTTCTGTGCTGTATTTCTCTATGTCCTATGTTCTATCAGTCAAGACAAAGAAAGCCTGAAGGGTCTGGTGTAAAATCCTGGAACAGACGTACTATTAAAAGTGGAGTAAAGCTTTGTTTAAAAATGTCATTTGGGAAACCTGGTCTGGATTTCGGAATGCAAATTGCTATGGGAAAGCAGAATTGTAAGAGAAGATTTTATAGTGGCTTTTCAGAAATAGAGTTTGGAAACTCTTCATGAGACAATCATCGAGGGATTTTGAGAAATCATCCACAGACATTCATGTAGGATTCAGAGTGGAGAGTCTATTTGCCCACAGTCATCCTGAGTGCTTAAAAGGGACTTTGTGTTAATGAGACCATTGTAGATTAAGGTGTACTTTGTAATGCGTGTTGATCCTAAAACCTGTGTGTAATTGTTAACCTGAGGAAGGAGTAAAGGTGTATTGTATCATAATCCAATTTTTTCATGTTTAGTAAAAAAAGTCTTACTGTCAAAACTAATTTGCAGTCCTGTGACACTGTTCTCCTATGTTTTATTAAAAAATAAATAAAAGATATGTTGCACTATTCTCTGTTGATGGGATCCTCTGGTCTGCTGGCAGCGCACCCATGCCCGAGTGTTTCCTGACATCGTGAAATGGCCACAATGGGAAACCCATTGGCCAGCTGCGGGAACAGAGAATCCTGCTGCTAGCGGGGATGGGCCAGTCAGGAAAACGCGGCTGCTAGACCGGAGAATCCACCCATGGTCTGCCCATGGTATTTTGAGCCAGGGTTCCATTCTGGGATTTTCCTGTTCAGTTACAACATCAACTGGGATCGGAACACAGGTGTGCACTAGATTTCCAGGGAACTGCCGTGGTGTTTTCATTTTGCTGTAGTCCATGCTGACTGACCTCTTTGGAGTTTCATGAACACTAGAATAAACAAAATAGAAACAGGAATTGGCCATTCAGCTCCTTGAGCCTGCTCCACCATTTGATAAGATCTGACCTGATTGTGGCGTCAATTCTACTTTCCTGACTACCCCTATCACCTTTGACACCCATGTAATGAATAATCCATCTACCCACTTCTTATGGGCAATTAGGGATGGGCAATAAATGTTGGCCTAGCCAGCAATACCCACACCCCTTGAGTGAATGAAAAAAGCTCAGTTTTTAATTTATTCAAGCACCCAACCTCCCAACTCTCCAGGGAAGTGAATTCCATAGACTAGCAACCCACAGAGAGAAATAAATTCTCCTCATTTCTCTATGAATTGCGAGACCACTTATTTTTAAACTGTGGACCCTACTTCTGGACTTTATCACAAAGGAAACATTATCCTGGAATCCACCCGTTCAAGTCCCCTCCAGATCTTGTGTTTCAATAAAGACTCCTCTCATTCTTCTCAAGTCCAATGGATATAGGTCCAACCTGGATGAATAGATGGAGGCATGGGGATATATATAGAATGATGATTATACTTGAATGGTAAAGTGGGTGTGAGGAATGATGTGATGGAATAAGGCAGAGTGGGGAGTACCCGGTGGTGATATGTACAACCACATGCCAATGAAAATACAACTGAACAAAGTTTTGCATTCACCATTCCAAGCCTGGTTAGGTCAATAAAACGAGTCCCGTTCGAAACACAGCAGTGTGCCATTGCCACTGATCTCCTGGGCCACATCCAGCCATGTTGCTTCACAGCAGCAGCAAGTTTCTTCCGCCAGTTTGATGGTGCATCAATTGGCAAGTGCCTCTCCATCTTGATTCCTCACTGCATTTATCAGTAGATCAATCAAGGTATTGTTCAAACAGAGTGCAACCCTTCAGCTATCTGCGTCCACATTACATCTAGGCTACTTCGATGCGAAACTTCTCGACTTCAACACTTACATTTTTGAATCAGCCCTTGAAATACTGCCACTGAGATGGCACCATGCAGGTTTAATCATTCAACCCCAAGCCTTGAAATAAAATTATAGTGAGGAGGCGGCACTAAAATGTCACTGATTGCCGTGCTGAAATTCCTACCGTGTCGCATATATCAGATCCCTCGGCAACAATCAGAATTCATACTGCAGCCATAGAGTCATACTGCACAGAAGGAGCCAATATTCTGTGAAGGAGCTATCCCATAATTCCCATTTGCCTCCTCTTGACCCTCACATATCTACAGTGCTTATTTAGGGGGCTGGTTTAGCTCACCAGGCTAAACCGCTGGCTTTTAAAGCAGACCAAGCAGGCCAACAGCACGGTTCGATTCCCGTACCAGCCTCCCCGGACAGGCGCCGGAATGTGGCGACTAGGGGCTTTTCACAGTAACTTCATTGAAGTCTACTCGTGACAATAAGCGATTTTCATTTTTCATTTCATTAAAGCTTTGCAAGGTTAAGTTGCTTAAATTCTATTATTAAAGATCACCCTAATTTACTGGGTACAAACCTGGGTAACTATGGGTTAGTGAAAAGAAACTGTCGGAAAGAAGTGCTCATGTAATTTAACAATGGCTGAGTGAGTTAAATTGGTCATAACACAAGGAAAGGGATTTTTCACTCCACTTCTCGTGAAGCTATGCTGGCAGAGTAGGGGGTAGTGCCAGGGCAAATGCCAGCCAAGTTATTCACAACAAAGTGTATTCTGTGTGATACACTCATTTCATTGTTTCTTTGTGAATCTGTGGGCATGAGTCTGTTAGTTGTTTTTGCACTTCTGTGTTGTGATGGAGTGGTATAGGTGCCAATCTTAAAGGATTGACATTTGCGCTGATATTTAGTCCCTTGAGGTATATTTTCATCTGCTTTATTATCTTTGCAAAAATTTATTAAAGCAGCTGTAATATGAGGGGCACAAATCCCAAACAAATTATTTATCCATGCGACTGCTGCTCTGAGAATACTGCTCCCAAACTTCATTCGTAAACATCAGTAAATTTGTTTATTGCTTGTTAAGGCCTTGTAAAGGTCATTAAATGGAGAAGTCGTACAGGAAACTGCATGATCCAGTCGAAAATTAATCTAAAGAGATTAATAAATTTCACAGGAAGGAAGATTTTGCAGAACTGTGAAAGAAGTGAAGGATGCATGGCAATGTTTTTGCTCAAGAGCAGGACTGTATCAACTGTAGCGTTCTATGTTCTATGTTCTAACTATTCCCGTGGGTACTGGGAGTATGAAAGGGTATTGAACACAAAGAGCATAACTCAAGATTGGTAGTACCCTAGGCAATAAACCTTTCAGAGTCAGCTACCGATTCATGAACACCCCCTGGGTTTCTTGACAAAGTTCATTCTTTCAATGTCATATTATTGTAGCCTCTTCTTTGCACACTTGAGGCAATCGTGGTTGGGAAAATTACATTTCCTTCAATTCATTGAACCATCCTGTTCAAACTTGTGCAGATGTGCATTAAGGAACTTCTCTGTATTGCGACTGATTAAGGGGTACATTAAGCCCTTGAGAAACATTTACGTATCATATTACACGTATATTGTGTTTGGCTGCTCACGTCTTGCCAACAAAATCATATCCTGAGGAGTTGGAAGATGAAAAGTGCACACTCTTAACATTATTCCTGGTAAGTTGTAAATGAAAAAGAAAAGCTACCAGTTCTCCTGCTTTCTCAAAATGTGTGGGCTTAGAAATTCTTGGACAGATCTGAGTTCCCTTGACTAATGTCTGTGTCAACAACATCTTATAAATGACAGGTACCCAAGCATTTATCACAGATGTATTATGCTTGAGGAAGGAGGAAAGCTTCTCGTGGCCAGCCGCAGCAGAGGTGGGCCTACCATCTAATAACAGTCTCACAAGTTGCTAATGATGCGGGAAGTCTCTCATAACTTAACCATTCTCCTTATTTTCAAAGCTTCTTTCATAATTGAAGTGATATTTCTATATTTTTTAAGTATCAGAGACATCTATTTTCTCATTGGATTCCATTATGAAATTTCTCATTCTGAAGTTGAAAGAATGCGAGACTTTGACCAAGCAATCTAAACTCACCATCAAGTGCGAGGATCCCGGACGACAACTCAACTCTTTGCAATTTGTCAAACTGAGGAAATGTTACTGCACCACAGGAGTGATATCACTGACACAGAGGTATCTTTTATGACAAGCCAAACTTTCATTTAAACACAGAATTAATCACATTAGCAACAAAGACATGGCATTATAGCTAACAATTAGAACAGTTTTTAAGTGAAAGAGAAATTTCTAACTTAATTCCTAAATCTGCCACTATATTCCAATTAAGCATACCAATATATTTCAAATACCACCCATGAATATCGTTAACAATGAGGTTTCTACTTGCTTTTTTCTGTGCAGAGCTTTTGGAGAGAGAACCTTTTGGGACCAAAGTGAAACACCTCTGTTCATATGAGAGTTCTCTCACCAAATGACTTTTAGACAGACCTGGCTCCTGCCATTAACTACACCATCTGTACCCAAAGCATAAGACATTCTTTTGACTCTTCTTACAAGATGTCTTTTGACTTGTTTAGCCAGGACCAAACACATTACCCCTCATAAATTATCTACCATCAAGGCCCCTTCAAATGTAAACAATATTTCATTAGCTAGCTATCTGTAAACAGGCAAATGGTTCTCAAGATCTATGAACAGAACACTTCACCTGCAAATAAATGATCACCTCACGTCTATGAGAACTTAATCACAGGTCTAGCCGCCATACTGTCTGTATGAACATTAACTCAGATTTCAATAATATTACTGCAAAATATATAAAATATAAAATATGACAAATTCTTGCATTCACCACAGAAGGGCAGTGGGATGTAGTTAAGGCATTGTGCAGATTTGTTTCAATCAATGATTTAGATTTAAATTGTTTTATTTGGGTTAATACTAAAGCTATTACTCACCTGTTTGTTTGAATGTGCCTTTGTTAAGATTTCTGGCATGATGTTACTTGTTCTGGAAATGTGTGTCTTGGTTGAGCAATTAACATTACTCTGAAAGATATTTTGTTACACTTTGATTTGGCAGATAATATCAATAATTATAATCTGAATTGGCCCATCATTTCTGCTGAACGACAGATGTATTTTAAAAATGAACGATAAAGAAGTTAATTTTATTTCCGAGTTGTACAATAAGTATCATTGAAGGGTCATTGGCATGACTATGGTCTTGCTGTTTTAGAGACTTGTACTAATTTAGGTAGAAAGCAACTTACACTTGATGTAGGCAAATGCCCTTTACTTTTATGTTTACGTTACAAAAATGTACCGTCATTTAGCACAACATTTTGCAACCTTTCGGCTGGCTTCTCATTCCTGAGAGTAAGTATTGACGCCTGGGCAGGGTTTGTGGAGGTACACGACAGCAAAACTGGTGCCGCACCTGGACTGATTCAGCGACCCTTGAGGAGCTAGCACTGGCGCCACGTGGAGCTCAATTGATTTCCAATGAGATACGGTGCCGGATTCACAATTTCGTGATTGACACTCAGGAGGCTGACAAGCTGCAGCCTCATATGCACACTTCACTCCCCACACACACCATCCCAGACAACAAGATGGCAGTGAGGAGACCCGCCCCAAGATTCACGGATACTGAACTGGAGATCCTCATGAACGTGGTGGAGGAGAGGTGGGCCACCCTATGCCCTGGCCTGGGAAGGAGACTGCCAGCTGCTGTTGTTCGGCATGCTTGGATGCAGGTGGCAGGGGGGTTAGCACCACCAGTACCACCAACCGGACCGGCCGGCAGTGCAGGAAAAAACTGCATGACCCAGGACAGCCAGGGTGAGTAGGCAACACTGTGCCCCTGGCACCAATCCTGTTTCACATGCCAGTGATGCCCCTCCCCCCCACAGGAGGGCGGCCAAAACCCCACCCTGCACCACATGCCCGCACCCATATTGACCGCCGTGGCAGGGTGCCCTTACCACTGAAGCCACCAGCTAGCCACCCCATGGGCTGCATGCATCAGAGTGCCCAACATTGTTGTTTCCTCTCACAGGCAGCCATGTGCCAGTGCCACCTGGAAATCGCAGCGGCACTTCTGAGCACGGGGCATGGCTGGGAACATCAGTGGCATTGCTGAGGTGCTGGTTGATGTGGCGCAGGCACAGAGGGAGGTGGCACAGTCCCAGAGGGAGTTGGTGCAGTCACTGGCTGATGTGACACAGACCCAGAAAGTGGTGGCACTGTGTCAGTGTGATGTGGTGCAGTGCCAAATAGAGATTGTCCACTCCCTGTGCTCCATGGCCGTGGGTATGCAGAGCCTGGTTGAGACAAGAGCTGGCCTCCAGGACTGGTAGCGGCAGGTGGAGGTAGTGTCTCAGTGGATAGTTTAGCTCACACCCCCGCCCATGTAGCCTTGGGGCATACCGAGGGAGGAGAAGGTGCTGGGACCCATGCCGGTGATTCCCGCAGGAGAGGTTATGGAACACCACAGCACCTGGACTGACGCCTTCTGTCCCTGGTGCATCTGGTGGGCAACAGACAGAACAGGGCATCACCACTTGGAAGCACAAGTGAACCTCACCAATAGATGTGGCGAAACATGGAGGCCTCAGAGAATACTGAGTCGGGCCCACTTATAATAATACTAATAATCTTCATTATTGTGACAAGTAAGCTTACATTAACACTGCAACATAGTTATTATGGAAATCCCCTAGTCGCCACACTCTGCCGCCTGTTCGGGTACACTGAGGGAGAATTCAGGATGTCCAATTCACCTAGCAGCACGTCTTTTGATATGCCAACAGTGGTTACAGTACGTGCATTCTGGAACGCATTAATGCCGTTTTCAAGGCAATGAATAATTGTGATTTGGTGCGAAATTGGCGCCCGCCACAATTCCTGTGTCGGAACTGATTCTCCGCCCAATTGCGATTCCCGATTCCAGAGTCAGAATCCCACCCCTTCATCTTTCACAAGATTTTGGAATTTCAATATGAACTTTTTAGACACAACACTTATCAGTGCAACTTGTAGCTTTCTGTCCAACAGTTGTAAATGGTCCCGGCATCAACTGGGCGTCGCGGGGTCCGCGCATGCGCAGTGGCACCGGCTCCAACGCGTGCATGCACAGTGGCACTGGGGCCATTGTGCGCATGCGCAGTGGCTCCCTTCTCCGTGCTGGCCCTGATGCAACATGGCGTGGCTACAGGGGCCGGCGCAGAAGAAAGGAGGCCCCCAGCTCGAGAGGCCGGCCTGTTGATCAGTCGGCCCCGATCGCGGGCCAGGCCACAACAGAGGCCCTCCCTGGGGTTGGACACCGCCCCCCCCCCCCCCCCCCCCCCCCTTGGGTTTTTCGGTCCGGACACTCGGCCATTTTGGGCGGAGAAGCACCGGGGGGGCCCGATAGAGCGGCTCCCCACCGGCGCCGTGCCAACCGTGCCGGCACCAATGGAGCCAATTTCTGCTCTGCGGAGAATCGCGTCCCGGCATCGGGGCGGCGTGGTGTGATTCACGCCGATCGCGGCGATTCTCCGGCGCGGCATCGGGCTGAGAGAATCTCACCCCTGTCCTTAGCTCTTCACTCAAGGTGGCTGGATGCTGCTTTTTGATTGGGTGTAAAGATACACTTTCACAGGCTTCATTAATGAACACAAAAGGTATTTATTAATCAGAATTGTACAGCAGCCTCATGACTGTAGCTAGTTCACAAATGTAGCTTTGCCTTGGAGGCTCTCTCACCAGGGGGTGATTCTGTACTCTGAGTTCCGATTGGTCACATAGGCCATGTGACTCTTACTCTGCTGAGTTGTCCTGAAAGCGACAATCACCACACTGGGCGATCTGAGTGATTATTCTGATTGGTTGAGCTAGGGAATGGAATATAAAAGTTGGGAAGTTTTACTTGTGTTACACAGGGCTTTGCCGAGATCGGATCTGGAATATTGTGCACAGTTTTGGTCTTATTTGAAAAAAGACGTACATGCGTCAGAAGATTCACTTACTTAATCCTGGGGTGAAGGTCTTAATGAAGAAAGATTGAGCAAGTTTGGGCCTATACACATTGGAGTTTAGAACACTGAGAGGTGATCTCATTGAAATATATTAGATCCTTTGAGGGCTTGACAGGATGGACAGACGAGAACAAAGGAGCACAGTTTAAAAATAAGGGGCAGGATTCTCCGATTTTGAGGCCATGTCCCCATGCCGGTGTAGGAATGGTGGTGTTTTCCGACAGAAAAACTGACTGGCGTAAAACGGCCACCAATCCTCCGTTTGGCTGGGTGCTAGCATCAAGGCAGCATTGAGCACCCGGCTCTAGCTGCCAATGCGGCCCGGAGAATTGCCGGGACTATGGCCGCACATGCACAAGGTGGCAGCCTTCAGCGGCCACAGCGTGCAACATGGCACCGGCCGCTCGCGGCCCGGCCTGCGAAATAAAGCCCCCCCTTTGGCTGGCTCAAGCACCGCGGACCACCCCCTAACAGTGCCCTCAGCCTCAGGCAAAGTCCCCCCTGCCTGCGGCTCAGCCCTCCCCCGACTGTGGCGGCACTGGATTAAGTCCGTATCCACCACGCCGAATTTCTATCGGATGAGACCACACGCGACCGATGCCATCGGGGGCTCGGCCAGTCGGGGGTGGAGCATTGGGTGGTGAGCCTCAGGCAATGTCCTGAGGCCGTCGGTACGGCGCGCGGCGTACTCGCAGAGTACACCAGTTTGGAGGGGCAGAGCATTGTGAAAGTGGCACCGCCCCGATTTGGTCATGAACCTGGATTCTCCAGCTGATCGCCGGGCGCAATTTCGGCATCGGCGACAGGCGAATCCCGCCCAAGAGGTCTCCCCTTTAACATAGAGATAAGAAGATTTTTTTTCACAAAAGGTGAAAAAAAGGTCTGTGGAATTCCCTTACCCAGAAATCTGTGGAATCAAGGGGCACTGAATCTACTCAAGACTGAGTTGGACAGATAATTGGTAGACAAGAGGAAGATAGACATAATCCCATCCACCCCAACCCACTTTGTTTTATTTGGAAATGGGGAGTTGGTTAGCTCAGTTGGCTGGACATCTGGTTCATGATGTGGAGCGATATCGACAGTGCGGGTTCAATTTTTGTACCAGCTGAAGGTATCCCTGAAGGCCTCACCTTCTCAAACTTACCCCTTACCTGAGGTGTGGTGACCCTCAGGTTAAATCACCCCCAGTCAGCACCATCTCAAAAAGCCTATGGTCCTCGGGGACTATGGTGGCTTTCATTTGTAAATGGTGCCTACAGTTGCTCCTCCAGCAATGTTTATAAACTGTGGAATTCTAATCTTGATATAAAATCAGTTTCTCAGATGAAAATTGTTTCTCAGTGTGTACAAAATCTCAGTAAATAGCCAAATGAAATAGTTAATTATTTTCATGACAACGAACCTGTTCCATGCACATTATAAGTTGCATTGTCGTATGATATGGAAAACAAAATTTATATTTATATAACTTCCTTCTGCCGGATGGTGAGTCATAGCTTTCAGATCCCTGTGTATCTCCTTAGCTCATGTGATAGGAAGCACACAAAGAGAAAATATGTTTTCCCACATTTAACACATTCATCAACCCAGTTGGAATTATGAAAGGAAATGAAATGAAATTGCTTAGTGTCACAAGTAGGCTTCAAATGAAGTTACTGTGAAAAGCCCCTAGTCGCCACATTCCAGCGCCTGTTCGGGGAGGCTGGTACGGGAATTGAACCGTGCTGCTGGCCTGCCTGGGTCTGCTTTCAAAGCCAGCGATTTAGCCCTCTGCTAAACAAAAAGAGATCATTCCACCCATCATGCCTGGGGTGCCTCTTTGAAAGAGAAATTCAGTTAGTGCAACATATCAATTCGTTCACATCATCCCTCAATCCAGATGTCTAATTTCCTTTTGAAAATTCCCGCATCCTTTCTGGCAGTCCATTATAACAACCCTCGGGCTGGGATTTAAAAACCCTTCCTGCTGGAGGGATCTAATGGTTTCGCAGAAGGCGACGTTCCGTGGCTGGTTTTCCAACAGTCCAGCTGGTGAGCAACATTAATGGGCATGCAGGTTGTGTGGGATGCATGTCCTGCCGCATGTGGGAAGTCGTAGATGCTACCAGTGACCTAGATGTTCACATGTGCAGGAAGTGTCACCAGCTACAGAAAATTGAGCTCTGGATTTCAGAAATTGAGTGCCATCTGGAGTCACTGCAGAACATCAGTGAGGCTGGGAGCTACATGGACAGCATGTTCAGATAGGTGGCCACACCACAGGGTAGGAAACAGAGGTAGAATGGAATGGGTGACTACCAGGCAGTTCAAGGGAACTAGGCAGGTAGTACAGGAGTCCCCTGAAGTCGCTAATAGGTTTTCCATTTTGTATACTGGTGATGTCATTGGTTCCTCAGAGGAGTGCACTTGGAGCCAGGTGTTTGGCACTTTGGCAGCTCATCTGTATCGGAGGGGACAAACCAAGGAAACAAAAAACAAAAAGGGGCTCAAGACAGAGGGGAGGGTTCACAGTCTAAAGTTGTTGAATTCTATGTTGATCCCAGAAGGCTGCAACCTGCCTCATCAGAAGATGAGGTGCTGTTCATCCAGTTTGCTTTGGGCATCACTGGATCACTGCATTCTCAAAGGCATATTTGCTAGTGCTATTGGGAAGGGCTTAAACTAGATTGACAGGGGAATGGGGAAATGAGAGGAAGTTCAGATACACAAGGTACACAAAACTTGTAAATGCAAGTAGAAATCAAAAAGAAGGCAGATGAAGTGCAGGCAATCATCAGTTTGGATCAGAAAAGCAGAAGCAAAGACAGTCTGTCTGAATACACCTAGCATTTGCAAAAAGGCTGCTGACTTGACTGCACGATGTGAGGTAAATAGGGATGATTTAGTTGTCATTATGGAGGTGTGGCTACAGGGTGACTAAGATTGGGAACTGTAAATACCAAACGTACTTTTCATTTAGGAGGTATGGGTTAACAGGAAAAGGAGCTGAGGTAGCTTTCTTAATAAAGGACAAGTTCAGTACCTCAGTAAGAGAGGATCTTAGGATCTAGATGTAGAATCAGACTGGGTGGAGCTAAGAAACAGCAGGGGTCATCAAATATTTTTTTATAGGCCACACAACTATAGTGGTTATGGAGGGCATGATATAAATCAGGATATTAGAGATGCATGTAATTTGTGTATTACAGTAATAATGGGTGACTTCAATTTACATGTCGACTGGGTTGGTAAATCAGCACTAATGCTGTGGGGGAGGAATTCCTGAAGTGTACACGAGATGGGTTTCTGAAGGAGTACATTGAGGAGCCAACTAGGGATTGGTATATTTTGAATTTAATCTTGAGTAATGATAAAAGGCGAACAAATAACCTTGCTGTAAAGCCATCTTTGGAAATAGTGACCATAATATGATAGAATATTGCATAATTTTTAGATGAAGTATATTTAATTCTGAAACTAGCATCTTAATGTGAGGAAAGAAAATGATGAAGGTATGAGGGAGGAGCATGGAGGCATAGGGGTAATGATTTTATATTTTGGGAGGGTTTTACTTATTCGCTTGCACCGGACCAAGCAGGGCCTTAGGCCCTGTAACTGGTTCTGTTAGTTTGTCAATTAGAATGGACTTTTCCGCCTGGGGATGGGAGGGGGCGTGTTAAGGGTGATTTTGCCTTGGCCGGCCCCCATTTTGACCTTGGGCCCTTTGTCGCTGCTGTAGGGCCTTGCCTATGTGGCCTTGTTCTTGGCCCCAATTGTTTATTTGGGCTATTCCCATCCCCGTCCCCCCGTCACCCTTCTCCATCCCCTCGCCCTCCCTCCTTTCCTCCCACTTCCTGTTCTTCGGTGTCTTAGTGGCCTCTATGCGTCCCTCTCCCCTCACTCTTTTGGCTGTTGGCTTCAAACAGGTGCTGGAACAAGTTAGTGATTGGTTTTCCGACCCGTAGATGGTGAATTTGATTTTCTACAGTGGGGAAATTCCGATAGGTTGGCCAGCCAGTCTGCAGCTTTGGTTGGTGCTGCTGATCACCAGCTGAGCAGGATTCTTCAGTGGGTGATTAGGGAAGCAAGGGCATCGGCCCTTTATCCCATAAATAGTTCTGGCTGATCTGATATCCTGAGACTGCCATTTTCGGGCTTGGCTCCACCGTCACCCCACAACCTTGGACATTACTTCAGAGAAGTCTGTCCAGAATCTGACAAGTCTAAGCCATGCCCAGGAAATGTGGTGGTGGTTGGCCGGGCCTCCTTGGCACCGCTCACATTTGTCCTCCACCTCTGGGAAGAACCTGCTGATTTGGGTTCTGATTAGATGTGCTTTACGCACTAATTTCAGTTGCATGAGAAGGTGTCCAACATCGCCATAGCTTGCTGGATTTTCTGTCACTGAGAGGGGAGGCTTCTGCCAGGGCCATGGGGGAGTAATGGAAGGTGGCCAGGAGGTGAGGTGTAGGGTCGGGATGGACAGGCACAGAACACCATTGCTGCAGCCAGCAAGGCAGACATGCAGCTGCGCACACTGCTAACAGCCCACTGTGAACTTAGTGCCACGGGCCCTCTAGCCCCATCAGCTGTGTGGGAACACGCCAACGCAATCAGTGCCATCTTGTTGGCTGGGATGAGTGTATGTGGTGATTGTAATGTGTATATGGTGCTGCACCTTGTCAGCCTCCCGAGTGTCAATCACGGACCTGGTGAATCCTGCACCATTTTTCATTGGAATCAATTGTGTTCCACGTGGCACCAGTGCTAGCCCCTCAACGGTAGCCAAATTGGTCAAAGTGCGGCGCCGGTTTTTCTGTCATACAAGTCCATGAATTCTGCGTTGGCGTCAACACCTAGGGCAAAATTCTCCCAAAGGGAGACAAAGTGCCGCCGGCGGAGTGAAACCCGGAGTGTTTCACACCGGCGGCGTCGGCCGCTCCTCGCCCCCTAGTGTCCCGCCCCTTATTTGTCTTGCTCAAGTGGAGGTGGAGTTGGCCCTGTTCAGTGCTTCACTCCAGAGTCCCCACCCTATTACAATCCCTAGTTTTTCCTCCCATTTTTCATGTGTCTTGTCCGGTGGGGAGCTTGCCCTTTCTAGTAATTGTCCACACAGGTCCCCGCAGTTCCCCCCTCCCAGATTGCCCACATCGGGTAGTTCTTCTAACATTGAATGTCTCGGAGTCCGTGGGTATGATGTTGTTTCCTTGCGGAGGAAACTCTTTACCTGTAGGTGTCACAGTCATTCCCGTTGGGTAATTGTAGTTTTTTTGTCCATTTCTCGAATGTCACTAGTCTGTCATCCGTATGGAAGTCCCTAACAGTCAGCGTGTGTTTGTCCGCTCCCACCCCCCCCCCCCCTCCCCACCCCCATCCTGTCTCCACCTCTTAAAGGTGGTGCCCAACATGGCTGGCACAAAGCTGTGGTTGTCGCAGATGGGGGTCATAGTGGATATTTTGGATAGGCCAAAGTGCTGATTCCAGGTTCGGAGTGTGGCCAGCACCACTGGGCTTGTTGAGTGCTTGGGTTAATAGCAGAAGTTACAAATTGTATGAGATCAAAGGAAATGGCCTATAAGAATTCCAGAAAAAGTGGTAAACCTGAGGATTGGGAATAATTTAGAACCCAGCAAAGGAGGAGCAAGAAAACGATTAAGGAAGGGAAAAGCGAATATGAGTGCAAACTAGCGAGATACATAAAGGCAACCTATGAAAGCTTCTTTAGGTATGTGAAAAGGTGAGGATTAGTGAGGCCAAATGTAAGCCTATTACAGGTCGGGGTCAGAAGAATTTATAGTGGAGAACAGGGGAATGGCAGAGAAAGTAAACAGTTACTTTGCGTCTGCTTTCATGAAGAAAGATACAGAAAATTTCCCAGAAATACTAGGCGACTGAAAGGAATTTTTGAAACTGAAGAACTAATAGAAATTGTAATAATAAATAATTCAAAAGTGAGGCATAACCCGAGTGGGTAATAAATTAGATGCATGAGGCAAAGATTCACTGGTTTGAAGGTCGATAATTCTGCTGGACCAGGTGAGATTATTTTTATTCATTCATGGTCTGTGAGCATCGCTGTCTTGGCCACCAATGGCTAATTTTCCTTGAGATTGTCCTGGTGAGATGCCTTCTTGAGCCACTGCACCTACAGTGCTATTAGTGAGGATGTTCCAGCGACAGTGGAGGGACAATTCAGGCTGCTGTGTGTCTTAGTGGGGTGCTTCTAGCAGGTGGTATTCCGATATGACTGCTGCCCCTGTCCTTCTATATGGTAGCAGTCATGGATTTTGAAGGTGCTGCCAAAGGAGCCTCAGTGAATTCCTGCAGTGCATCTTGTGGATGGTACACACTGCTGCCATTGTGCATTGGTGGTAAAGGAGTCAATCTTTGTTTAAGTGTTTTTATTCGCTGGAGTGAATGTTTTTGGAAGGGGGTAGCAATCAAGCAGTCTGCTTTGCCTTGGATGGTGTCGAGCATCTTGAGTGTTTTTGGAGCTGTACTCACCCAGGCACGTGGAAAGCATTCCATCACACTCCTAAACTATGCCCTGTCGATGGTGGACAGGCTTTGGGAGTAGGCAGTGAGTTACCTGCTCTATCATTCCCACCCTCTGATCTGCTCTTGTAGCCATAGTATTTATATGGCTAGTCCAGTTCAGTTTCTTGTCAATAGTAATGCCCAAGATGTCAATCGTGGGTATTTAGCGATGGTAATGCCATTGAATGTCAAGAGGTTGGATTATCTCTTGTTGGAGACGCTCATTGCCTGACACTTATATGGCGTGAATATTACTTACCACTTGTTAGCTCAAGCCTGGATTTTGTCCAGCTCTTGCTACATTTGGACATGGTCTGCATCAACATCTGAGGAGTCGCAAATGATGCTGAACATTGTGCAATCATCAGCGAACCTCCCCACTTCTGACCCTATGATGGAAGGATGGTCACTGATGAAGCAGCTGAAGATAATTGGGCTGAGGACACTACCCTGAGGAGTTCTTGATGATTTACTTCCAGCAAACCACAGCTTTTCACATCCTTTGCGCATCCTTTGTGCGAGCTATGAAACCAACAGAGAGCTTTCCCCTGATTCCCATTGACTCCAGTTTTGCCAGAGCTTCTTGCTGCCATAATCAGTCAAATGCTGCCATGCTGTCAAGGGCAGTCATTCTCACCTCGCCTCTTGAACCAAGACTGTAATCAGGTCAGGAGCTGAGTGACCTTGGCAGAATCCAAACTGAGCCTCTGTGGGCACGTTATTACTATGTAAGTGCCATTGATAGCAATGTCGATGATCCCTTTCATCACTTTACTGATGATCGAGAATGGACTGATGGGGCAGAAATTGGCCAGGTTGGATTTGTCCTGCATTTTATGTACAAGGCACAACAGGGACCTTTTCCACATTGCTGGTTAGATGCCAGTGTTGTAGCTGTCCAGGAATAGCTTCATCCAAAGTTGAAGGAGGTGACTCAAGAGATAATGGATGCATTGGTGGTTACCTTTAAAAATTCTATGGATTTTGGAAAGGTTCCTATGGACTGGAAAGTAGTAAATGGTGCATTTGGCTTCAGAAGGTTTTTGAAAAGGCCACTCACATGAGATTAGTGAATAACATTAGCACGCATGGCAATATACTAGTACGGATTGAGATTTGTGGCCCTGCAGAGAGCAGGAATAAACAGATCATTCTCAGGGTAGCAGGTTGTTACTAGTGGGGTGCCGCAAGGATCAGTGCTAGGGCCACAATTGTTCACGCTCTATTTCAGTGATTTGGATGTGGAGACCAATTGTACTATTTTCAAATTTGCTGATGACACCAAACAGGGTTGGAAAGTGAGCTTTGAAGAGGATGTAAGGATGCTCCAAGGGGACCTGGGCAGGCTAAATGAATGGCAGACAAAATATAATGTGAACAAGTGATAGGATAAAAGAAAAAGGCAGAACATTGCTTAAATGGTCAGAGGTTGGGAAATGTTGAAGTCCGAAGGGATCTGAATGTCCTTGTTGCTGAGTCTTTAAAACCTCGCATGGAGGTATAACAAGTAATGGGAAGGCAAATGATCTTCAGACCAATATTGGATGAACACAAAGAGATTTGAGTGCAGGAATAAAGACGCCTTGCTGGAGATGTATAGAATCTTTGTGAGACCTCACTTGGGAGGCTCTATACAGTTTTACACCCATTCACTAAGGAAGGATATACTTGCCATGAAGGGAATTCACACAGGTTCATCAGAATACTCCCTGGAATGATGGTTTCTGAGAGATTGAGGGCATGGGTTCCGTATTATCTAGAGTTTCAAAGAATGCAAGGTGACCTCATTGAAACTTACAAAACTCTTACAGGGCATGACAGGGTGGATTTAGATAAGGGGCGGGACACTAAGTGTTTACGCCAATGCAGAATACGTGGACTTGTACGACAGAAAAACCGGCGCCACACCTTGACCAATTTGGCTACCGTTGAGGGGCTAGCACCGGTGCCACGTGGAACACAATCGATTCCAATGAAAAAGGGTGCGGGATTCACCAGGTCTGTGATTGACACTCGGGAGGCTGACAAGGTGCAGCACCATATACACATTACAATCACCACATACACTCATCCCAGCCAACAGGATGACATTGATTGCGTTGGCGCGTTCCCACACAGCTGATGGGGCTAGAGGGCCCGTGGCACTAAGTTCACAGTGGGCTGTTAGCGGTGAGCGCAGCTGCATGTCTGCCTTGCTGGCTGCAGCAATGGTGTTCTGTGCCCGTCCATCCTGACCCCACAGCCCACCTCCTGGCCACCTTCCATTACTCCCCCTGGCCTTGGCAGAAGCCTCCCCTCTCAGTGGCACAAAATTCAGCAAACTATGGCGATGTTGGACATCTTTCATACGTCCTCTCTCTCCCTCGGCAGCCTCCATGCCGGTTTCACGATTTTTAAAAGCATAAGTGAACCACGCCGTTGGGAACTCGGCCCATCGGAGGCAGAGAATGGCGGAGACCCCGACAATACTGGGTTGGGCCTCCTAATTATATGCAAACAGTGTCTACTGTACGTGCATTCTGGAAAGCATTGACGACGCTGTCCAGGTGCTGGAGCATTGTGATTTGGCATCAAATCGCCGCCCGCCACGACTTCGGCGTTAGAACCGATTCTCCTCCCAATCGCCTTTCCCGATTTCAGCATCGGCTAACAGAGAATCCCGCCCAAGATATCTCCCCTGGCTGTTGAGTCTAAAACCATGGGACCTAATCTCAGGGTAAGGAGTAGGCCATTTAACAGTGAGATGAGGAGGAATTTCGTCACTCAGTGGCTAGGAAATCTTTGGAATTCTCTGCTCCAGAAATGCGGCAGCTCTATCATTCCCCAGAGGACGATGAAAGCTCAATGACTGAGTGTGCTCAAGACAGAAATGGATAGATACTTGGAGACTAAACACAGGAAAGTGGTATTGAGGTAGATGACCAACCATGACCTCATTGAATGGCAGAACAGGCTCGGTGGGCTGAGTGGCCTGTCATGATATACATTCATACACATAATGAGATACAGACAGGCAGTGACAGACATCCAGTGCAGTCAATCAACACACAGGGCAGAACACAACCAATCACCAGGCAGAACACTAGAAGGTGGTCTCCCACTATAAAACACATGAGGCATCAACACTCTGCCTCTTTCCACTGGTGACAACTGGAGTGACAGTCAGGGTGTATATATCAGTTAGCACCTTCTACACATGGATCAGAGCTAGTCTGGTCTAGTTAGTTATAGCAAGCATGCTTAGATTGGTAGAGTGTCAGACCCGCAGCGAACTGTGTGCACTGCTCAACAAGTTCAATAAAGTGTATTGAACCAACACCAAAGTTTGGCGCCTACTTTCAAGTACAACTGCATCCAGTTGCAGTCCGTGTTACCCCAGGGTGATTAACACAACATGGTACCGTGATAGTCTACTCCAAGTGGTTTACCTCTAGAGATTCCATGACGACCAGCAAGGCATGGAGAAGATCCAGGCCCCTCCACAGCTACGGATCTTCGGCAATCTCGACGCCAACTAGCGGGTCTTCAAGCAAAGGCTCCTTCTCTACATTGAGGCCTCAGACCTTAAGGATGCATCCGATGCCAGAAAAAATCGCGCTGCTTCGATCAACTGCGGGGGGACCAAGCCATCCAGATTTTCAACTCGCTTAATTTTACCGACGGCCAGGACAAGACCAAATTCAAGACCGTTTTGGAGAAGTTCGACAGTCACTGTGAAGTCGAAACAAACGAGACCTTTGAGTGCTATATCTTCCAGCAACGCCTTCAGGGTAAGAATGAACCTTTCCAATCTTTTCTAACTCATCTCCGTATATTAGCGCAGTCCTGCAATTATGGTGTAACCGCTGATTCCATCATCAGGGATCAGATCGTGTTTGGGGTGCACTCCGATTCCTTGTGGGAGCAACTCCTCAAAATAAAGCAATGACCCTGTCAGTCGCAATCAAGATGTGTATAGTGCATGAGCATGCGAGAAACCGGTACTCCCGTTTCAGATCAGCAGAATACAAAAAACTTGCCTCCCACGAGGCAGAGAGTGTACAGGCCATCGCCCGGATGCAGCGCCTCAGTATCGATGAAAGCGGCCTGATAAGGCATCCCTGCTTGGTGCCCATGCATGCAAGCTACTCAACCTCATACAGCGAGTCCATTTCATGTTTTCTTCCAATGTGGATCTTCAGGCTGACATTGATGACATCCTTACTCAATATCCGAATGTGTTTGATAGAATGGGTACTCTGCCATACTGCTACAAGATTCTACTCAGGCCTGATGCCACGCCTGTGATCCATGCACCACGTCGGGTGCCGGCCCCTCTGAAAGAACGTTTAAAGGCACAGCTACAGGAGCTCCAAGACCAGGGCATCACCTCCAAAGTGACGGAACCGACTGACTGGGTCAGCTCGATGGTCTGTGTGAAGAAGCCCTCAGGAGAGTTGCGGATATGCATACATCCCAAAGATCTTAACCAGAACATAATGTGGGAACACTACCCGATCCCGAAGTGGGAGGAACTGACCAGTGAGATGGCACACGCCAAATTCTTCACTAAGCTAGATGCATCACGAGGGTTCTGGCAGATACAACTGGACAAGTCCAGCAGGAAGCTCTGCACGTTCAACACACCATTTGGCAGGTAATGTTATAACCGTATGCCGTTCAGCATTGTCTCAGCTTCTGAAATTTTCCACAGGATCATGGAGCAGCATTGAGGGTGTGCGTGTCTACGTAGATGATGTAATCATATGATCCACAAGCCCCGAGGAACACATATCTCGTCTCAAGCAAGTCTTTCGACGTGTCCATGCAAACGGCCTCAGGCTGAACAAGGCCAAGTGCTCCTTTGGCATGTCAACCATCAAGTTCTTGGGCGACCAGATGTCCCAGCAGGGTGTGTGACCAGATTCGGACAAGGTCAAGACAACTTACGCCATGAAGACCCCGGAAGAAAAGAAGGCGGTACTACGCTTCTTCGGAATGGTGAACCTCTTGGGAAAATTCATTCCCAACTTGGCCTCACACATCACGGCTCTCAGGCATCTGGTGAAGAAGTCCACTGCATTCCAGTGGCTACCCACACATCAAGCAGAGTGGCTCGAGCTCAAAGCAAAGCTCACCACTGCTCCGGTACTAGCGTTTTTTGACCCGGACAGGGAAGCAGAAATCTCCACGGGCGCAAGCCAGGATGGCATTGGTGCTGTGCTCCTCCAGAGGGATGACTCCTCATCCTGAGCTCGAGTTGCTTATGTGTCAAGGGCCATGACTCCTACTGAACAGAGGTACGCCCAAATAGAGAAAGAGTGCCTGGGCCTCCTAACCGGCATTATAAAGTTCCATGACTACGTCTACGGTCTACCAACATTCACAGTGGAGACTGACCACAGACCCTTGGTCCATATCATTCGTAAGGACTTGAATAATGACGCCCAGGCTTCAGTGCATTCTCCTTCGACTCCGAAGGTACGATTTTGAGTTAGTATACAACCAGGCAAGGAGGTGATAATTGCGGATGCCCTGTCCCGATCCATCACCTCGCCCTGTGAACAGGTTGACTTAATCCGCCAGATTGAGGCACAGGTGCAGCTGTGTGCCAGCAACCTCCCGGCCTCAGATGAAAGAGTGGTCAACATTCGTGAAGAGACTGCCAAAGACCCTCTCCTGCAGCATGTAATGCACCACCTTGCAAACGGCTGGCAAAAAGGGCAATGCCTCAATTCTTTAATGTGAAGGACGACCTGACAGTCATCGAACGGATCCGCCTCAAGCTAGATCGTATCGTTATTCCTCATGGTCTGCAGAGCTTATTGCTGAAACAAATCCACGAGGGACACCTAGATGTCAAAAGTGTAGGCGCAGGGCCCGGCAAGCTGTCTATTGGCCTGGAATCTGCCAGGACATATCCAACATGGTCCTCAATTGTGCGACTTGCCAGCGTTTCCAGCCTGCTCAAACAAAAGAAACACTCCAGCAACACGAGATCGTGACCTCTCCGTGGTCCAAGGTGGGAATCGATCTTTTTCACACCAATGGGCGTGACTATGTGCTCATCATAGATTACTTCTCAAATTACCCGGAAGTTGTGAAGCTGTCAGACCTCACATCAAGGACAGTCATCAAGGCCTGCAAGGAGACATTTGCCAGGCATGGTATTCCACTCACTGTCATGAGTGACAATGGTCCCTGCTTCCACAGACAAGGATGGTCCAATTTGCCAAGTCGTACCAATTCAACCACATCACCTCAAGCCCACACTACCCGCAGTCCAACGGGAAGGTTGAGAAAGGGGTCCATATAGTGAAGCAACTGCTCTGCAAGGCTGTGGACTCTGCTTCTGACTTCAACCTTGCGCTGTTGGCATACAGGGCAACCCCTCTGTTCACCGCTATGCCTCTGGCTCAACTCCTCATGAATAGAGACCTGTGAACGACTGTTCCAGCCATACACTTACCAGACCTGGATCACCTCCCAGTGCTGCAAAAGGTGCAGCAACTCAGGAACCGGCAAAAGCTGACGTACGATGCTCATGCTACCGATTTGCCTGTGCTATCTCCGGAAGGTGCTGTTTGCATCAAGCTACCTGATGGAGGCTGGTCAGCTCCAGCTGTTGTTGTTCGACAGGCTGCTCCCAGATTGTTTGTAGTTCGTATGGCTGATGGCTCCATTGTCAGGTGCAACAGAAGGGCACTGCACAAAGTTGCCTGCCCACCACCAGATCCTACTTTTCCAGATGTTGTTATGCCTCCTCCGGACACCTCGCACCACGAGGCCACCAATCTGGCAGCAATCCCGCCTGTCAAGGCGCTGTCGTCCCCACCTCCACCTCTCAGGCGGTAAACAAGGATCAGACGCAAGCTCCAAAGATTGGACTAATAGACAATTATCTTGTAAATTTTGTTCTGTATCTGCATGCTAGACACCTCTTATGTACATATTCATCCACTCGTTTTCATCCACTCGCCATTTAATGGAAATAGTTCTACATGTAAATACAGTCGCATATGCTCCAAGCAACCAACATTTTTTTTTTAATCGGGAGATGTCATGATATGCACTCATGCACATAATCTGATACAGACAGGCAGTGACAGACACCCAGTACAGCCAATCAACACACAGAACAGAACACAACCAATCACCAAGCAGAACACAAGAAGGTGGTCTTGCACTATAAAACACATGAGGCATCAACACTCTGCCTCTTTCCACTGGTGACAACTGGAGTGACAGTCAGTGTGTATATATCAGTTAGCACCTTCTACACATGGATCAGAGCGAGTCTAGTCTAGTTAGTTATAGTAAGCACGCTTAGATTAGTAGAGTGTCAAACCCACAGCGAACTGTGTGCACTGCTTAACAAGTTCAATAAAGCGTATTGAACCAAAACCAAAGTTTGGAGTCTACTTTCAAGTACAACTGCATCCAGTTGCAGTCCGTGTTACCCCAGTGTGATTAACACGACATGGCCTACCCCTGTTCCTAGATTCCCATGTCTCCAGCCAATCCTGGATGTGAACCAGATACATAGAAAGAAATGAAGGGCATGTTGGATGACATTCCCTGGCACTGACATCAGGTGATGTGGGATAGACGCAGTCTTTGGCAACACTACCACTCTGCCATTTGGAAGTAGCTCATCCTCTGTGTTCCTTTGCTATAAGGGTACCTCTAGCTCTATGCTGGGGTCCACTAATGGTTCCCTCTGCAGCTTTATAATTTACTTTTTTCAAAAGTGCACATTGTTCTCACGTGACCTGCTGTCCACTGCTGGTAAAATCTGGACCTAGCTAGATGACGCTGCATGACATGCCATGTGTCACTGCCCCCCACTCCCTCAACCTCCATGGCTGTCCATCTAGGGATTGAAAAATCCACAGTATGTCCCACAATCTCATATGGCCCAGAAGCTTCATATAACCCTCAAAACCTCAAAGGCATTTCAAGACTAAGCATGGCGAGTTCAAGGACAAACCTCTTGAATTTTTCCAAAGGATGCAGTGAGATCTGAAGTCATCAGGTGAAGTCCTCCGCAGAAATGTAACATTGAATGACAAAGCAAGTGGGATCGTGAGGACCAAGCAGGCTCACCTGTCACATTAAAGCTAAGGGAAAATGGTGGGATCGTGAAGGTCGGGCGGTGTGGGTCACGAAGGTCGGCCGATGAAAGTCGCGAAGGTCGGCCGGCGTGGGTCCCGAAGAATAGTCGGTTGGGAAAAATGGGTACCAGGCAAAAAAGTTTAAAATATACTGGGATGGATTCTACGTTTGGGAGACGTCCCCACGCCGGTTTGAGAACAGTAAGAAAACTGCCACGAAACGGCCACCGATTCACCGTTTTGCTGGGGGTTAGCAGGGAGGCAGCGTAGAGCTCCCAGCTCTAGTTGCTGATACGGCCCCGAGCATTTCCGGGTCCGTGACCGCGCATGCGCATGGCTGCGGCCTGCAGCAGCCAGGCAATGCTTCATGGCAGCCTCAGTCTTCGGACCCAGACCGTAAAAATAGTACCCCCCTTCGGCCACTCACACGCCTTGGACCGCCCACCCAGCGTGCCTCCAGCCTGAATAAATCCCCCCCTGCGTTCGGGCGTTCCCCCAACTGTGACGGCATTGGACTGAGTCTGCAGCCGCCATGCTAAGTTCACGATGGGTGAGACCACACGTGTCCCATGCCGTCGGAAACTTGGTGCGTTGGGGACGGAGCATCGTGGGGCGGGCCTCAGGTATTGGCCTGAGGCCGTGGATACGTGGCTCAGCGTACTCCCAGAGTATGCCGCTTTTCAGGGGGCGGAGCATCGCAAAAGTGGCACCACACCCGATTTTGCCGTCAACGGGGATTCTCCGCCCCCTCGCCGAACGCGATTTTGGTATTCAGGACCGGAGAATCC
Organism: Scyliorhinus canicula; assembly: GCF_902713615.1. NCBI lineage: Eukaryota > Metazoa > Chordata > Chondrichthyes > Carcharhiniformes > Scyliorhinidae > Scyliorhinus > Scyliorhinus canicula. The sequence continues at coordinate 107,892,400 of NC_052148.1, read as the reverse complement.
AGCACACTATTTTAGATGCTAGGATACAAGATGCATCTGTACGTGGTGAAATTCAGGACGTAGAAAGCACGGCAGGAGGAATGGGATTGTGCAGTTACCAGCCCACCAATGGTCATCGGGCACCCGCACAAAGCTCTATCAAGTTGACGTCCCCTGCACGTTCCATCAGAAAAGTGTGCATGCACTCAAACCTCATTTTCAATACTTATATGGCTGCATTGTACCTATTAAATGGGCACTGTACAGCCAAATTTAGCCTGCATCTTTACTTCCAGAAAGCAGAGAATACCAACAGCATCTCCAGTCTGCCATATTTTAAATAACTTTATGGACAATTTATTTCACGGATGGCATTGTCGAAAGTAAAGTTCTCATATGATATCCGATTACATTTCGAGGCATTCTTCATGGTCTATAATCTAGGTCAGTGATATTGCTAACCTAGCCTGCATCATTGTGATAATGAAGTTGAATATCACTTTCACTTCACATTCTTGTGCTTGGATCAGTGAAAAGAATATTGAATTTGCTGTTGATCTAAGCTTTTTCATTGTTGAGGACGTCTCCACAGACTCAAAAATTAATATGCTGGAAACATACAGCAGAATAGTCTCCATCTAATACAGATATCGGTGCCTCTTTCACTGCCACATGCAAAGATTTCAGATTTCTAGTTGTTAGATGTTTCCCTCCTATTTTCATGTTTTGAAGAATGGAAGAAATTAATTGGCTTGTAATTCTAAAGCTGCAAAGAATATTCCTAAAAATGCCTGACTTGGGTTGTCTTTCCATGAGTATGGAATGTCATTTACGTTAAACACGGTGGAGATTATGATTTTCGTTGCGCGTTTGTGAATGCAAGAGTAAATTGAATAAAATATTGTAAAAGACAAGAATAAAAGATCACAGTTCTTATCAATTTGCCACTGCCACAGAGGCAGTCTATCTTCTTTCCATTGTCAGTGACATGCGCTCAGATATATTTCTTATATCCTTATAAGTTAACACTGAAATGTAAATATTATTGTCCTTTCAAAATGTTACATCTGATTTGGCTGTTCATATGTAAAAGTTCATCACAAAGTTACCGTGACATTGGGAAACCTCATCAATTCCACCTCTTAGGGGTTGTCACCTCCCAAAGCTGAGCCAATCTATCTGCAACTTGTGTTAGACACAGATTTCCATCACAACACTGCACTGAAAAGATACAAGCCAAAGTATCAAGGGCTGTTGTCTGAAATTATGACAGTGCTGTACTCGTCATCGATAATTCTCCTCCAAACCCTTTCCTCTTGTGCCTAGCTCAATTGTTGGGGTTTCTCTGACATGGTTCCGTTCTTATCTCTCTGATCACTCCCAGAAACCACCTCTCTGCCCATTCTCTACACTGTGATCTCCCCAAAGACCTGTCCTCTGCCTCTTCATGATCTACTTTCCACTCCTCAACAGCATCGTCTGACGATTTAGGTTCAACTTTTACATGTATGTCAATAGCACCTACATCACCACCAACCCGATTTACCACTGCATGATCTCCGTGTTGTGAGATGACTTGTTCAATATCCTGTCTAGGATGAGGCACAGGGGGCAAAATAGAATAGCCCCCAAAAATGAGTGCACCGCTTGTGAATCATGACAAATGGGGGTCTGTTCCTTCCACTGCAGGTAACATGCAAACCTCTTGCTGTCACCCATGCACTTGATAGCTGTGTGCAGGCAATATGTGCTGATGAGTGATTCCACACTTCAGCTGGGGTTGCAGGTTCCTGCACGGCTAGCGCCACTTAAAGCCAACCTGTACCTCTTAAAAGTAAGTTCCTGGGAGTAACTGGGGAAGACATTCTAAGTAGGAAGAACACCGACTAATGTCACAACACAACAGAGAGCATGTTCTGAGGTTCTTAGACACAGCACAAAGCCTTAGTGCAAGTTGTGGACTGGAGGAAAGAGTTCCTCCATCCATCATCTGCCAGGAGCCCTCCAGGCAAACTCAAAGGAGGCAATGTGGGCAGATATCCATCACAATCATGTAGCTCAAAGGAACTGGATGCAGTGCCTGCAAGAAATTTAACGATCTCACGTGAATAATCAAGATCAGTGAATTCATGTTCAAATTCCTGAAGCACTAACCTCATAAACCGCTGAAAGCACCACACCCTCATCACGCACCTCTGAACAATCTCTATCAATTATGAGTCATACTTTATACTTATAGCTTCACCTGGCCATCACACATTTAGCAATGCTGCAAGCTCCACACAAACACCATATACACATGTTTTGAACTCTAAAACAATGACAGACACAACACTGAAACACATTGCTGCATATTCACTGAGGGTAAGGTGGTGCCAGCAGCTGAAGTTGTGCACAAGTTCTGCTGCTGAACATTCAGATGAGCACTTTGCTAGTGCAGCCTGCAGAACGAGATTAAAAGATAAGCACAAAGAGATTCATGGCATTTTGGAGGCTGTACCGAGTATTGGGGAACCTGGCATTCATTTCATTGGCATGGGGCTTTGCACAAAGTTTGGAGCCCAATATTTCCAGCATGGCAGTGTTAGACAACTTCACCAAAACACTTGCGGAAAAGCATTGATGTATTGTCCAGTGGCCAATGTCTCTGATTCCATTTGCAGAACCAGCAGGAGCCACCTAATATCGGTGTGGAATATTTGGAGCATTGGGCTTTGCTGAGGTTTTTCGATTCCCACAGGGGTAGGGTGCCATCGACTGCACTCATGTGGCTCTTGAATCTCCCTGGCAACAAGCAATCCAGTACATCAACCACAAAGGCTTCCATTCCCTCAATGTTCAGCTGGTCTGCAACCATAACAAATGGATCATGCAGGTTCGTGCAAGATAACCTGGAAGCATTGACGACTCTTAAATCATCAGTATGTCTCAAATCCCTGACATTTTCCAGAGGCCACAGAGGGTGCCGTTTTGGTTCCTCAGAAAAAGGACTACCCACAGAGGACATGGCTAATGATGCCCGTGCGATGGCCTCAGACTCCTGCAGAGAGAAGGTACAATGAGGCTCTTGCTATTGGTGGAACACACCATAGGGATCCTGAAAAAGTGGTTCCTATGCCTGGCAGATGTGGCGTAGCACTCCAGTGCACTCCCCAGAGGGTGTTGCATTATCGCGTCTTGCTGCCCCGCCATAAACTGGTCATGCAATGAGGGAAGGACCTGGATGATGAAGAGGTGGAGGGTCTGTATGTCTTCTTTGATGAGGAGGGCATCGAAGGGGATGGTAATGATGAGGTCTTGGAAGCTGATAATGCAGGCAAAGGGGCCATTAGAACATAGAACATAGAACAGTACAGCACAGAACAGGCCCTTCGGCCCTCTATGTTGTGCCGAGCCATGATCACCCTACTCAAACCCACGTATCCACCCTATACCCGTAACCCAACAACCCCCCCCCCCCTTAACCTTACTTTTTATTACTAATAAAAGGGGCCATTGCATGGGCCAAACAAGGCAGATGTGCTTGTGAGATCCTCATTGCCAGCAGATTTAAGGGGTAGGAGGATGAGGTGCACTGAGGACCCTGGGGACAAGTCTCCTCCATCATGCACCAGCATGAAGATGATCATTATCACTCCTCTAATTTGATCCATGAACCTCCAGATGACACTGCATCATTGTACAGCTTTCACATAATTGCCCTGATGCAGGATGAGGATACCTCGAGGGCATGTGTCAGTCCTGAAATGAGGTGCTACCTGGAAGAGGTCTTTCTGGCCCAAGACATCAGAAGCTGCTGCATCCTCACATGTTTAGCCAGCATCGTAGTCACAGCACCACCATAAAATACCCACAAGCCACTTGGATAATTATAAATGTGATAATGGCTGCAGACCTTTGATCTGGCATGGTTCCTCAGTGAGACCCATCGTGACCAAAGCAGCCACGCACAATGTGCTATCTTGTTGGTGAGACATAAACATTACACCTGGGACAAGACACTTGATGAAATCCCGCTGGTGTGACATTCTGTACAAATGACTCAATGGCTGTGGCACACTCCCTGGCAGGTTCAGATCTGATTCAATAGTTTCATTAATCACAACATAAGAATGGGGGCGACACATCTGGAAATGACAAGGCCAGACACTTGGCTGCGTGACATTGAGATGCCTTCTCTGATATTCAAGCAGTGTGTCCTCCTGGCCAGACCTTGCTATTGTAAAGTGCAAAATGATAAGAAAACATGAAGCCCTCAATGGTATGGATCTTCGCTTATGAGGAGCCCTCTTCTCGTTCATCACACACTCAATCCTATCACATTGCTGCTTCACACATTGCAACAAGTAATGATGAATGACTTTCAAGCATGTTCAAAGGCTGATGTGGCCCTCAGATGTCACTATTTACAGACTGCTGGAGAGTGAAGGCGATGGAATGAACACCGCTGTCCACAACCTTTGTGAATGTATAATTTTCCCTGCAATAGTCACAAGTTCAAGATTGAAGACGTATAAGGGAGGATATCTCAGTGCCTGCACGCAAGAGTGCCTTTGCATAATCAACTTGAGGTGGCAAGATTCTCCAACTTTGAGCTGAACTCATCATATTCCAACAGGAAACGTCTGATACCCGTCTGACTTAGGGCAGCACACATGAACAGGCTCATAGCAAAGAGACCCTGCTGAGAGTCAGCGGAGAGATGGAGTTTAAGAGTACATGAGTCTTCTGCATGTTTCATCACCTGTTCCCTTCAACACCACATCTTCACCTCCCAAGAATATAGACAATATAGCGGGACACCTTTGCCTGAATGGCGCAAAGCCAAGAATGCGCATCACAGGACCCCACAACACTAGGGCAGCATGGGCGCGCAGTGGTTAGCACTGTTGCTTTACAGTGCCATGGAGCTGGGTTCGATTCCCGGCTTGGGTCACTATCTGTGCGGAGTCTGCACGTTCTCCCAGTGTCTGCGTGGGTTTCCTCCGGGTGCTCCGGTTTCCTCCCACAAGTCCCGAAAGACATGCTTTTTAGGTGAATTGGACATTCTGAATTTTCCCTCAGTGTCAGAACAGGCGTCGGAGTGTGGCGACTAGGGGATTTTCACAGTAACTTCATTTAATATAAGCCTACTTGTGACACTAATAAAGATTATTATAATTATAATGGGTGCAGGAACCAAGATGTCACACGTGACTGACATGAACACAGGTTTTCACAAGGACACGTAGGCAAGATGAGATATGAAATGATTGTGGGTCAATTTACATTTGTGAACAGCATATACATGTGTTTAACACACATGTCTAACTTGTGTGATAACATATACATATATATTCCCCTCCCCTGCCGCTAACATCTTGGTGCTCTGTGATGCACCATCAATTGGACACGATACGAAGATGAGATCCAAACGATAGGCTTTAATGCACAAGATGTGTGCCTGGCAGCAGACGTACAGAAGAATGGCCGACTGCCGGGAAGCACAGGTTCTAATATCCCGCCTTGTAGGCGGAGCTACCTACCTCTCAGCCAATCGGCTGAGAGGCACATGACTTACCTGGGCCAATGGGCAGCGAGTCCTCTGCACCAATAGCAGCTCACTTCCAAGGTACCGTAATACCACTAGTCATACTACCACACTCTGTCAACATTCACAGCGGAGGTAGACACAGCCTGCTGACTGTCCTATTGTCTGTAATAACCTCAGTGCATGTGCTCCAGAGGGCCGAGATCTGGAGGGCCCCAGCATGCTCTGGGCCAGGCATTCCCTTCTCAGCCTGGAGCTAATGGAGTCGCAGGAAGAGGGGATTTGGATTGTTTGGACACTCCTGGAGCCACTAAAGTGGATGGCCCCAGGGTATCGATTGGTGGCCCAATGGGTACCAGAGAGCCCCTGCTGACTCCTCAGGGACATGGGGCAGCTGGAATGAGATCAAGGTGCCCTGCAATACTCTCTTACTGACATTGAAGGATGCCACCAATGGCTGCAGCAATGCAGGATCAATGCTCTGGGCCAAGGTTTCCTTGCTGGCCGCCAACCTGCCAGTGTTGGCCTCAGTGCACTGACATGCAAGCACCTTCACCTGAGACTGAAGCAGACGGACTCTTCCATCGTACATTGCAATCTGAGGAGCCCAGCTCACGCCCCTTCCTGATATTCTCTTGACTGTTGCGGGGGCACAACCAACTGATTTAGGACTGAGTCCGGAGGGTCGCCATCTGCAGCTTTCCTAAACTGATGAAGTGTGAACTCTGTGCAGAATGTACTTTAGATAATGAACCCAGAGTTAAGGAGCACATAAGCCACAGTGGAGCAGACAGATCAGAGGCTGCCTACCAGTAATATGGCATGATCCCCATGGATTAACATCGAACATAGAAAAATACAGCACAGAACAAATCATAGATTATCATAGAATTTACAGTGCAGAAGGAGGCCATTCGACCCATCGAGTCTGCACCAGCCCCGGAAAGAGCACCCTACCCAAGGTCAACACCTCCACCCTATCCCCATAACCCAGTAACCCCACCCAACACTAAGGGCAATTTTGGACACAAAGGGCAATTTAGAATGGCCAATCCACCTAACCTGCACATCTTTGGACTGTGGGAGGAAACCGGAGTACCCGGAGGAAATGCATGCACACACGGGGAGGACGTGCAGACTCCGCACAGACAGTGACCCAGCTGGAATCGAACCTGGGACCCTGGAGCTGTGAAACAATTGTGCTATCAACAATGCTACGGTGCTGCCCTTAAGAACAAATTAATCTACACTCCATCATTCTACCGTAATCCATGTACCTATCCAATAGCCGCTTGAAGGTCCCTAATGTTTCCGACTCAACTACTTCCACAGGCAGTGCATTCCATGCCCCCACTACTCTCTGGGTAAAGAACCTACCTCTGACATCCCCCCCTATATCTTCCACCATTCACTTTAAATTTATGTCCCCTTGTAATGGTTTGTTCCACCCGGTAAAAAAAGTCTCTGACTATCCACTTTATCTATTCCCCTGATCATCTTATAAACCTCTATCTGCTACTTCACGGAGACATGGCTCACTCTGCTTCAACGGACCGTGCCCTTCAACCAGAGGGCTTCTCAATCCACCGAATGGACCGTATGGCGGCCTCAGGCAAGGCGAGGGCAGGTGAGGTCTGCCTCCTAATCAACACCTCCTGGTGCCTAGATGTAGCAACACTGGCGAATTTCTGCTCCCCGGACCTGGAATACCTGAAGGTAAAATACCGCCCCTACTACCTTGAGCGGGAGTTCAGCTCCGCTATCCTGGCGGCAGTTCAAATCCCATCTCATGCGAACGTGAAAATTGCGCTGGACAAAATATACACCACCACAAATAGCCTTGAAACAAAACATCCCAAGGCTTTGTTCATCGTAGCTGGGGACTTCAATCAGGCCAAGCTCAAGAGCGTACTACCAAGTTACCACCAACATGTCACCTGGTCCACCAGAGGCCCAAACATCCTGGATCACTGCGTCACAAATATCAAACATGCCGACCGCTCTATTGCCCGCCTACACTTTGGCAAATCTGACCACAAGGCTGTGCTCCTACTCCCGGCTTATAAGCAAAATTTAAAGCAGGAGAATCCATCAAAGATAGTCGTGCAATGTTGGTCTGAGGAATCGGATGATCTCCTATGGGACTGCTTAGAGTCAGTGGACTGGTCAGTATTTAAAAACTCTATGACCAGCCTGAATGAATGTGCCACTAAAGTAACTGACCTCATTAGTAAGAAGACTGTGTGCCAAAGAAGCAAATCCGTGTGTTTCCCAACCGGAAACCCTGGATGAACAGGGATATCCACTGCTTGCTGAAGTCTAGGTCTGAGGCGTTCAAGTCAGGCGACCCTGACCTCTACAAGAAAGCCAGATATGATCTAAGGAGATCCATCAGAGATGCCAAAAGACAGTACCGGACCAAGCTCGAGACCCTGGCTAGCCACACGGATCCCCGCCGTCTATGGCATGGTCTGCAAGACACAACGGGCTACAAGATGAAGGCATGTAAACTCATCGGCTCCAATGCACCCCTCCCTGATGAACTCAAACCATTCTATGCCCGCTTTGAGCAAGAGGTCAGCGAGAGCGAGCCCTCCACTCCAGAAGTCTCGGATGAACTTGTATCTGAGATCACCACTGCAGATGTCAGAGCAGCCTTCTCGAAGGTCAACCCACGGAAAGCCACTGGCCCGGATGGGGTACCTGGACGAGCACACAGGTCTTGCGCAGATCAGCTGGTGGGGGTATTCGCAGACATCTTCAACCTCTTCTTACAACAATCTGAGATCCCTTTCTGCTTCAAGAAGACGACCATCATCCCGGTACCAAAGACAAGCCAAGCAGCGTGCCTTAATGACTATCGTCTAGTGACTCTGACATCCATCATTATGAAGTGCTTCGAAAGGTTAGTCATGCAAGAATCAACTCCAGCCTACCCGATTGCCATGACCTACTAATGTTCACCTACTGCTGCAATAGGTCCACAGCAGACACCATCTGTCTGGCCCTGCACTCTACCCTGGAACACCGAGATAACAAAGACACCTACGTCAGACTCCTATCTATTGACTGCAGCTCAGCCTTCAGCACCATTATTCCTACGAAACTCATCTCCAAACTCCGTGGCTTGGGACTCGGCTCCTCCCCCTGCGACTGGATCCTGAACTTCCTAACCCACAAGCCACAATCAGTAAGGCTAGAGAACAACACCTCCTCCACGATCATCCTCAACAACAGTGCCCCACAAGGCTGTGTTCTCAGCCCCGTACTATAATCCTTATACACCCATGACTGTGTGGCCAAATTCCCCTCCAATTCAATTTTCAAATTTGCTGATGACACCACATTAGTGGGTCAGATCTGAAACAATAACGAGACAAAGTACAGGAATGAGATAGAGAATCTGGTGAACTGGTACAATGACAATAATCTCTCCCTCAATGTCAACAAAATGAAGGAGATTGCCATCAACGTCAGGAAGCATAGTGGAGAACACACCCCTGTCTACATCAATGGGAATGAAGTAGAAACGGTCGAGAGCTTCAAGTTTTTAGGTGTCCAGATCACCAACAACCTGCCCTGGTCCCCCCATACCGACACTGTAGTTTAGAAAGCCCACCAGCGACTCTACTTTCTCAGAAGACTAAGGAAATTTGGCATGTCAGCTACGACTCTCACCAACCTTTACAGATGCAGCATAGAAAGCATTCTTTCTGGTTGTAACACAGCTTGGTATGGATCCTGCTCTGCCCAAGACCACATGAAACTACAAAAGGTCATGAATGTAGCCCAGTCCATCAAACAATCCAGCCCCCCCATCCATCCAACAACTTCAGATGATTATCTCCACCCCACCTCGACCCATTTGTTTTCATCCCTTTTCATTTCAACTGTCTCTTACCATTTCTTTCTTTCTTGTCTTTTGTAATATATGTTTAACCCTCCCCCCAATTTTATCCATCTTTCCTTATCCCTTCTCCCGTTTGCTTCCCCCTTCCCCTCCCCCCACATCTCCATCTGTCACAGTTTACCCTCTGATGTTAGTTTCTCTGCTGTTTGGCCTTTCACACCTTTTGTTTTCTCTGGGGACTGCCATTAGCACTCTTTACCCTTGGTTTTTGTCGCTATTAGTACCCCGTTTCCCTGGGTTTCTGTGGCTATGGGTATGGCTCATCTTTCATTGTCACTCCACAGTATAAATATTCCCCACATTCTCTGGCTGTTAGCTTTGATAAAGAGTCATTGGACTCGAAACGTTAGCTCTTTTCTCTCCCTACAGATGCTGCCAGACCTGCTGAGATTTTCCAGCATTTTCTCTTTCGCCCCCGATCGATTGACTCTGTCTATAATTCCCGCTGCCTCAGAAAGGCAGCTAGCATAATTAAAGACCCCACGCACCCCGGACAGACTCTCTTCCACCTTCTTCCATCAGGAAAAAGATACAAATGTTTGAGGTCACATACCAACCGATTCAAGAATAGCTTCTTCACTACTGCCTTTTGAATGGACCTACCTTGTATTAAGTTGATCTTTCCTCTGCATGACTCATTCACCAGTTATGACTCTAACATTATATTCTGCAGTCTCTCCTTCCTTTCCTATGTACTGTATGCATTGTTTGTACAGCATGCAAGAAATAAGACTTTTCACTGCATACTAATACATGTGTCAATAATAAATCAAATCAAATCAAAATCAAGATGGAACTCACTGACACAGGGAATGGATGAAGTGATTAGAACAAAAGTATGTAGGGGGAATCTAGACTAGAATTTTGTGGAAACCTGTGATGTTTTTAAAGCATAAGCTTGCAGACCATGAAAGTACAAACAAACAAACAAAAGCTTTATTGGAAGGTGTTTATTCTACAGGCTGTTCGGATGGACAGGCAATTTGCCCGCTCAATGGTCAATGATGTGATCAATATGTCACGTGATCGAACAAGTGACCTTGTTCCAACTAGGAACAAACATGAATACACAACAAAAACAATCGCAGATTTAGATGAGAAAGGATAGAAGGAGGCTCGAGTGGAGCATAAACACTGACTGATTATATCAGAGAGCCTGTTTCGCTGCTGGACATCTTACAGAATCCTCAGCTACTTTCTGCATACCTGGTGATAAGTGCTGTGCAATCATGGAGATGAGGTTATGTATGAGGCAGCACACCATCTTGAATCAAGCTCTGATGGGTCCTGTAGAGCTCTTCCAGATTGACCCAGGGTTGGAAGCATTGTTTTCACAAACCAACAGTCTGCTCAATCATGTTCGAGGTGGCAGTATGTTTTTTTTTGTTATATGAATTTTGCCCACATGAGAGTGAATAGTGCACCAGAATGATGAGCCAGTTAATTCGCTGAAAACCATTGTTGTCCGGTAACCACCCTTTGGTTTGTTGTGGTGACTCAAATAGGTACAGTGGACTGCCACAGCATGAAGGCATCACTACTGCTACCAGGATACCAGGCAGGGACCTGCAATGATACGCTGTATGTGGTGACACACCACTGGACTTGGAGGGAGCGGACTCTCTTCCAGTTAGAATAGCTCAGAATCTATATGCAGCACCTGCAAAGTGGTGTGTGTGCAGTCACTCGTGCCCTGCACCTCCGAGGGCCACTTGTTTGCTCCACCCTCTCCTCCAACAGAATTAAATGTATTCAGTTCTCTCTGTGGGCAGAGCTTTAGTTACTTCCCTTTCACAGTAGCAAACTGGGAGATCTTACAAATATTGTCTGCTCCAGTCTAAAAGGAATTCATTATATAAAATGTTATGGCCATAATTGCCTTCACAGTCTTTTTCACAATGCCATCCTTGCCTTGCTCTGAGGCTGCAGTTCTATCTCCAAAAGGGAACATATGTTAGTGAGAACCTCCTTGATAATATCTGACCCACTGTTCCTCACTGAGTTTGAGGTCAGGGATTACTTCCTGAAGACGCTTTGAGGATATGGCCTTCTGCTGAAGACCCTCCCCCACCTCCTCCCTGATCAAGAACCTTCTCCTCGCATTGCCTCTGCTCATGCACAGTCTCATGCTGCAGACTAAGCGTTTACAAATTACAGCACCATTCTCTTGGAGCCGTGATATAAGCAAAATTCTTGAAGTCAGAACCGAGGCCTTTGTTGTAGGTCACATTGTTCCCAATAAACTTCACCAACTTAACAAGAAAATATAAACTGCCAAATGCATCGGCAAACTCAGTAACAGCCCGTAGAAATCAATCAACAACAAACCTGAAAATAGTTAAAAATCCCTTTAAATAGTTCAGGTGCTGGGTCCTTCTCACTGCTGAATGCATGTTTGACTGTGCAATGTCAAGACAAGAGTTTAATTGATTCAAATGGAAAATTACATTACAGTCTGATTGGCTTTATGATCTGCCTACTCAGCATACTTCTGGTGCACACTACCTGCAAACACACCAATGCCCTTAGCAAATGGCATCCAGAATGGCCAGCACCAGAGATGTAAATGCATGCCACTGACACCATTGTGGGGCCAAAGTGCCACCCATAGCATCAACAGTACAGCACTACACAACCAAACTTTGCACAAACTATTACCTACAGTTAACTAATGAGAAGACTGAAGCTAGTGTGCTCAACCCAACACAACCCAACACAACACAAGCTGCACATCACCATTGCTTGCTTTCACCAATCCCTCCAACTATCTCCTTTGTCTCAGCATGCATGTTTCAATGATTCCTGCCATGTGAAGCACTTTGGGACATTTCTCTTTGTTCAAACTTTCATATTCATGTAAGTTGTTACAACATCCAGAAACGTTGTTTGTAGACGTTGACATTTCCTGAGTCAAGTACTTGCAAAACAGTCTCCTTTTTACAGCATGTACATGTAAGCTACCAATCACCATGGGTGATACTGGCAGATTAATGTGTATTAGCACATGAACATATGAATTAGGGACAGGAGTACGCCACTCAGTCCTTTAAACCTGCTCTACCATTAGCAAGTCATGGCTGATCTGATTTTAACCTCATCTTCACATTGGTGCCGACCCCTGTTAACCTTTCACCCCCTTGCTTATCAAGAATCTATCAATCTCTGCTTTAAAGATATTTAAAGACTCTGCCTCAACTACATTTTGACGAAGAGAATTCCAAAGTCTCACAACACTCAGAGAGAAAGAGTTTTGTCCTTATCACTGTCCTAAAATGGGTGGCCCCTTGTTTTGAAACAGTGACTCCGAGCATGGCATTGCTTTGCCAGTTATTTCAAAATAGACATTAATCCATATATTCCCAGTGAGTTATCACTTCCAGTAACTGAATGTCACACTATTATGTTAAATTCCTATCGACTACAGTCATCAGCAATAATTTCTGGACTGATGTTTTAAGTAACCAAAAAGTGAATAATATCCTAATCAATTTCAAATACAATTTAGGTTCAAAACTCAATGGTAGAACCATTTACATTTCTAATGTACAACATAATTAAACTCGTTGTGGATTGTGTATTTTCTGTTTTAAAGTTATAGTGCTCCAGTGTTGGGCAATCCCAGAATTGAAGAGATCAAAAAAAGCTATACCTGGCAGACAATTAAGAAGAAAGATCTCTGGTTGCTACAAACCTGTGTAGACAGTGCACTTGCTTACTAAACAAGTTATCGTTTATGGAGATGTTAGCATCTAAAATCACTGACAGCAGTTGTTTTTCTGCTGGTGGTTGCATTTTAAATATTTTGGAGTCAGAGAACTGCATGATTATTCATCATAGTCCTGTACTAAACAGATTACCAAAAAAATGGCACGCAAAGTATTCCAGTCCACTGTACACAAGGAGGGTAATTCCGATCAAAGAGATGTAAATTACTGAGAACTTCCAGGAATGGAATTGTTATAACCTGCCCAAATCCTATTGGTTATCCCGTGAAATATTTTAAACTTATTGACAACTCAAGAATACAACAGAATCAGCAACATGCGAAAAACAGTCACGCTAACCAGTAATATGCTAATAGCATTTACATAATCACCAGCTCTCAAGCCAGCACACTGACCACAAGCAGTAGCCTCCCCCACCCCCCGCCCCCCCAACCCCAATGGCAGCCCCACATCAGTGGAAAGGTGCCCAAACGAGCAGCCCAGACCACAGGAAAAGGACACACCGTTACAGGACATGGTGTGTGAGAGAGAGAGGATACACCCCTCCCCTCCCAAGAGGAGGCACAGTTCAACCCTAAACAGTTCCTGTAAACTAACCACCAGCTGCAAAGCCAGCATAGGGCCGGCTACCTCTGTCCCGCTCCCCACACCCCCCCCACCCTCCCCAAGGCAGCCCCACAACGGTGGAAAGGCGCTCAAACAAGCAGCGCAAAAAAAAAGACAAAATACAGAGCAACGACAAGAAACCCAACAAACAATTAAGTACAAGTCAAAACCACCAGCGCTCAAGCCAGTGCATGTTCCCCTCCCCCCCCCCCCCCCCCCCTCTCCCCAGCTCCAGCAACAGCTTCATATTGGTGAAGAGGCGCCGACAAGCAGCTCAATCCACCGGAAAAGGACAGGCAGCACAGAAGCAGGAGGACCGCAACTGGCGGGCACCCAGCCGCTAGGTCCAAAATAACAATACACAACAAAAATGCAATAATAACCATACAATCCCCCAACAATAAAACAAAACCAACGTCAGCACAAGCAGGACACACAGTCAATTGGGCCACCATCCTGCGGCTTCACAGTTCCAGCATCCGGTCTCCAAGCACCAGCCAGTCCAAAATTGCAAAAACGAGTCTGTTTGCATCCACTTTCAACCCGGTTGCTGACCAACCAAAATCCGTTCCATGCTCCACTCCCAGCCGATAAGCAGAGAGGTAGCCAGTAACAAGTACGAACCCCAGGCGTAGCAACGGCAGGCAAGCAACTCCATCCCCTCTTTCCCCTGCAAGTAACCTCTCCTCCATCCAAATGGTTCATCATTGCCATACTCCAGGCTTCAAAGTCCAGAAAAAGCAGCCAGGATACTGAATAACACACCAGGTCAGGGAGCAGGGTTACAGCGAGAAGCAGCAGGAGCTCAAAGACAGATTTCCCCACGACACCTCGGGTGTGAGCTGCTCAGGTGGAGTGTGAGCTCCCCCAATGAGGGGAGCAGGTCAATCACTAGTAGTTTCAGCTGTATAAATAGAGCTGGCCAGCGTGGTACCGGCTAGAGAACGAAGTGGTGGTGAACTGCTGCTGGTGTGTACATATTGCTGCAAATAAAGTTACTTTCTGTTTAACTCTACAAGCACGTGCTGGATTCTTCATGGCTCTCATAAAAGGAATGTTAACATTTATGTTGCCATTTAGTGTTGTTTATTGCAAGGGGAATGGAATGTAAAAGTGAAGATGCTTTGCTACAGTTGTACAAGGCATTGGTGGGACTGCATCTGAAACGCTGTGTACGGTTTTGATTGTCTTATTTAAGAAAGGACATAAATGGGTGGCACCGTAGCACAGTGTTTAGCACGGTTGCTTCACAATTCCAGGGTTCCAGGTTCGATTGGGCCACTGAATGTGCAGAGTCTGCACGTTCTCCCCGTGTGTGAATGGGTTTCCTCCAGGTGCTCCGGTTTCCTCCCACAGTCCAAAGATGTGCAGGTTAGGTGGATTGGCCAAACTAAATTGCCCTTAGTCTCCAAAAAGATTAGTCGAGGTTACTGGGTTATGGGGAAAGGGTGGAGGTGAGGGCTTGGGCGGGGTGCTCTTTCCAAGGGCCGGTACAGATTTGATGGGCCAAACGGCCTCCTTCTGCACTGTAGATTCTATGATTCTATGATAAATATGTTCAGAGAGGATTCACTTGACTGATACCTGGGATGGCACCCTTATCTTGTGCGGAAAGGTTGGACAGATAGGGCCTGGATTTTCTAATATTGAGAGGGAATTGTATTGAAATCCATAAGATCCTGAGGTCACTTGACATGGTGGATGCTGAAAGGATATTTCCACAAGTGAGCAGAGCTAGAGCTAGGGAACACATTTTAGAAATAAGGGGTCTCTCATTTAAGATGGAGTTTAGAAGTATTTTATTCTCTCAGACAGCCATGAGGCTTTGGAACTCTCTTCGCTGGAGAGCATTGGAAGCAGGGTCAGTGAATATTTTTAAGCAGAAACAGATAGATTTTTGACTAACAAGGTTATCAGGGGTAGGCAGAATGTGGAGTTATGGCCAGAATCAGATCAACTGTGATTTACTTAATGACAGAGCAGATCCGAGGAGCCAGATGGTCTATTTCCCCTCCTAATTCTTGTGTTTGCATGTTTACTTTGTGTAACATTCTTTGACTTTATTGCATTTGTTGCCCACACCACACCCTGAGGAGACTGCTGGAATTAAAAATATTTGCAATGCCTGTTATTCTGTAAAGGTTAAAATAATTTCTGTAGCACTGGAAAGAAACAGGCCCCATGGCAGGGAATCCTGATTGCTAATTTGAGCTAACGTTTAAATTGGCTTAATTCCTCCCATAATGGGATGGTCAACCATGACTGTGTAGCATTTCCCAAAAGGAAATGGTATACATTCAATGGGTTAACTATTCCCTCAAGCATTATAAAATAATTTGTTTATGGCAAAAAGTCTTTCAGCTTGGTTAAGGCCAATTAACTGCAATTTATCAAAAAGATCTTCTGGCAACAGCTTTGTTATTCTCTTGTCAAGAATTTATGAATACTTTGGTATTAAATACAATTTGAAAGGCTATTTTCGCTTAATAAGACTTGCTATGCAGCAACTTTGCAATGAATTACCATGACCCAAAGAACATACTTTTGGAGATAGATAGCAAAAGTTCCAGCCAAAAAAAGCATAGTCAGCATGGACGAAGAATGGGGCATTGTTGCATACCATGTATTTCTGTGTTCTAGAGTTTGCTTTGCTCACACTTATGTCAATCCTTGCTCAGTGGGGGCGCTTTCACCTCTGAGTTTAAGGTTATGTATTCTAACCCCACCCCAGAGACATCAGCATACAATTGAGATTGACATTTCAGTGCTTCGCAAGCAAATGCGACACTGTCAGAGATGCTGACCTTTGAGTCGTGTATCCCGTCTGCTACTTCAGGTTGGTGTTTAAATTATGTAGTGGTATTATTTGAAGAAGGCAGAGGAGTTGTCCTGTAATCTTTCTTTGCAACACCAGTGAGCTGGATGATATTTCTGATTGGTCCCCTTGGAGGATGGTGTAATTTGATCCTGCCTGCTGTTGAGTAACTCAGTGTTTGCCGCAATGTGTAAAATTATTATCCAGTCATTGTCAGGTAGGCAAAAAGACTTCAGAACTCACAGTGCTGCAGTGATTGAACAGTATGACTGAAGAAGGTGCCAATCATGTGATAACAGTGATATTAAGGTGGCACAAAGTAAACATCCAAACACAAGCATTCGGCCCCTTGAACCTGCTCTGACATTCAGTGAGATCTGGGATGGGATTCTCCGGAAACCGGTGGGCGGGCCAAAGAGTGGCGTGAACCACTCCTGCTGGCGCCGGCTAGTGCCGGCGGGGTTGGCACCGTGCCAGCCGGCGCCAGCAGGGCTCCAGTGCCAACGGGCCACCGCTCGCCGGCGCGAATTGGCACATACACGGGAGCGCCAGCATGTTCCGGCGTGATCCCAGCGCATGCGCAGGGGGTTCATCTCCCCGCCGGCCAGGGCAGACCATTACAGCGGCTGGCACGGAGGGAAAGAGTGCCCCATGGCACAGGCCTGCCTGCAGATCGGTGGGCCCCGATCGTGGGCCAGGTCACCGTGGCCCCCCCCCCCCAGGGCCAGCCCACTCCCTCCAGCCGAGGTCTTCGCAGGCCGCCACGTCCCGCTGGTAAGGACCTTGTTTGATTTACACCTGCGGGACTGGCTGAAAACGGGCGGCCACTTGGTCCATCGCGGAGTAGAGAATCGCCGCGGGGGGCCACTGCCGACGGTCCCTGACCGGCACGACTCGATTTCCGCCCCGGCGAAAAACAAGTGCTGGAGAATCCGGCAGCCGGCGTCGGGGCGGTGGGCCGGGATTCACGCCGCCCCCCGGTGATT
The DNA here is from genome assembly GCF_902713615.1 of Scyliorhinus canicula. Taxonomy (NCBI): domain Eukaryota; kingdom Metazoa; phylum Chordata; class Chondrichthyes; order Carcharhiniformes; family Scyliorhinidae; genus Scyliorhinus; species Scyliorhinus canicula. The sequence continues at coordinate 107,874,849 of NC_052148.1, read as the reverse complement.
CTCCGGCCCTACGAGGTGTTGGAGAATCCTGTCCCTGATTTTGGCCTTAACTCCACATCTGGGGCGGGATTCTCTAATCCCGCGGCAGAGTGTCTACGCCGTCGTAAACGCGTTGCATTTTACGACGGCGTGAACGGGCCGCTGCCATGAGTAATTCTGGCCCCTACTGAGGGCCAGCACTGCGCTGGAGCGGTTCGCACCGCTCCAGCTGCTGATCCCGGCGCGAACTGTGTGCCGCGGGGTCCGCGCACACGCAGAGGTGCAGTGGCCTCCTACAATGTACCAGCCCCGATGCAACATGGTGCAGGATTACAGGGGCCGGCGGATAGGAAAGGAGGCCCCCAGCTAGACAGGCCGGCCCGCCGATCGATGGATCCCGTTTGTGGGCCAGGCCACATCGGAGGGCCCCCCCCACCGAGGTCGGCCCCCCCTCCCTCCCCCCACAGGCCGCCACCCGACCCTTCAACGACGAAGTCCCCCCGGCTCAGAGCGTATTTGCGCGAAACCCGCGCATGCGCGGGCCGGGATGCCCCTCAGCCGCCCCGCGAATGGATACTGCGGGGCGGCGGAAGGACAAATAGTGCGCGGGCATCGGGCTGCCGTGCCAATCGGTGCCATGGTTATAAAAAGCGAGTTGTTCCCGCCGTTTTTACGAACGGCCAGACCAGGTCTGTTTGCCGTTCGTAAAAACAGCGTGAAGGGCTGGGACTTCGGCCCATCGAACAGCTGTGAATCGCTGCCGGCCGTAAAAAAAACAGCGGCAGCGATTCGTGTCGGGAGTTGGGGGGGGGGGGGGGAATAGCGGGAGGGCGGGAAAAATGTCGGGAAGGCCCTCCCGCTATTCTCCGACCCGTCGTGGGGGTCGGAGAATTTCGCCCAAAGACTTTGCATCGTGATTAATGCATTAGTTACTGCCTTCCTTATGTTTTGGAAGTGATAAAACAGTTTTTTAATTCTGAAGAAATTGCTGACATGAAGGAATTATTTTATGAGGAAAGTTTGGGCAAGTGTGCCTCTATCTGTTGGAGTTTAAGAGAATAAGATGATCTTATTGAAACATATAGGATCCTGAGGGAATTGACAAGGTGATGCTTCCCTTTATGGGAGAGACTGGCGCTGGGATTTTGCGCTCCCATTAGGCTCAAACTCGTGAGCTTTTCAGCAAAAGATGCAGAGCAAAATCCGACTGATTGGATGAACACCAAAGAATGGAAGCTGGCCACAACTGGGGAACAGCGTGGGAAGCTGAGGTTGGCACCAGCAGCAGAGTGGATACCACCCCCCTACCTCCAGGCCAGCAGCAGGCAGCGTGGCCCCATGGCCATGATGAAGACATATTGTGGTGTGGGAAAGCCGAGGGTGGCACCGGTAGCAGAGTGGACACACCCCAACCCCCTCCCCCACCAGGAAAACAGCAGGCATGTGAGGCCCAGTGGCCATGATGAAGACATGGGGTGGTGTGGGGAAGCCGAGGGTAGCATCGGTACCCCCCCTACCACCCCACAACTTACCCCCAGGCCAGCCACAGCCATACAAAGCCCCAGCGAGGACATAGTGTGGGGAAGCTGAGGGCGGCGCAGGCAGCAAAGTGGAAGCCACCCCCCCCCCCCCCCCCCCCACCTCCCCCGGCCAGGACAACCGCAAGTGTGCAATGCCCGAGGTCAGGGAGAGGCGTGGCAGCCACCATGAGGACGCAGTGTGGGTAAGGCAGGCTGCATCGAGAACCCAGGCAAGCAAGGTGAGAATGGGAGAGTGTGAGGGATGAGAGTTGGGAGAAGGATAAGGGAATGGGGTGTGAGGAGGAAGAGTGTGAGGATGTGGGGGGAGGGAGATTTTGTGAGGGGGTTGCAGGGAGAGGGAGGGTTTGTGAGGGGGTAGAGGAGAGGGAGGGTTTGTGAGGGGGTAGAGGGGAGGGAGGGTTTGTAAGGGGATTGCAGGGAGATGGACAGTTATAATAATAATCATCTTTATTGTCACAAGTAGGCTCACATTAACACTGAAATGAAGTTACTGTGAAAAGCCCCGAGTCGCCACATTCCGGCGCCTGTTCGGATAGACAGGGAGAATTCAGAATGTCCAAGTTACATAACAACATGTCTTTCGGGACTTGTGGGAAGAAACTGGAGCACCCGGAGGAAACCCACGCAGACACGGGGAGAATGTGCAGACTCCGCACAGACAGTGACCCAATGGCGCTGTGAAGCTTTCCTGGAGAGGCACCTTACTTTACATCAAACTTTTCTTTCAGCTCGTAGTTTGGCTTCAGGCCTCTGTCATCCCAGGAAAGCAGCACCCACCGGGCTTTTTGGAGAGAGAGCCAGCTCTCAAAGTGGCCTTCTGGGGAGAGTTAGCTGGATCCCTTCACCGTGCTGCCAGAATCAAAACTCAAACCAAACTCAAATCTTGGGATTCTGAGAAACATCCCAGCGGAATAGGATCCAATCACCATTGTTACCGGACAGAGCACAGCCTTTTGGACCAATCCATTGACCACCAGCCAATCAATCAAACAGAGTCCCAACCCCCATCTCCTTCTGTGGAGCCAGCTAGTCTACAGTTTCTGTTTAAACCATCACAGCCTTCTCGATTCTCCCTGCTTGAATTAAAGATACAGGCTGCTTGCCTTAAAGTCACACACCCATTAATCACCCTTGGATCAAAAACGTAACGGCAAATATAAAAGAATGGGAAAATAAGGGAATAATCAGGAACAAAGAGGAAGGACCATTACAGGAGAAAGCTGTTTGGGGCCTGAGAACTCCGGCCCTAATCTCTTCTCCCCTACCACAGGTCTTCTTTATCTTACCCTTCCCCTTTCACATGCTCAAATCTATTGTATTTCAAACTTTTCCCAGTTCTGATGAAAGAACAGAAACTTGAAACATGATCTCTGTATTTGTCTCCACAGATGCTACTAAGGCTGCTGAGTATTCCCATCGGTTTATAATTTTATTTAAGTGCAAATACTCAGGAATTTCTGGACCTTGATGATACTAATGTCACAAGAAGTGATATAACACTTGCTCATCGTTAAACCAGTGCAGGTGTGGTGGGGTGCATGTTAGGGCGGAGAGCGTGTTTTTGAAGAGAGAGTTCATGGAATGTGAGTAATTGGCAAAGCCAGCATTTGTGTGTGCGTGCATGTCAGGTCTGGGTTTGTGAGGACATGTAGAGTTTTGTAGCACATAAAGAGGCCCTTCAGCCCATCGTGTCTGCACCAGCCGTCAAACACCCATCTATTATAAGCCCATTTTCCAACACTTGGTCCGTAGCTTTATAAGCTATGGCATTTCAAGTGCTCATTTCAAGTCCTAGGCCCAGCCATCTTCAGCTGCTTCATCAATGACCTGCCTTCCATCAGAAGGTCAGAAGTGGGGATTTATTGTGGATGACTGCGCAATGTTCAGCACCATTTGCAACTCCTCAGATACTGAAGCAGTCCATGTCCAAATGCAGCAAGACTTGGATCATTTATAGGCTTGGGTTGACAAGTGACAAGTTACATTTGCGCCACACAAGTGCCAGGCAATGACCATCTCCTACAAGAAAGGATCTTTCCATCACCCCTTGATATTCAACAGCATTACCATTGCTGAATTCCCCACAATTAACATCCTGGGGGTTACCATTGATCAGAATCTGAACTGGACTAGCCGTATTAATACTGTGGCTACCAGGGCAGGGCACAAGTCAGCAATGTGATGGAATACTCTCCACTTGCCTGGATGAGTGCAGCTCCAACAACACTCAAGAAGCTCGACACCATCCAAGGCAAACAAGCCCTCTGATATTCCTTCCACAAACATTCAAACCCTCCACCACCGACGGACAGTGGCAGCCGTGTGTACCATCTACACGATGCACTGCAGTCACTCACTAAGGTTCCTTAGACAGCACCTTCCAAACCCCCAACCGCCACCATATAGAAGGGCAAGAGCAGCAGATACCTGGGAATCCCACCACCTTCCCCTTCAACTCGCTCGCCACCCTGACTTGGAAAAATGTCACCGTTCCTTCACTGATGCTGGGGCAAAATCTGGAACTCCCTCCCCAACAGCACAGTGGGTGTATCTACACCTTGTGGATAGCAACACCTTCTGAAGGGCAACGAGGGTTGGGCAATAAATGCTGGCCTAACCAGTGATGCCTACATCCCTAAAATGAATTTTTAAAACATCTAAATGCTTCTTAAATGTTGTGTACTTGAAGAGGACTAATTTTCAGGGTTATGGGGTAAACGTTCGTGTGTGTGTGGGGTCGATGGTGATTGTCCCTTTGAGGGAAAAGGAGCAGAAGCAGTCATCTGGCTGGGAGGAATATTGGGAATGAGTGTGCAATCCCTCCAGAGGGTGGAGACTTCTCTTAGGCATAAGACAATTCCAAGACATGTAGAAGACATGTAAAGACCAGGGCAGCCAGGTCGGCTGCTGGCCACTGTCAAATTTTCTAATTAATAAATACCTTTCCTGTTTCTAAAGAAGTCTCCGAGCGAGCAACATTATAATGTGTGACTAAATTGGACAGCTTTCAAAGAGCTAGCACAAGTGTGAAGGGTCAAATAGCTTCCTGCTATACTGTAAGATTTTATACATGTGCTGTAGTGCTGTAGGCTCACTGCGCTACCAACTTATTTGCAGATGCAAATGAGATGTTCTTCCATACTCTTCATTGCTCCAGCATTGGTCACCTTTCTTGATAGTATTCATTTCTTGATAGCTTCAATTGGAGTTTTCTGCATCTTAATAATAATCTTTATTATTGTCACAAGTAGGCCTACATTAACATTGCAATGAAGTTACTGTGAAAAGCCCCTAGTCACCACATTCCTGGGCCAGTTCGGGTACACAGTGGGAGAACTCAGAATGTCCAAATTACCTAACAGCACGTCCTTCGGGACTTGTGGGATATTGTCCAGGTCTTGCTGCATTTGGACATGGACTGCTTCATTATCTGAGGAGTTGCAAATGGGGCTGAACATTGCGCAGTCATCCGCAATAAATCCCCACTTCTTTTTTTAAAAATTTAGATTACCCAATTATTTTTTCCAATTAAGGGGCAATTTAGCGTGGCCAATCCACCTACTCTGCACATTTTTGGGTTGTGGGGGCGAAACCCACGCAGACACGGGGAGAATGTGCAAACTCCACACAGACAGTGACCCAGAGCCGGGATCAAACCTGGGACCTCAGTGCCGTGAGGCGGTTGTGCTAACCACTAGGCCACCGTGTTGCCCTTTAAATCCCCACTTCTGACCTTCCGATGGAAGGCAGGTCATTGATGAAGCAGCTGAAGATGCACCCGGACTAAATCTACACAGACACGGGGAGAACGTGCAGACTCCACACAGACAGTGACACAAGCTGGGAATCCAACTGGGACCCTGGGTGGGATTCTCCGGGAATTGGCGGGGTGGGCAGAAACGGCGCAGTGGAGTGGCAGGAACCACTCCGGCGTCGGGCCGCTCCAAAGGTGCGGAATCCTCTGCATCTTCAGTGGCTAGGCCGGCGTCGGAGTGGTTTGCGCCCCTTTTCCCTGTAAGTGGAGGCTTACACGGCCGGCGCGTAGGAATCGAGTGCCCCATGGCACAGGCCCGTACGCGGATTGGTAGGCCCCGGCTGCGGGCCAGGCCACCGTGGGGGCACCCCCTGGGGCCAGATCGCCACGCGCCCCCCCCCCCACCAGGAACCTGGAGCCCGCCCGCGCCGCCAGGTCCCGCCGGTAAGGGACCAATTTACGCCGGTGGGACCTGCATAGAACGGGCGGGACTTCGGCCCATCGCTGGCCGGAGAATTGCCGGGGGGGGCGGCCCGCTGACTGGCACGATTCCCGCTCCCGCCAAATCTCTGGCGCCGGAGAATTTGGCGCCGCCCCCCGGCGATTCTCCGACCCGGCGGGGGGTCTGAGAATCCCGCCCCCTGGTGCTGTGAAGCAACAGTGCTAACCACTGTACTACCGTGCTGCCTTATGAGCTTCCCAGCACTTGGTTTACCACTTGTTTATATCAATCCTGACTTTCTCTCCAGAGCTCAGGTATTGGATTACCGAGATCGCCATGTCGGACTGCAATGATCCTAAACATCACCAGATGCGGCAGCCATTACAATCTCAAAAGGACATAACTCACCTTCACTCGGACTCCCTCCCTCCTGTCCCTGGTACATCTGGTGGGCAGCAGATGGAACAGGGTGGCATCATGCTACCCGCGACAGCTGAACAGCAATCGGGTCCATCCAGGCCCAGTTGCCCCAGAAGACGCCTGCCAACGGGTTCCAGGTCACAGGGCGGGAATCACAGCAGGCCACCTCCACTCCTGCTGTACCGCCTGGGGACTCACCTAGATGTAGCCTACAAGGCCAGAAAGATAGACACCAGTTAAGTTGGCACGGGTGCAGGGCACAGTTTAGTTATCGGGGTTAGGGCACACATCTGTATATACGTTGTCTTTTTAAACACATGTTACCATTGTTACAACATGCCTCTGTGCTCTGTCAGATGGGTGTGAGGGGTGGGCTGGACAGAGAGGGAGTGTGGAGGGTGGGGATTGATTGGATGTTGTAGATGGCCCAGACTCCTCCCCCCCAGCATCCCCACCACCCCTCGGCCACCCCCACCACCGTCACCTCAGGGATTCATGGGCGACACTTTCAACATCATACGGCAGGGCCCCTCCAGAACAATCCAGGCACCTGAACCGCATCTTCAGGAGGTCGAAGCACTGCTTGATCACATCCCTGGTCGCTGCGTGGGCAATGTAGCGGGTCTCCGTGTGGGTCTGCAATCTCTGGATAGGCGCCATCAGCCACGACCGCAGCAGATAACCACTGTCACCCAGGAACCACCCCTCCAGTTGGAGGGGCATCTCAAACATGTCAAGAATCGTCGAGTGTGCCAGGATGAAGGAGCTGTGCTCGCTGCCTGGGTATTGGGCGCCGACATGTATGATGCACAGCTGATGGTCACATATCAGTGGAACGTCTTTCGGTTTGTGCAGAGCGGCTTGTCATTTGCAGGCTCGTTGGGGAAGATGGATCCCATTGATCATCCTCTGAACCCGGGGCATCGCGGAGATAGCGGCGGAACCCTGCTGGCTGGGCATACTGGTGGGTTCAGTCCACATTGAAGTGGATGTATTGAGCTGCCTGGGCACGTAGGCCCGCTGTGATGTTGTGGATACACCTGTGCACCGAGGTCTGTGAGATTCCGGACAGGTCCTCACTCGGGGCCTGGAAGAATCCCGTGGCTTAAAGCCTTAGGGCGACCGTCACCTTGACAGCCATCGGGAGCGAGTGTCCTCCCCCATGCCTTTGCGGTGCCAGGTGTGCCATGATCTGGCAGATATGTCATGCTGTCTCCCTGTTCAGCCGGAGTCTTCGACAGCATGCCTGATCCGGCAAGTCCTTGAATGACAGCCGCTGCCGGTATACATGAGGCCTCATGTGTCAACTCCTTGGCACCTCCACCTCCTTGGCCTGTTGGGCGGCTAACTCTCCATTCTGGGCGACTGCCTCCTGTTCCTCTGGGGCAGGCTCCACTGCTGCAGCTTCCTCCTCCTCAAGCAGTACCAGCTCGTCCAACTACAGGGCAACCTCCAGGGCTGAGGGGACCAGCAGGAAGGTCACCAGCTCGTACAACTACAGGGCAACCTCCAGGGCTGTGGGGACCAGCAGAAAGGTCACCAGCTCATACAACTACAGGGCAACCTCCAGGGCTGTGGGGACCAGCAGGAAGGTCACCAGCTCGTACAACTACAGGGCAGCCTCCAGGGCTGTGGGGACCAGCAGAAAGGTCACCAGCTCGTACAACTACAGGGCAACCTCCAGGCTGTGGGGACCAGCAGGAAGGTCACCAGCTCGTACAACCACAGGACAACCTCCAGGGCTGCGGAGACCAGCAGCAAGGTCGCCATTGTTGGTTGAATTCCAATATCCATTGTCTGCAAGGTGTGAAAGGCCAACACGTTAGCATGGTGCGTACTCCCATGCCCAAAGAGGTCCAATGGGCTACATGGTGGCTCCAGTTGGCACTGCGGGCTCCACCCCGCATTTTCCTCCCCCAATCCTGCACCCCTGGCACCGTCCATGCCCAACACTGTGGGGATGTCTGGCCCTGGCACCCGTACCAACTGCCAGGGGTCCCATAGGCTGGCACTGCCCTTGCCAGAGGTACACTCTGGGGCTCCTGCCCAGTGCCCCCATAGGGGCTACAGTGGACGTTTCTCTTCGGTGGGATGCCTGATGCCCCGCAGGCAGGTGGTGGCCAGCTTGGGAGGGGTGGTATGGCGGATGCCAGGGTGGGGGGGAGGGGCCACCCATATGGCCGGTGTTACTCTGCAGAACCAGGGGCCAAGGTGGGCTGTGCAGCAAGATGGCTGCCTTGCAGGCGGTAATGGTGGTCCGTGCCTGGGCACTGCCCCATTGCCCTGGAGAGTCACCCTGGCCACAAGGCTTGTTTCCCCCCATCATCCCCACTTGTCTGCCAGCCCTGGCAGGGCCCTTCTCCCATCTGAGCCAGCCTGGCCAGAGACTGGCCTGGCAGCCCATGGGCACTTCTTTCCATGTCTTTTCTCCTCTCTCTGCCTCAGCAGCCACAACTACAGTTTCATTATTTTTGAAAGCACAAGTGAACCGTGCCATCGGGAACTCCGCCCATCGGAGACGGAGAATCGCAGAAGCCCCAGAGAATACCGGGTCAGGCCCGCTAATGATATTGAGATGGTGTATACAGTACATGTGTTCCAGACCGCATTGACAACGCTGTTGAGGTGACGGAGAATAGCGATTTGGCGTCACATCGGCGCCCGCTGCAATTTTGGTGTCGGAGCTGATTCTCTGGCCAATTTGCCTGTCGCGATTTCGGCATCAGCCAATGAGGAATCCCACCCGTTGTTCCTGAACATGTTACATCACCATGCCAAATCTGTGGGGGCAAACAGTCACTACTGCTTTTCAGGCCACTCATAATTAGTTCCTGGTTTTGTTGTCCCTCATCAGCCACAGTGCTTGTTTACCATCGCAGAGGTCCTGGAGAATACCGGGTCAAGCCTGCTAATGATTTGCCAATTGCATATACTTTACGTGCTGAGTGGAACGCATTGGCGGAGCTGCCGAGGCACCAGAGAATTGCGATTTGGCGTGAAACCGGTGCCCGCCACAATTTCGGCATCAAAACCGATTCTCTTCCCAATCGTGTTTCCCGATTCCGGCATCGGCCGACAGAGAATCCCGGCCTCTGTTATTTCTTCTTATTCTGGGCTAATTGTAATATCCCGCACAGGACTTACGAGGTGGCAATGATTATCCTCCACGTGGTTCTCACGATGTACCAGCTCCCTCGCTGAGGTGCGGGGGACTTCATTTATCATTATATAAAATGTCGACCAGTAAGGCACCAACCAGAGAGAGACCTGGTAGGGATCTACCACAAAGTGTATCTACTATAATTGTAAATAAATCTAAGTTCTTTATTTGACTCAGTGTTGATTCCCTGTGTCCTTATTAAACTAATCATCTCTTGCACCAAACTCTGTTGGTTCCGAGCAAATTGTCTTTAAAATCCTCATACCGTAAACATATCCTCCTAAACTACAACCAAACTGTTCTTCCCGCTGTGGCCTATTGTCTGGTCTCTTATTCTGTTTCACCAATCATCACAGAAATTTGCTGAACATTTTGGAATGCTTTCTTCAACCTTTGTCTCTCAAAACAGTCTTCTCAAAACATGCTTCTTCAGCCAAACAGTTGAGCACTTCTCCATCTTCTGTAACCCTTCCAACTTGTATAAGATGCTGTAAAGTGCTTGGGCCTTTCAATTATATGAAATGCAATATAAAAGTGCATTTATTCCAGCCTAGTTCGCCAGTGTCATGTCGGCATATCATTTTTTATATTGTGACCACTGACAGTTTGATAACTATTCATTTCCAGAGTATCACTCTGTGTTTAGAAAAACAGTCAACATAGAACAGAAAAATTTAAGGTTGAACATACAAAATCAGAGGAGGAGTAGCCCATTTGGCCCCTTGAGCCTGTTCTGCCATTAAATCATGTTATGGACCAGGGTTTACAGAACCCCAAAGTGTATCATGGAGTTCACCTGACACAGAACTTTTAATAGATTGTGGTTATGGGGAGCACACGGGCCTACTTTGCAGGTGTGATGCAATAGAGATCTACAGTACTTTTAAATTAAAACAATATTTATTTATGAAACTAGTTACACTTTATAAAACCACAGCAAACATCTTAACAACTATCAACACCAATAAATTCCCTAAAAAATACAGTACTCTCTAAGTAACTCTTAATCTTTCCTTGCAACATCCGTAAGACAAAAAAGAACCCTTTTTACAGGAAGACATCAGGTTTAACTTCTCTACTGAGAGCAGTTCCCACTTTGAAATCACCAAATGAACCTTCTTTAGCTTGCAGAGAGTTATACACATCTTGCTGTGATTGCAGCTTCTTCAAATCTAAAACGAAACTAAAACACACCCTGTAGCTGCGAACCCAAAACCAAAGTAAAAGCAGACAGACAGCCCAGCTCCACCCACACTCTGACATCACTGATAAACACCCATTTCTTAAAGGTACATCCACTACAGCTATTTTATAAACCCCCATTTCTTAAAGGTACTCTCACATGACAATAAGATCACAATACGATTGTGACCTCAACTCCACATTCAGCCTAACCTTGGTAACCTTTGATTCTCTTGTTAGCCAAGAATCTATCAATGCCTTAAAATCATTCATTGACCCAGCCTCCACTGCTCGAAAGATTCAAAAGCCTTAGAGAGAAAACATTTTATCTCATCTCTGCGTTAAATGGGTGAGCCCTATTTTTAAACTGTGCCCCCTGGGGTCGGAGAATCGCTGGGGGCCGGTGTCAATCTCGCCCCCGCCATGTCCCGAAGTCTCCGGCACCAGAGATTCGGCGGGGGCGGGAATCGCACCGCACCGGTCGGCGGGACCCCCCCATCCCCGGCGATTCTCCGGCGCGCAATGGGCCGAAGACCTGCCGCTGTCATGCCGCCAGCATGGATCAAACCACCTACCTTACCGGCGGGACCAGGCGGTGCGGGCGGGCTCCGGGGTCCTGGGGAGGGGGGGTGGGGCGCGGGGCGATCTGGCCCTGGGAGGTGCCACCACGGTGGCCTGGCCCGCGATTGGGGCCCACCAATCGGCGGGCAGGCCTGTGCCGTGGGGGTACTCTTTTCCTTCCGCCTTCGCCATAGTCTTCACCATGGCGGAGGCGGAAGTGACCCCCTCCTCTCCGCATGCGCGGGGATGACGTCAGCAGCCGCTGAGACTTCCGCACCTTTGGGGCGGCCCGACCCCGGAGTGGTTCACACCACTCCATCATGCCGGGACCCCCCGCCCCGCCAGGTAGGGGAGAATCCCGCCCCTAGTTCTAGTTGCTCCCACAAGGGGAAACATTATTTCAGCGTCCACCTTGCCAAGTCCCCTCAGGATCTTATATTTCAGTAAGATCATCTCTCAACATTCTAAACTCCATTGGATACAGGCTTAACCTGTTAACCTTTCCCCATTCCAGGAATCAGTCGGGTGAATCATTTCTCAGCTGCTTCTAACTCATTTACATCCTTTCTTAAATAAGGAGACTGTAGAATCCGCAAAAATATAATGCAGGTAGGAAACAAAGATTAGGTTGACTTATGATGTACAAGATATACACTCCCCAAAGGGTCTTCCTCCATGACCTGCACCCAGGTCGGGGTTTTTATACTAGTGATCTTGATCTAATCCCCTGTTAAGGGGATACCCTGCACCTCGTTACCGGGGGAGCTCATGTTCAGTGGAGGTCACGGGAAATCTGATAGCCCTGATTCAGTGACCTCCATGAGGGTTATAACAACACCCAAAACTGTACATAGTATTCTAGATATGTCCCACCATTGTCCTGGACAATTGTAGCAAAACATTTCTACTTTTAAATTCCATCCCCCTTGCAACAACATTCCTTTTGCCTTATTAGTCATTTGCTGTACCTACAGACTAATGTTTCCTGATTTGTGTGATGCCCAGATCCTTCTCTTCTGTAATCTCTTTTCATTTAAATAATATTCTGCCCTTCATTTCTCGTGTCAAATTGGACAAATTCACATTTTCTCACATTATTCTCCAACTTACAAATTTTTTGCCCACTCATCGATTCGATCTAATTATTTTGCAGATTCCTTGGGTGTGATCCTCTGGTCTGCCAACCTCGTGTTCCTCAGCTGCAGGTCCTTGCAGGCAGCGGGATTCTCCCACTGTGGACACCCCACGCCGCTGTGGAAAGGGCGAATGGAGGAGTTCAGGGTGCCCATCAGGAGGCAACCCCACAGACTGGCACCAAGCCTCTCACACCAGGTTTTACCTGGGAGCATGCTGCTGGTGAAATCCCAGCAGCTGAGGGAGGAGGCCCTCAAATGGCAATGCATTAGTAAAAGAGTGGTGCTCGTCCATTCAGAACTTAGTTTCCTACCTATCTTTGTGCCATCAGAAAATTTATCAACCATACTTTTGGTCCCTTTATCCAAGTCATTGATGTACATTATAAACATTTGTGGTCCGAACACTAATCCCTGTGACATTCCTGTGCCAACACAAAGAAAAGACCATTTATCTCTACTCTCTGCTTCTTGTTAGCTAACCAATTTTCAATCTGTGCTAACATCCTACCCCCATACCATATGCTCTTATCTTGTGTAATGACCTTTGATGTGGCACCTTGTCAAATGCTAAGTGCAGTACATCCGCAAGTTCCCCTTTATCCATGTTGCTTATTACATCCTCAAAAAACTCTATTAAATTTGTCAAACATGATTTCCCTTTCACAAAACCATGCCACTCTGCCTGGTTGTATTGGGATTTTCAAATTCAAAATTCAGATCCCAAATCGAGAATTACCAACAGAAAAACGGAGCAACATAACATTCCAAAACCACATTCAAAATCCTTAACTGTTTATCAAATGTAAAAATAAGTGTTGTTTTGTCATATAAATATAAAGAACAAAGAACAAAGAGCAAAGAGCACAGGAACAGGCCCTTTGGCCCTCCAAGCCTGAGCCAAACAAGTATCCTATGTAGACCAACCGCCTGTATTCCTCTATACCCCATCTTTTCATGTGCCTATCCAGATAAGTCTTAAAGGGCGCTAATGTATCTGCCTCAACCACCCCACTTGGCAGTGCATTCCAGGCCAGTACCACCCTCTGTGTAAAAAAAATCCCCTGCACATCTACACTGAACCTTTCCCCCCTCACCTCAAACTTGTGCCCCTTTGTAATTGTAATTTCCGCCCTGGGAAAAAGCCTCAACTGTTCACCCTATCTATACCCCTAATACTTTTATAAACTTCTATCAGGTCGCCCCTCAGCCTCCGTCTCTCTAGGGAGAACATCCCAGTTTATTCAATCTCTCCACATAGCTAACACCCTCCATACCAGGCAACATTCTGGTAAACCTTTTCTGTACTCTCTCCAAAGCCTCCATGCCCTTCTGGTAGTGTGGTGACCAGAATTGGACACAGTATTCCAAACGTGGCCTAACCAAAGTTCTACATAATTGTAACATAATTTTCAAGCTTTTATACTCGATATCCCGTCCTTTGAAGGCAAGCATGCCATATGCTTTCTTTACCACCGTTTCCACCTGTGCTGCCACTTTTAAGGCTCTGTCGACCTGCACGCCCAGATCTCTCTGTGTCTCTATGCTCCTGATAGTTCTGTCATTTATTTTATAGCTCCCACCTGAATTGGATCTACCTCGCATCACCTCGCATTTGTCCAGGTTAGACTCCATCTGCCATTTCTCTGCCCAATTTTGCAGCCTATCTATATCCTGTTGTATTCTCTGACAATCGTCATCACTATCCGCAACCCCTGCGATCTTAGTATCATCCACAAACTTGCGAATTAGACCCGCTACGTTTTCTTCCAAGTCATTTATATATATTACAAAGAGCAGATGTCCTAGAACTGATCCCTGCGGAACACCACTAGTTACAGACCTCCATTCGTAAAAATACCCTTCCACTGCTACCCTCTGTATTCTATGGCCAAGCCAGTTCTGGATCCATACAGCTAGTTCACACCTGACCCCCATATGATGTAATCTTTTGCACCAGTCTGCCATGAGGGACCTTATCAGATGCTTTACTAATGTCCATGTGGACAACATCCACAGCCCTTCCCTTGTCAATCATTTTTGTCACCTCCTCAAAAAATTCAATCACATTAGTGAGACATGACCTCTCTCGTACAAACCATGCTATCTGCCGCTAATAAGACCATTCACTTCCAAATGTGCATTGAACCTTGGTGGGATTCTCCGCAGGCGGGATGCTGCATTTTGCCGCAGCCCGGGCTTTCCCAACGGCATGGGGCTGCCCCACAATATGAAAGCTCATTGATCGGCCGGCGTAACGGAGCATCCCGCCGGCGGGGTGAGGTAGAAATGTGGCAAGGTGGGAAGGAACATCCCGCCCCCCATCTCTGAGAATCTTTTCCAACAATTTCACTATCACTGAGGTCAAGCTCACTGACCTATAATTACCCGGATTATCCATGCCAGTAATGGTCACAGGGGTTACCCTGATCTCTCACCAGACTTTAATTTATATTGACTCTGCTGATCTCCCTCTGACGCTGCAATAGGAGATTAAAGAATTTGCGTAAAAATTCTATCCGGGTAGATATAAGTGATGACGGTGAATGTTTCAGTAACTTCTTCGGAAGTAAGCAAGAATTAAAGCTAACAAAAGCATTGTACACTATTATGTCTGGTTTAATAATTTTTTTAAATCTTCAATTGCATGGGAATGCCTATCAGTTCATTCATTTTACACTAATTAACAAATAATTCATTGCACTCAGAATTTTATTGGTCATTGGGGATTATTTAAGTGCAGTTCCACATTCTAGAAATGTTTTTAATACTGATACAAGCTCCTCATCAGATTCCTTCAGGATAAAGTACCAATCTATCACTCATTGGACTGGATTCTCCGCTTGGGAGATAGATGTTGTCCCGCTGGAGTTAAATCGCTTCTGGTTTGTGCTGGGGCTAGGAGCGGCACCCAGAAGTGACTCACTCTCGCCAACCATACAAGATAAAAAGTGCATACAACACGTTAGGTAGAACATACAACGGAGAAGCAGGCTGAATATAGAAGGACTGGAGGAGAAGTGAAAAACTAATAAGAAAAGTGAGGAGAGACTACATGGACAGAGACTGGTAGCTGACATAAAAAGGGCTGGATTCTCTGTTGGCAGGATCCCGATTGTGAGGGGGTGCCCACAGTGGGAAACCCCATTGGCCGGCTGGAGGATCCCGCTGCCGGAGGGGGTGCGGCACACCAGAAAACGGGTACGGCGAGGCCGAGAATCCTGCCCAAGGTCTTCGGTAAGCATAAATAATAAAAGGGTGGCAAAACAAAGAATAGGGTCAATTAGGCTTAAAAAAGTGGACTTGCACATGGAGGCTGGAGAAATCACTGAGATATTAAATGAGTACTTTACATCTGTCTTTATAAAGGCAGAAGATGCTACCCAGGCTGAGGTGATAGAGGAAGTAACTGGTATACTGGAAGAATTTACAACTGAGAGGGAGGAGATGCTATCTCTACTTAAAATAGATAAGGTACCAGGACCGGGTGAGATTCATCCAAAGATACTGAGGGAAGTGAGGGTGGAAATTGCAGAGGCACCAGTGATAATCTTCCAGCCTTCTTCAGACACGGGTGGTATCAAACGACTGGAGAGTTACACATGTTACACCCTTGTTCAAGAAGGGGTGCCAGGATAAAGCCAACAATCACAGGCCAGTCAGTTTGACTTCAATAGTAGGGAAGCTACTGGAAATAAGTTAAACTTCAATGAAGAGTGCAGGAGGGCGTGCCAAAGCAGCACAAGGCATACCTAAAAATGAAGTGGCAACCTTGTGAAGCTACAAAACTGGACTACTTGCGTGCCAAACAGCATAAGCAGCAAGTGAAAGACAGAACTAAATGATTGCACAACCAACAGATCTAAGCTATGCAGTGCTACCGCATCCAGCTGTGAATGGTGGTGGACAATTAAATAACCCACTGGAGGAGGAGGCTCCACAAATATCCCCATCCTCAATGATGGGGTAACCCAGCATATTTGTGCAAAAGATAAGGCTGAAGCATTCGAAACAATCTTCAGCCTGAAGTGTCGACTAGATGATCTATCTCGGACTCCTCCGGAGATCCCCAGCACGGTAGTATTGTTGATAGCACAATCGCTTCACAGCTCCAGGGTCCCAGGTTCGATTCCGGCTTGGGTCACTGTCTGTGTGGAGTCTGCACATCCTCCCCGTGTGTGCGTGGGTTTCCTCTGGGTGCTCCGGTTTCCTCCCACAGTCCAAAGATGTGCAGGTTAGGTGGATTGGACATGATAAATTGCCCTTAGTGTCCAAAATTGCCCTTAGTGTTGGGTGGGGTTACTGGGTTGTGGGGATAGGGTGGAGGTGTTGACCTTGGGTAGGATGCTCTTTCCAGGAGCCGGTGCACTCGATGGGCCGAATGGCCTCCTTCTGCACTGTAAATTCTATGATCATGCCAGCCTTCAGCCAATTCAATTCAGTCCAGATAATATCATGAAATGGTTGAAGGCAATGGATACTGCAAAGGCTATGGGCCCTGACAATATTCTGGTAATAGCCCTGAAGACGTGTGCTCCAGAGCTTGCTGCAACCCTAGCCTTTTACACTGTAAAGATTCTGTGAAGTGCTATTACTATCCTTTTTAATATGGTTTATGCATGTATTTTAATGTCTTCTTGATTTATCAGTCTTACGGGTGAGCAGGCGCCATTTCCTGCAAGGCCAATTCCAGCACTTAATCTTTGTTGCTTGCCAAAAGGGGAATCATAGTGGTTGAGTGGCTTCTACACCAGGCATTTAGTTTAGATTAAATACTGGAGAACTTTGTATTATGGTAAGCTGCCATGGGCTGAATTCTCCATTCTGGATGTCCGCACACCAGCGTAAAAACGGTGGAGTTTTACTCCTGAAATTCCTGCAAAAAAGTGGAACGATTTCTTAGCCCTGCAGGGGGCTAGCAGGGGCTCAGAGTGAATCTCGCAGCTTTTGCTGCAGATACGGTCCCCTGCACTTATGGGTCAGAGGACGCACATGCGCATGGCGGCAACCTCCAGCGGCTGGGTGGTGCTCCATGGCGAACTCGGACCGTGGAGCCAGACCGAAGAAAGAGACTCAACCCCTGCACATTGAAAACCTGGCCGCCTATAAGGCCTCCCGGTCTCCTGAGTCCGCAGCTGCCACGCGAGAATCCCAACTGGCAATAGGTGGTTAGTTCCACGCCGTCCGGTCTCGGCCGGTCCGGAGCGGAGGTTTGCTGAGTGGGCATCTGGGAATGGCCCCCCGGTGGCACAGTATACTCCACAGTGACGCCGATTTTCAGTGCCAGGAGAATCGGCAGATGGGCTCCGCCCCGGCGCCGGCCGCGATTTCGGTGTCGGGCTGCCGAGAATCCAGCCCTAAGTGTTGACGCCGTCCTGAAAATAGTGGAGTTTCACGATGGTGTGATCGGGCCCCCAGCTGCAGCGATTCAACGGCTCCCAAGGGGCTAGCACGGGCGTATCGTGAAATGCAAAATGCTGTTAACGGACCGGCGGCCAATTCACCGGTTCCGTGATTGACGCGACACCACACCTGCACATAATGCGTTTTCCCCCTCCCACACACAAGCAGCTCAGTCAACATGGCTGCAAAAACAGCAGTGCCCTGCTTCTGGGATGCCGAACTGGAGACCCTCCTTGACTCAGTGAAGGAGAGGAGGCTGGTGTTGTACCCCGGGCCAGGACGGAGGTCATCAGGCGGTATCGTTCGCCGTGCCTGGGCGGAGGTGGGACGTCAGCGCCGTCGGTGCGGTGGCCCGGACTGGAGACTAGTGCAGGAAGAAACTGCACAATCTCCTCGTGAGTACCCAGCACTGTGCCCCTGGCACTAACCCCCCTACCCTCCACACACATGTGACCCAGATCCCCCCCAGGGGGACGGTCGGACCCTTACCCTGACATACATGGCTGCACCCATGCCAGCCGCAATGGCCGGGTGCCCTGGGCACTGATGCCATCAGATACCCAACCACAGGGCTGCATGCATCGGGCTGTCTAACACTATTGCTGTTTGTGTTTGCAACCCCCTCCACCGCATCCCAGGACAAGGTCGCGCACAACCGCCGGGAGCGGGAGAAGATCAGAGGGGGACCACCAAACCTGCGTGCCCTCACCGTGCCCGAGCAGAGGGCACTAGACATACTCGGCGGGCCAGAGGAGAGGGAGGTCACCGAGGCGGTGGTCGGCGATGTGTCACGAAGTGAGACCCCCCACCTGCTTGCGGGTCCCCACGACAAATTTGTGCCCACCCCAACACCCCTCACCCCACACCCCAAACCCACTCACCCCAGACCACAACTCCCTGCACCCCAGCCCTCCCCACCTCACGTCTAACCCCCGTCCTGCTGTCTAACCACACATGCTGTCTTGTGTCTAACAGGACCATCCGGGGCCCCCCGCTCCCAGCCAGTGCCAGAGCCGGTGCACCCCAGACAGCCAAGCGCAGATGGCGAGAGCAGCCGGAACACCAGCCCGCTGCCCGAGACGCCCCAGGATACCACGGGGCTCGGGTCAGAGGAGGACACAGACTTTCCATCACAACTGCCTCCTACACTGTCCACCATCTCAGAGACGATCACCTCAGTTGTACAAGTTAGTGCAGAGGCTCCTGGGACACTATCTGGTGCACACCACACATCGCATCCGGTACAGCAGGTGGAAGTAGGGCAGCCGAGGGGCTGGACGGTCGGAGGGCAGTCCGGCCCTAGGAACCAACTGCCGCCCAGGCGGGTCCTGGGCTCCTGGAACATCCAGTCCCACCCATTGTGCGGGTGCAGCCAGAGACCCAGGGACACGAGGATGAGATGCTGACCACCTTCCAGCAGCTGCAGACGCAGGTAGAGGAGTCCACCCGCCTGTAGGGGCAGGGAGCGGTGCCGGTCATGTGTGCCACTCAGGCCGAAACTGCACGGGTGGCGTCCGCGTTGGAGGCAGTGGGGGCGACAGTGTCGGACATGGATCAGCATGTGCAAGGCCTGGGGAATTCTGTGCAGGCGGGGGACGAGGCCCAGGACAGGGCTGCCCTCTCACAGGCAGCCATATGCCAGAGCCAGCTGAGATTTCAGCGGCACTCCTCAGGTTGGCCGAGTCACAGGAGGCCATGGCTGAGAGCATCGGCGGCATTGTCCAGGTGCTGGCTGGCGTCGCAGAGGGAGGTGGCACAGTCCCAGGCGGAGATGGTATATTCCCTGTGTTCCATAGCTGTTAGCTAACGTTCAGACTTTTTCGATACCAGAGCAGGCATTCAGGACTGACAGCACCAGGTGGCAGCGGGGCCTAGTGGGCCGGCTCCACTCGCACCCCCATCCCATGGAGAAGCCCGGGTCCATTGGACACTCCAAGGGAGGAGGAGGTGCTGGGGCCCGTGTCGGTGACACCTGCAGTGGAGATGCCAGAACATCACAGCACTTCGGACTCCTCCCCTCCTGTCCCTGGTGCATCTGGTGGGCAGCGAGCAGAACAGGGCAGCACCACGCCACCCGGGACGCCCGAGGAGCCCAACCAGGCCTGGCCGCTCCATGAAGTGTGCGCCAACGAGGAGCCTAATCGTGGGGCAGGAGTCACAGCAGTCCACCCCCACTCCTGCTGAACCGTCTGGGGAACCACCTTGGCGTAGTGATAGGGCCCGTAAAGCCAGAAAGCTAGACACCAGTTAAGTTGGCACAGGTGCAGGGCACAGTATAGTGATAGGGGCTAGGGAACAGACTGTATATAATTAATTGTTCAGAATAAACACATGTTCACACCGTTAAAACCAGCCTTGGTGCTCTGTCTGATGGGTGTGGGGATGGGGTGGTCATTGATTGCCACTGGGAATGAGAGGTGTTGGACGAGTGAGGCCCAGTGGGTGGACCGTGCAGCCTCCCCCCTCACCCGGCCGTCCCCATCACTCCATCCCCAGCTATTCGACAGGGCCGTGTGATGGACTGGCCAGCCCGCATGCAGGGATCACCCAGGTGGGAGGTGCTACTGTGGGCATGAGTCAGACATTGTCTAACAATGTTGAGCATGAAGCTCATCGCAGAGTGGCTGTCATCATCCTCCATCCCATGGACCAGACCCACTGTCATTGCCAACCCAGTGCCCCCGGCTCATAGTGCCGCAGGTGTATTTAGCGGAGGGGAGTGTGCAGTCGGGTCGTTTGGTGGTGTGGGAGGTGAGGGTGCTCGGTGGTGAGGGGCATGGTACTGTGGTGTCCGTGCCCCTGCCCAGCAACCACTCCCTCCCTCCAGTTGGTGAAAGGCGTCTCGGTCAATGTGTCCTGTGCTCGCTGGCCCTGGCGGATCCGTTGTGCGGACTCCCGTGTCTGGCCAGCCCCCATGTCGGGCTCAGTGTCCTCCTCATCTTCCTCGTCTGACACGGCATGCCCTTCCTTCTCATCCTCCTCCAGCACATCGCCCCTCTGCTGCGCTTTTTTATGGAGGACGCAGCAGACCATCACAATTCGTCCGACTCTCCTGGCCTCATTGATGAGACCATCAATTCACGCGACACATGGTTAGAAGTGAACAGTGGTTTTAATCGACTTACAACAGAGCCTGTCTGTGATGAAATGAACCCGAGATGAACTGGCAGCAGGCTCACAGCACTGATCTTTATACTTCCGGTTGGGGGAGGAGCCATGGGCGGAGCCATGGGCGGAGCCAAGAGTGGAGCCCAGTACAAACTCCTCATCTCCCCCTATGGGCAGGGCAATCTGGTTACACATCGGTTACACACAATCCGGTACAGAGTACAGGCTCAATACATGTGGTACAATACAGTGTGAATTACTGAGGTTTATAATTCACCACACTCATACTGGAGGGCCCTTCCAGAGAGGTCCAGGCAACTGGAGCCTCCGACAGGTCAGGGGCGAGGCCTGAGAGAGCCGGCAAGGCTTGTCGCCCACCCCCTGGCCCCATCGGTGGCTCCAGTCCTGGCGCCCGTTCCTGCTGCCAGCGGCACCGTTTGATGGTTCCCGATGGGTGTCGTCGGTTGAATAGGGTGGCCGGGGAGCTGAGCGGCACCACCCATAGGACCGATCTCTCTGCGTCCACCCAGGGGCCGGGGTGGGTGGCCAGAAAGATGGCCACTGTAATGGCGGTTGGTGGGTGTGCACCGCCCCTGTCCTGCCACTGCTCGGCTGAGCACCAAGTGTCAGAAAATCTGGTCTGGAAACTCAGCTGTGTTTCTGGAGATTCACAGCAGTTTTCAGTCACAGCACAACACTGACAAATTTGGGGAAAATTCCTCCCCCCATCTTCTACCCACCACACTGCCAACCTTTCAGTCTTCAATCCTCCAGATGTCCAACTATACAATCAGTAAGCTTCCGACCCCATGCCGGGTGGGAGAATCGCCGGAGTGCCGGGAGAATCACGCCACGCCACACTGGCACCCCCACGCGATTCTCCAATCCCCCCCCAAAACGGTGTGTCGCGTTTTGCGACAGGCCGCTCGGAGAATTGCCGCTCGCTGTTTCTAACGGCGACCAGCGATTCTCCGGCCTGGTTGGGCCATGCGGCCTGCCGAACCCGACCGGTTCACCCCGGCGCCAACCACACCTGGTTGCTGCCAGCGTGAACATTGCGCGACCGCTGCGTGTATGGCCTGTGGGGGGCGGAGGGAGGATCGTGCACCAGGGGCGTGCTCAGGAGGTGTCTGGCCCGCGATCGGTGCCCACCGATCGTCGGGCCAGCGTCTCTGAAAGACGCACTGTTTTCCCTCCGCCGCCCCGCAAGATCAAGCCGCCATGTCTTGCGGGTCAGCGGAGGGGAAGACGGCAACCGTGCATGCGCGGGTTGGTGCCGGCCATCCTGCGCATGCGCAGGTGACGTCATTTAGGCGCCGCCGGCCGCATCATTCAGGCAGCGCCGCTTTGACGCAAGCGTCAAGGCCCAGCGCGCAAGATTGACGCGCCGCCACTCCTAGCCCCCTGGGGGGGAGAATAGGGGGTGAGGAGCGGCCTCCGATGCTGGAGTGAAACACTTCGGGTTTCACTCCGACGTCGGCACTTTGTCTCCCTTTGGGAGAATCGCGCCCTTTGATTTCAGTCTTGCACACTCAACCTCTTCCTTGGACACATGAATGTCTGCACTAAGCAAATGTCAGTACTTGACATGGGAAACCTTACCTTGACACTCTTGGTACATTTCTCTCTGCAAAGCTGTCAGATCCTGATGCAAATGTTGCGCTTCAGTGCTGGAGAAGGTCCACTAATTCTACCACTCTGTCTTGGCAGTTGGTGGCAGCGGCGGTCAGCACTAACGCTGCACAGAAGGGGTCAGCCATCCAGGGCAAAAAGAGGATGAATGTTTGCATCCATTCCGCAAGCATAAGTCAACCATCTCATCACTCTCAACTCACACCCGCAAGCTATCAGGCATCACAGGGTGCCAATCCACATTGATCTCATTCACTGCCAGCTCAAGGGACATCACCACTAACTTTTCCACTCACACCGTCACATCTGCATCTGGACTCATATCCTGGTTAACTTCTTTCCTTATCCCCTGCAGGGCTTCACTAGCCACCTCACAAGGCAGGCATCCTTACCATGTCTTCTTCTCACATTTTCTCTTTGTCTTGATTCAGGACAACTCACAGACAAATTGAGGGAAAGCTCTCAGACCAAGGGTGGAGGGGCAGAAATTAAGGCCCTCACTCCCAACAAAGAGCATGAGATTTCCAGACAGAACCAGGAATGTGTTTGTGGCGATGGTGGGGTGCCCACCCAAGTGAAGACTCTGCACTAATTCATCTCTCAGACAAGAATACTGTGTGTGAAGTCATTTGTACGTGCCATGTACAAATTATCTCAATATTTCATCGGTGCCTCTGGAAAGCAACCGAAGGCATCAGCAAGCCAGACCCTCATCTCCAACAGCAAGGTCATCTCAGATGACGAACCAGAGGATATCATCATAGAAGACCCATCACAGCACTCACCCACACCCTCCACACACTTTGGTGGAACCTAGGTCTTGGAGTCACAATCTGGTGGGCGCAGCAATGAATCTGACCCACAGCAGGCAGAGGCAGGGACTTCCAATGTAGCTAGCACTCAGAGGACTACTGGAGGCCAGGATTCCGCTGAGTCTAAAGGAGGTGACAAGCATTTGCATTTGGTCCTAAATCAGTTAGTGGAGCTGCAATGACAATCACGGGAACATTAGAAAGAGTTTGCATTACTCATATTTCAATGTATAATGGAAGAGTCCGTGCACATTTAGTTGACGGTAATAATTCCAGCCTGCCAATGCATCAAGGTTAACTCTAGTAGGATAGTGGCTGCCGTGGAGACCTTACTATTGGTCCTGCTTTGGACCAGGTAAGTAAGTAAGTAAAGTTGCCATAGTCCCAGGTGACCATAGTTGGCTTTCCTCTTTGAGGGGGAGAGCTGACTGGTGGTGATTTAACCTGAGGATCACCACACCTCAGACGAGGGGTAGGATTGAGAAGGTGCGACCTTCACAAATAACCTTAGCTGGTATGGGAATTGAACCTTGTTCTGCATCACAAACCAGCTGTCTAGCCAACTGAACTTAATCGGCCCCCACGCATGGACCAGGAGCTGCATGTCATTGGTGGAGGATTTGGTGGCCTCCATCAGTGGGTGCATGAGGTGGGTGGGGGGAGTTGGGGGGGGGGGGGATCTCAGCCCTCCAGAGGATACCCATCAAATTTATCACAGACAACAGGAACCTCCTTCACATGTTTTGTTGGGTCATGTCATGTTCATTCTTTGCTGTGTAAGATTGAGGCTGAGTTGTTCAGCTGTCTCATCTGCATTATTAGACCATAAGACAGAGAAGCAGAATCTGCTCCACCATTCAATCATGGCTGATATTTTTCTCATCCCCATTCTCCTGCCTTCTCCCCATAACCCCTGATCCCCTATTGAAAGGGGAATGTGTAGTGTCGAAGGAGAGAGGGTCATAGATCCTAGAACTATAAAAAACTGTCTGTCATCTGGCAGGTTGTTCAGCATATGAGCCCATACTCAGTGCTCGTGTGCACTCCTGTCTGCCTTGTGCACTCTCTGAGTGCACATCTGCTAAGCTCACTGGTAAGTATGAGCACCTCCCCACTTAAGCGAGCTGGAATTCTACCCTGTTATTGTCCTGGTGCTTAAATCTCCAGCATTGAGCATTTCTAAACTTGCAGTTGTCTGTATTGTAGGGATCATAATGTAAGGACACAGCGCTCTGCGCATTCTGCTTAGCATTCCTTCACCCAGCCATCCAGTTCAGCGATGCCAAATCCAATTGGTGATGTCTGCCGATCAATAGAGCCTTTGCATTTTAAAAATGTTGCAAAGTTCAAACTGTTTGAAGTGAAGAAATGTTTGCATCTACAGAAGCGTTTAAACAAATCTTGTACAGGCTTCTCCCAGAGACACCAGTGCTTTGAAGTGGATGTCATTGCACTTCAAAAGAACAAAATATGTTGCACAAAGTTCCTGTGGATAAATCCTATTAGTGTGATAATAAAAATCCCGAAAAATTTGTGGTAATCTAAGGGTGATTAATTATGATTGATGGTGCTAACCCAGATAACATTCTTCTCCATGGACTGTTATTTCTGTTGAATGTTTGAATGATCTTTTGTGTGAGATAATGTTGAAGCCAGTAAGGCTCCAAGTAATGGACAGAAATAACAGGGACGATTTTGAGCCTGCATTAGCCATCAGTGAGCAAGGCGAGATCACGATTTCCGATTTTCCTGGTCACTCACCGGCAGCGTGATGAGAAATCTGCCGCGGAAGGCCAGGACCTCATTTTGATACATTATAATATCATTAGCTGGGACTTCCCACTCACTGAATATTCATTGGTCACTGGCTGGACATCACGCGGGGCAATTTACAACAGCTTGATAAAAACGAAAACCTGGCGACTTCACCTTTGAAGGGATATTGGAGGTGAGGGCTCAGGTCGCCATCATCATGCCAGTCGCAGAGGGGGCAGCAAAGAGAACGCGGTGGACCCAGATAGGTTCAATTCGGGGCTCGGGGCAGGTGGGGAGGAAGGGTGAGGGGGTTCAGTCTCGGCATCTCAGCGGGTGGGGTTGCTCACAGGCCTCAGCAGCCCTTCGTGTCTGTGAGCCTCTAGGTGTAAAAGGATCTTGCGGTTGGTATACAGGCAGCACTTCCCGTGATCTCCTTGTTGGTTTTGTGGTGATATAACTGCTGAGGGATTGCCCTTCCAGAGTGGCATTATGAAAGTGGGTGGGAGCAGGCAAATCCGTAGGGCGGCATTGGCAGCAGCAGTGAGGTTGGCAGAGTGGAACAGTCTAAGAAGGGGTGTTCTCCAGCCTCATGAGACCTGAAGACCCTCAAACAGGGGGAGGACACTGTAGTGAGAATGAACCCCCATACTCAGGCAGCACTGTGAAGCTAGAACGCATGGGCTGCATGGACGTTGAAGACCCAGTGCTGGCTATGGAAGCCAAGCTGTCAGGGATTAATGTCTGGGTGGCTGGCTGATCAAATTGGAAGATTTATTTAATCTGCAGCCCTTGAGAGATGAGGGAATGGAGCTGAGGGAATGAGGGTGATGAATGGAGGAGTTTTTTACATATATTGTATTATATGTCTGTTGCAGTAATGTCAGTAAAAAAAATTGAGGTTCAGGTAGCTAGATTGTGCGTCTGCTAAATCTGTGATTAATGGGTTAACAGCTAGGCAGGCTGTGATGTCACGCATGGGAGCTGCTGGGCCTGTTTTAGATTTGTTTTCAACCCTGCCCTATGTCTGTTTTTAGTTTCATTTTGAGAGTTCTGCTCTGGGTTCTGAGGAAAGGAGCTGTGTTTCTCACATTGACTTCTAAAAGCTTCTCTCCAAGGACTTTGTGAACAAATCTGTAAGCCACTAAGTGTTGACTTTATTAATAAGCCATTAAGTGTTGACTTTATTAATAAGATGACTAATAAGCTAATAACACACCAGATTCACCTGAGGAAGGAGCAGTGCTCCGAAAGCTAGTGATTTGAAACAAACCTGTTGGACTTTAACCTGGTGTTGTAAGACTATTTACTGAGCTCATCCCAGTCCAAA
This sequence comes from Scyliorhinus canicula, assembly GCF_902713615.1. Lineage (NCBI taxonomy): Eukaryota > Metazoa > Chordata > Chondrichthyes > Carcharhiniformes > Scyliorhinidae > Scyliorhinus > Scyliorhinus canicula. The sequence goes on along the minus strand of NC_052148.1, from coordinate 107,848,640 downwards.
GCCGGCATCTCCACATCATTATTAAGCGGCATTTGACCTGTATGTGGATTTTGATTCATTGAATTTTTCGAAGTAGATGGGAAGTAAGCACAAAGACTTTATTTTTTAAAGAATTTTTCAGCTGTAAATTGAAAAACTGCTTTTTCCTTTGATGTTAATGGTTAGAATCCTGTGTTAATAATACAGATTGTTTTAAAACCAAAAAAATCACTCCTGGAGGTGAAGTATCCTTTTCTCACAGTTTATAAATTGAAATATTGTTGGGGTTTTTCATTCAGTTTCCTAATATAAATTGACGGTCTCATCTGGTGCCACAATATGATGAAGTTGATATGCTATTTGCAGTCTGCTCATGTATCAGTGTGCCTCAGCTGCCACAAGGGGAAACCAGTTGCCTGAACAGCTACATGACCCTTCCTTGATGAGTCAATTGTGCCAATTAAGTCAGTATTGCAATGCGTAAGTGAGCCATAGATTGGAAACCCCTTTGGAAGCTTAGATCCCAAATATTGAACTGCAAGTATTGACGGAAGGCCCGGGCTGCACCTTCTGCCAACCCGGGAGCCTGGGGCCCATGGGTTCCTTCATGAGAAGAAGGGACAAATGGAGTGAGATCCAGAAGCCCCGCTATCTTCTAGCACTGACACTCGTGGATTTCCATTAGTGCCTGCACCATGCAGTTGAAGCCCTGCACCTTGCCCTCAGCCCTGGAGGTCATGAGCTGAACCATGGAGCGCATATCCTGCACAAAGATCTCCAGTGTGGATGCCACCTTCACAATGCTGGCCTCATTATGTTGGAGTGACGGAATCATCTCCTTGGACAGAAGGCAGTGGGACTCCTCAAGTTGTCCTTGCAATCTGAGGAGGGATGCTGTCATCTACTTCTGATGCTCACGACTCTGATTTTGCAGTTCCAGTAGCTCTGGGATGACCGGATAGCATCAAGATGTGCACAGCTGAGTCTTGGGCTCTGGCATCCCTCCAAGTGCCGGATCCCTGGGATGTTTCTTCCTCCCACCATCTGCTGTGGATCTTCACCTGTGAGGTGCTCACCAATTAATGGCCCAGAAACCTGCCTACTAATTAATCCCACTGAGGTGTGAATATCTGCACGGGTAGAGAGTGTAGGTGACAGTTATGACAGCTCTTCGATGCCTAACTCTGAGATGTCTCCCTCGTGGGTGGCACGGTAGCAGAGTGGGTGGCACTGTTGCTTCACAGCACCAGGGTCCCAGGTTCGATTCCCGGTTTGGGTCACTGTCTGTGCGGAGTCTGCACGTTCTCCCCGTTTCTGCAGGTGTCCTCCGGATGCTCCAGTTTCCTCCCACAAGTCCCGAAAGACGTGTTTGTTAGGTGTTTTGGATATTCTGAATTCTCCATCAGTGTACCCGAACAGGCGCCGGTATTTGGCGACTAGGAGCTTTACACAATAACTTTGTTGCAGGGTTAATGTAAGCCTACTTATTACACTAACAAAGATTATTATTATTAGAGCTGTTCTGGTCTGTGCTCTCAGAGGGCGTCAGGATGGTCCGAGCTGGACAACTTATTGACCTGCAAGGGAAGTGAGATGGTAGAGGGCGAAGTCCGGGCAGCAGAGAAAAGTGAGAACAGTCAAGACATGCAGCTCTGATGCAAGCGTCACATGTGTTAACTTTCTCCCATCAATTATGAAAGTTAACTCATGTGACGCTTGCATCAGAGCTGCATGTTGGATTGGATTGGATTTGTTTATTGTCACGTGTACCGAGGTACAGTGAAAAGTATTTTTCTGCGAGCAGCTCAACAGATCATTCAGTACATGGAAGTAAAGGGAATTAAACACAATTCAAGAAAATACAAGAAAATACATAATAGGGCAACACAAGATATACAATGTAATGACATAAGCACTGGCATCGGATGAAGCATACAGGGTGTAGTGTTGATGAGGTCAGTCAATAAATAAGAGGGTCATTTAGGAGTCTGGTGACAGTGGGGAAGAAGCTGTTCATGCATGTTCTCAGACTTCTGTATCTCCTCCCAGGCAGCGGGAGGTGTAGATGGAGTCCATGGATGGGAGGCAGGTTTGTGTGATGGACTGGGCGGTATTCACGACCCTCTGAAGTTCCTTGCGGTCCTGGGCCGAGCAGTTGCCATACCAGGCTGTGATGCAGCCCGATAGGATGCTTTCTATAGTGCATCTGTAAAAGTTGGTAAGGGTTAATGTGGACATGCCGAATTTCCTTTGTTTCCTGAGGAAGTATAGGCGCTGTTGTGCTTTCTTGGTGATAGCGTCGACGTGAGTGGACCAGGACAGATTTTTGGTGATGTGCACCCCATGGAACTGCTAACCATCTCCACCTCGGCCCCGTTGATGCTGACAGGGGTAGTACAGTACTTTGCTTCCTGAAGTCGATGACCAGCTCTTTAGTTTTGCTGGCATTGAGGGAGAGATTGTTGTCGTTACGCCACTCCACTAGGTTCTCTATCTCCCTCCTGTATTCGGACTCGTCGTTACTCGAGATCCGGCCCACTATGGTCGTATCGTCAGCAAACTTGTAGATGGAGTTGGAACCAAGTTTTGCCACGCAGTCGTGTGTGTACAGGGAGTAGAGTAGGGGGCTAAGTACGCAGCCTTGCGGGGCACCGGTATTGAGGACTATTGTGGAGGAGGTGTTGGTGTTCATTCTTACTGATTGTGGTCTGTTGGTCAGAAAATCAAGGATCCAGTTGCAGAGTGGAGAGCCAAGTCCTAGGTTTTGGAGCTTTGATATGAGCTTGGCTGGGATTATGGTGTTGAACAAAGAAAGAACAAAGAAAATTACAGCACAGGAACAGGCCCTTCGACCCTCCCAGCCTGCGCCGATCCAGATCCTTTATCTAAAACCTGTCTCCTATTTTCCAAGGTCTACTTCCCTCTGTTCCCGCCCGTTCATATACCTGTCTAGATGCCTCTTAAATGATGCTATCATGTCCGCCTCTACCACCTCCGCTGGTAAAACGTTCCAGGCACCCACCACCCTCTGTGTAAAAAACTTTCCAGGCGGAGCTGTAGTCAATAAATAGGAATCTGATGTAGGAGTCCTTGTCTTGACTGTTCTCACTTTTCTCTGCTGCCCCGAATTCGCCCTCCGCACAGGTGCGGTCCTGCTCATCGTCTGCCAGCTCAGAACCTCTTCCCTCAAAGGGCATTAGGCATATCTGCTCGGGCATGATTCTGGCAGGCTGTGCTCACTCATACCGGTTGTGCTCAAGTTTGTCCTGCACTTAGACAGATGGGGAAAGTATAGGTAGGAGTCCTGTCAGGTGAGTAGGTGATGCAGTTTATATTTGTGGGATGTGAGTGTGATGGGGATAAGTGGAGAAGATTATCGACTGTGGAGAACATGGGGTGTGGGGGGGGGGGGGGGGGGGGGGGGGGGGGGGGGAGGGCAGCAAGGCAGGTGTTGGGAATCCATGAGGCGGCTTGGTAAGAGATCCCTTTGGAGATGTGCAGGATGTATGGAGAGGTGCAGCAGTATACATCAGGAGGCAGACTTACCCCGATTGCATGAAGAAGCACATTCATCTTCTTTCGGCACTGTTGTCCAGTCCTCTTATGTAGTGGGCTGGCACTCGCTATTGCAGCCACTGCCTCCCAGATGGGGGTTGTGAGCTTGGTTGATGGATGTCTGCAGGAATGTGGGCAGAGGATGCCATGCCATCTGTTCGGCACCATCTTGGAGTTTGGTCAGAGCTCCCTCCAAAAATTTTGGTGCAGACTTTCTGGCAGCCATCTCCTGACTGGACTTGGAACCAGTGCTGGGGAGGCGTTTAAAAGGAGCACCCCACTGATTGCAGAGATTAAAGTTTTTGTAGGGTGAGTGAATCAGAGGCAAGCTGCTATGAACACAGCATGGATTACGTGGGAAAAGAAAATTGTTAAAGAGGCTCAATATTCTGTGAATTTTGCTGCCAATGGCGGGATACCCACTGACCTTCTCACCGGAGCCGCCACTTTGGTATGATTCGGCCCTGTGAAATGAGTCATCCTAATTTTGGTGCAAGGCAGATAGCTGTGGCATTTAGAGGGCAAACATAAACCTATAGCTTTGATGTAACATGCTGCGCGCTTTTAAGGAAAATCAGTGTGCAGTTTTGCAAAGGATTATATAGTGACTTCTTTTCCTGAAGTTGATGAATGTCTTTGTTATTTTACTGCTTTGATAGTTCTGAAATGTAGCTTAAAGAAGCTGAGAGAAAAGAGAAAAAGCCTTATTCACAAATTTGAATGCAAAACAGCCATAGACTACAATCCTTCATTGTCTAGGAAATTGTGATAATTTGGGGTTTATCGTTGGCACGTAGTTTATGTTGCACCTTGTCTTTTGTGTGTCTAAATGAATGGGTGCTTGTATTTTCCAAGTCACTTGTATCCCAATTATTCCTCCAGTCAGCTGCATTGGCATAAGTGAGTCATGTGTGATTATTCCATTATAAAACAAGACTTTCAAAAAAATTTGCATCTTCCACAATATGCTTATTTTACCTTTAATATGATACCTACAATTATGGCTCCTATAAGTTCTGTCTGTCTATAAATTGACAAGTTAATTTTGAAGTAATCAAATCCATTTTGTAGTAGGCTGTTCTGAATTCACTTCTGTGTGAAATGTTTTTTCCAAATGCTAAATAAACTCAGTTCAGTTTAAGATAATAAGAAAACCTGTCCCATGTCATATTATATCTTGCAAAAGCAGTGTCAATTGAATATTATACTCTTTAAAAAGTCAGTATTGTGAATATTATCCCCGGTACATGAATTGAGATGTTAAAGGATGCTTGCTGTAATGATAATTCCTATTTTAAATCACTTTTGGTCCATCAAACATTAAAGACAAATCCATAAATGCATTGACTCCTTGTTTTATTTTACAACTAGTGAGATTTATTTACTTGTAAGAGTTTCTTGCTGCAGGTATGTGTAGGCAGAAGTATCTTTGACTAAATATTGATGTTTACTTATTCTCCATGCACTCCCGGTTGTTGACTGTTTCCAATTACAGAAATTGCTTCAAGCATAATGGCCCAAGACACCACAACTAAAATATAAATGAATCATGTCAACAAAATGTTTAGTTTTCATCTATTATCATTTCTGTAAAAACATCATGTAGAACTGACCATATCAATACATGGCTTATTTTTTGCCTAATGTATGATTTACAGTAGAGCTAAACTCATTTGCAAAACAACAAATATGAATAACCCTTTACATTAGATTTTTTTTAATAATAGCAGTTTTCAAGAAGTCACATTGCATTAGTCTGTCAAATACTTTCTGCCAATTCTCAGACAGTCATAGTCTTATCTGGTCAAAAACAGGAGACACAGCGATAAGATTATTTAATACAAAATATGCTAGCCAATTTACTTTCAATATGAATCATAACAATTATTAACTGGTGCAATTGTCGTTTCCTTATTCTTCTCTGTCACAGATGCTGAACTGTTTCGAAAGTAATTTGCAGCTGTTTCCCGGCAAGCCATTCCGTTAAAACCATGGTTACAACAGTTGCATTAGTGTTACCAGTACAAATTTTCGATGCATTATCGCTACTCTATCCATTTACTGCAGCTTTCACCCCTCCTTCCCAGAAAGGTGTGATTCACCCTGCAATACAATTCTAAAATTCCTGTTGCCCTCTCTTGCCTTCTCTGTTAAATTTAAAGATTGGAGCACTGACTTTACTTTAGCATCAGCCTTGGCTCTGTGTCTGATTCAGAAGTTGTAAGTTCAAGTCCCATGCTAAAGACTTGAGTGCAAAATCTGAGGGAGTGAAAGATCCCATGGATCCCATGGCACTGTCTTAAAGAAGATGAAGGGTCATTCCAGGTATTCCGGCCAATATTTATCTCGCAACCAACATCACAAAAGCAAATTACCCGGACATTATCACTAGGTGCGACTTTGCTGTGTACTGTAGCCATATCAGATGGCCACCTGCAAAGGACCATGGGAATTATGGCCAACCCAGGACTCAGACAGACTCAGAGCTTGTGTGTATTTGCAAGCCAGATACGTAGACGTGATCGAAACCCCCGCTTGTTTGCATTCTAATGGCCCATTTCCCCAGAACAAAAGAATTGTACTCAGGTAACCGATACAGATACAGACTAATCGGCGCCACTCCCTTTACTCAAGGAGCCCAAACAGCCAAGGTCAATATCCGCTAAGGACACGCCCAGCCATCAAGGCACCCGCCCTTTATTGGCCAAAATCGAAGGCAGTGATCGAAGACTGTTGAATTATTGGGTCCGAGTTAAGGATCCAAAGAGCGCAAAATCCCAGAGGGATAAGTAGAGACACAGCCATGTGGTCCGTCTCTCTTGGATCCGGCCTATGCCAACCCAAGTGCAGCATAATGACCAGACAGACAAGTTCAAGACCAATGACCGCTACCAGATGGATGAGCCCAGCAGAAACAGAGCCACTTCTTCCACCCAGCCACGCAAGATCCGGACAAAGGCCTTGTCCATCTGCAGAGAGCCAGTTGCCCTGAAGTTAAGTATAGGTTATTGTAGTTGTTAGGTGTAGTTTAACACGTAGTGTTTTATGTTGCATGTCAAAGTAATCCTTGTGTGTAAATAAATCATTTTTGAACTTGAACTGACTAACTGGTTGTGTGGTCCTTTGATCGATATCCGGTAAAGCCTTTGATACCTGGTGACTCTAAAGCGCATCATTATTAAAAAGAGCAACAGTACAAATTGACTTGATGTGGAGATGCCGGCGTTGGACCGATGAAGGAGCTCGCTCCAAATTGACTCCAAACAAACCCATCGGACTTTAACCTGATGTTGTAAGACTTCTTACTATACAAATTGACTGTCACTGTTTCCTTTACGTAACAGACCACACTTCAAAAGTACTTAATTTAAATAATCCAGTGAGAACGGGACCAGAAACAGAGAGTGACGGGGATATAGGGAGCAGAAGTGGAACCCCAGTTCACAGTGAGAGTGTGACCAGTGAATGAAAATGGTGAGACACAAGGGGCAGGATGGTGGCTGCAGAGCACAGCAAGAATGGGACCAATGACTCAGAGTAGTGGGGATGAAAGGTGATGTGTTAGGCAGGTTGGTTCGACGTGGACTGCAGTTAATGCAGTGTGGCAAGAGACAGACCTCTAACACTGGAGAAGATCCAATACTATTTTATTCAACGACATAACAAATATACATGCTCAGCTGTGGGTCGACACTATACTGAACCAGACTTACTAGCTACCGCATGGTGTTTGCACTGGCTAGCTCATGGACTCTGACTGTCTCAGTGGCTGGGTACAAAGAGAATGGGAAACTTAGTGCCCTCTGGCTTTATAGTGGTAGTGTCCTGTCTGGTGATTGGCTGCACTGTGCTGTGTGCTTACTGGTCATCCTGTGTGTCAATCACTGCCTGTCTGCACCTCATTATATACAGGAGTGGATATTATGACAAAAGGAATGGGAGCAGAGACCTGAGAGCATAATGGGATGAAGCCAATGCCCACGCGTATTGAGGATATATGAGTGCGCCTGAGAGCACAACAGGATGGAGCCAATGAAACAGGAGTGGGGGTTGAGGCCTGAGAGCACATCGAGAGTAGAACCAGTGGCCGAAAGTGGGGGAGATAATAGGTTCAAAAAGAGTGAGAGACCAAAAACAAATAAAGGATCAAAGTCACAGGGCAGCCAGTAGATTGGTTAGTATTTCTTGGACCTTCGTTTTGCATTTTGAGCCAGGAAAGCTTCTTAAAGTAACAGCTGGAAAATCGATAACTATTACTTTACCAAATCAATAACAAGACTAGATTAACTATTCATTCAATAAATCTGAAAGTGTTGAGTGAATAAAACCTGAACTAATTAAGCCTTAAGAACAAGGTTAGATAGTGATAGGGAGCTGTGTCCTAATCACAGTACATGGGACTTGGGTGAGACCAATGAGATCACTTCTCCAGTAAGGGACTGCAGCTCGACCAAATTGTGCTCAGAGTTATTGAGCTGCAGTCTCAGCTATAGCCATTGTGGGGAAGTATTACCGGTTTTATGGGAGCGGCGTTTTCAAAACCCCAAAATGTATCATGGAGTTCAGCCAACCTCTCCCTTTAATGTATTGTTGCTTTTGAAGCACACGGCTTGTTCTCCAGGTGTGGTACGACAGTTATGGACACATGGGTTTTTAAACACAAAACAATGTCTATTCCATGAATTCTACTTAACCTTTTTAAATAAACATTGGATCCCTTAACACGCCTTACTTCAAAGATAACCCCGAAAATAATACAACACTAAATAATCCCTTAAAATGTTCCTTCAAACCTCCAAAAGACTTAACACCTTTAAACAGAAACACATCAGGTTAAAGACATTACTATTATGAGTTTAAATCACCCAAATGATTCAGAGATAGTCTTTCCTGGCAGAGATCATAGCAGATCCAGCTCACTGCAAACACAGACACACCCCAAGCTCTTTTTCTTCATGCAGCTCTCAGCAAACCAGCCAGACACTTTTCAGCTGCTCTCTCAAACTGAAACTAAAAGCAGAAGTGAGCTCAACTCAGCTACCCCCACCCTCTGACATCACTTCAGTAATATGAGCTGCCCAATTTCTTAAAGGTACATTGCTTAAACAAGCATTTCTTTAAGGTACTCTCACATGACACCGGACATTTTGATCCAGGAGGCAGTCACACCCCCATAGGTATGAGAGTAGTTCACATTTGTCCAGTGGTCATGTGCTGGAGGGTGAACCCTGAGTCAGACATGCATGGGGACCAAGGGTACATTGAGGATCCAAAGACTTTGATCCTTGTCCTGCATGTACAAGGTACTTGAAACATGTTTGGATGAAAACAAATACTGCCGTGAGTATGAAAAATTTAACATGGCACCTTGGTGCAGGAGGCCATTCAAAGAGGAAGAATGTGAGGCAGGATTCTCCCAGCCCTGGGCCAGGCCGGAGAATCCTCGCGACGGGGCCACGCTGCTACATGCTGGCAGAGTGGAGAATTGTGCCATTGGTGCCAGTGTGGTTGGCGTGACGCTGGTCGTGGGCCGCTCGACGCGGTCGGCCGGCCGATTCTCCGGCCAGATGGGCTGAGCGGGCGTGAAAAAAAACGAGCTCCGCCTGTGCCATTCTAACCTGTTCTCAGCCAGCGGGAACTCAGCGTGGAAGGGTCGGGGGGTGGCCTGTGGCGGGGGGGAGGGTGGTCTGACCCCGGGGGTCCTCAGATGTGGCCTCTCCCACGATCGGGACCCACCGATTGGCGGGCCGTCCTCTCTGGCTGGGGGCCTCATTTCCTACGCGCCGGCCCCTGCAGCCCTGCGCCATGTTGCATCGGGGCCAGTACATTGAAGGAGGCCACTGCGCATGCGGGCATTGTCGCCGGTGCCACTGCGCATACGTGGAACCCACGGCGCACAGTTTGCGCCGGGATCGGCAGCTGGAGCGGCGCGAACCGTCCTAGCGCCATGCTGACCCCCTATAGGGGCCAGAATTAGTCCTGGCATTGGCCCGTTCATGCCGTCATGAAACACAATGGCGTTTATGACGGCATGGACACTCTGCCGCGGGATTGGAGAATCCCGCCCATGATACTGAAAGAGAATAGTATAGTCAGTGGAATATTGGATTGGATTTATTTATTGTCACGTGTACCGAGGTACAGTGAAAAGTATTTTTCTGTGAGCAGCTCAACAGATCATTAAGTACATGTAAAGAAAAGGAAATAAAAGAAAATAGATAATAGGGCAACACAAGGTATACAATGTAACTATATAAGCACCAGTATTGTATGAAGCACACAGTGGTGTAGTGTTCATCAGGTCAGTCCATAAGAGGGTTGTTTTGGAGTCTGGTAACAGTGGGGAAGAATCTGTTTTTGGATCTATTCATGCGTGTTCTCAGACTTCTGTATCTCCTGCCCGATGGAAGAAGTTGGAAGAGTGAGTAAGCCAGGTGGGAGGTGTCTTTGAATATGCTGCCCGCTTTCCCCAGGCAGCGGGAGGTGTAGATGGAGTCAATGGATGGGAGGTAGGTTTGTGTGATGGACTGGGCTGTGTTCACGACTCTCTGAAGTTTCTTGCGGTCCTGGGCCGAGCAGTTGCCATACCAGGCTGTGATGCAGCCCGATAGGATGCTTTCTATGGTGCATCTGTAAAAGTTGGTAAGGGTTAATGTGGACATGCCGAATTTCCTAGTTTCCTGAGGAAGTATAGGCGCTGTTGTGCTTCCTTGGTGGTAGCGTCGATATGGGTGGACCAGGACAGATTTTTGGAGATGTACACCCCTAGGAATTTGAAACTGCTCACCATCTCCACCTCATCTCCGTTGATGCTGACAGGGGTGTGTACAGTACTTTGCTTCCTGAAGTCAGTGACCAGTTCTTTAGTTTTACTGGCATTGAGGAAGAGATTTTTGTTGCTGCACCACTCCACTCGGTTCTCTATTTCCCTCCTGTATTCTGACTTGTCGTTATTCGAGATCCGGCCCACTATGGTCGTATCGTAACCAAACTTGTAGATGGAGTTGGAACCAAATTTTTCAACAGGGAGTAGAGTAGGGGGCTAAGTACACGACTTTGCGGGGCCCAGGTATTGAGGACTTTTGTGGAGGAGGTGTGGTTGTTCATTTTGACTGATTGTGGTCTGTTGGTCAGAAAATCGAGGATCAAGTTACAGAGCGGGGAGCCAAATCCTAGGGTTTGGAGCTTTGATATGAGCTTGGCTGGGATTATGGTGTTGAAGGTGGAGCTGTAGTCAATAAATAAGAGTCTGATGTAGGAGTCCTTGTTTTCGAGATGCTCTAGGGATGATTAGGGCCAGGGAAATGCCGTCTGCTGTGGACTGGTTGCGACAGTGTGCAAATTGCAGTGGATTAAGGCATTCTGGGAGTATGGAGGTGATGCACTTCATGATCAACCTCTCGAAGCACTTCATTACGATTGAAGTTAGGGCCACCAGACGATCGTCATTGAGGCATGTTGCCTGTTTTGTTTTGGTACCGGTATGATGGTGGTCTTCTTGAAGCAGGTGGGGACCTTGGAATGGAGTAGGGACAGGTTAAAGATGTCCGTGATCACCTCTGCCAGCTGGTCCGCACAGGCTCTGAATGCATGACCAGGGATCCCATCCGGGCCCGTTGCCTTCTGAGAGTTCACTTTCGGGAAGGTCGATCTGATTTTGGAAGCTGTGAAGGTGGGTATGGGTGAGTTATGGGCTACTGGGGAATTCGACAGCGGATTGTTGGTTACCTGCTCGAACCGAGCATAGAATGCATTGAGTTCATCGGGGAGGGGTGCGCTGCTGCCAGAGATACTGCTCGGCTTCGCTTTGTAGCCCGTTATCCCATTTAGTCCTTGCCACAATAGCCGAGAGTCTGTCTGTGACTCCAGTTTGGTTTGATATTCTCTCTTGGCATCTCGGATGGCTTTGTGAAGGTCGTACCTGGATTTCTTGTATTGGGCCGGGTCGTCTGATTGAACGCCTCAGATCTGTCCTTCAGTAGGGAGTCAATCTCGCGTTTGAGCCATGGTTTCCGGTTGGGGAACATACGTACTGCTTTCTTTGGCACACAGTCGTCCACACATTTGGCGATGAAGTCTGTGACGGTGGTGGCCTACTCATTTACGTTGGCCGCTGAGTTCTTAAATATGGACCAGTCAACTGTCTCCAAGCAGTCACGTAAGAGCTCTTCTGTCTCCTCAGACCAGCACTGCACAACCTTCTTAACTGGATTCTCCCACTTGAGTTTCTGCTTGTATGCCGGGAGAAGGAGCACCGTTTTATGGTCTGATTTCCCAAAGTGCGATCAGGGAATGGAACGGTAGGCGCCCTTGATTTTTGAGTAGCAGTGGTCAAGAGTGTTGTCGCCCCTGGTGGGACAGGAGATGTGCTGATGGAACTTTGGCAGTACACTCTTGAAGTTGGCTTTGTTGAAGTCTCCGGCCACAATGAACAAGGCCTCCGGGTGTTCTGTTTCATAGTTGTTTATAACTGTGCACAGTTCGTCCAGCACCTTCCTCACTTCTGCCTGGGGTGGGATATAGATCGCTGTGATAATGGATTAACTCATGTGGAAGATAGTATGGGCGGCACTTCACGGTCAGGTATCCCAGGTCCGGGAAGTAGTAGGTCACCAGGGTCGCCACATCCAAGCACCAGGAGGAGTTGATAAGGAGGCAAATCCCTCCATCCTTTGCTTTGCCTGATTACGCGGTGCGGTCTGGCCGCTGAATTGAGAAGCCTTCAAGTTGTATGGCACAGTCCGGTGAGGCGGGGGTAGGCCATGTCTCTGTGAAACAGAGCACACTGCAGTCTCTTACTTCCCCCTAAGAGGTAAGTCTGGCATTAAGTTCATCCAGCTTGTTTTTGATCGCTTGGGCGTTTGCCAGGAGTATGCTGGGGAGCTTGAAACTGTGTTGCTTCAGTCTAGTCTGCAGACCACCGCGTTTCCCTAGCTTCCTTGGTCGGCAGCTGCGGCTGGATGATCCTGGGATCCGATGGGAGAAGTCTGACCTTGTGGAAGGTAGGTAGTTGCGTCTTGCGGGATCCAGGGCACTGGCAGGAATAAGGGCGCTGCTTACGTTTCCGGGGTCACGTCTGGCAGGGTCCTGGGCGCTGGTTGAGGTAGAGGGGTTGCTGGGGGAGCATGTATGCGATCCGGATTGGTCCCAGCATTCTGCAGACACGGGAATGCCTTGCAACGCGTTCGGGTCCTCGCGCGGGGTCTCCGCCATTTCGAGGGTCCTGGGTGATAAGCAGGGGCTTCCTGAGGCAGGTTAGGCTGAGTCCTGTGGTCTGTTTCCTCCCTGGGTGCTCCTGGGGTCAGGTCTTGAAGTAGGCCCGGTCGGGCCTCCACGTGGATTTTTCTTTTTTCCATCTACTGGTAGGTCGGGTTGCTGGGCGGGCCTCACCGGGTCGGGTCTCTTAGGGTCGAGTTGGGTTGGGTGTCGTCATTGGGGGATGGGTCGGGAGTTCCAGAGACTGGGCCGGGCAATCCAGGGACTGGCGTCAGTTGTTATGAAGGTTTGGGAGCTCCGAGGCCCGTGTCAGCTCCAAACCGAGGTCGGGGCTTCACTTCCGGTTTGGGCCCGATCCACTTCCAGGTCGTGGAGATCAGGTCAGGTCGGGTCAAAAGGTCTCCACGGGCCTCAGAGGATGTTCAAGCCTGCAAGAAAAGATAAAATAGAGAGGTAAATAATTATCTTAGTCTTGGAATTAAATTTTAAAAGATTAGAACGAGTATAAATTAAGTAAAAAGTGGATCTGTTGAGGAGAGCTCACAGAGAGTTAGATAGATAGATAGAGAGATACAGCACAGAACAGGCCCTTCGGCCCACGATTTTTTTGTCGAAATTTTGTCCTAGGTTAATCATAGAATTTTGGACACTAAGGGCAATTTATCATGACCAATCCACCCAACCTGCACATCTTTGGACTGTGGGAGTAAACCGGAGTACCCAGAGGAAACCCACGCACACACGGGGAGGATGTGCAGACTCCACACAGACAGTGACCCAAGTCGAAATCGAACTTGGGCCCCTGGAGCTGTGAAGCAATTGTGCTATCCACAATGCTACCGTGCTGCCCTTAAGAAGAAATTAATCTACACTCCATTATTCTACCCTAATCCATTTACCTATCCAATAGCCGCTTGAAGGTCCCTAACGTTTCCGACTCAACTACTTCCACAGGCAGTGCATTCCATGCCCCCACTACTCTCTGGGTAAAGAACCTACCTCTGACATCCCCCCTATATCTTCCACCATTTACCTTAAATTTATGTCCCCTTGTAATGGTTTGTTCCACCTGGGGAAAAAGTCTCTGACTATCTACTCTATCTATTCCCCTGATCATCTTATAAACCTCTCTCAAGCCGCCCCTCATCCTTCTCCGTTCTAATGAGAAAAGGCCTAGCACCCTCAACCTTTCCTCGTAAGATCTACTCTCCATTCCAGGCAACATCCTGGTAAATCTCCTTTGCACCTTTTCCAAAGCTTCCACATCCTTCCTAAAATGAGGTGACCAGAACTGCACACAGTACTCCAAATGTGGCCTGACCAAGGTTTTGTACAGCTGCATCATCACCTCACGGCTCTTAAATTCAATCCCTCTGCTAATGAACACTAGCACACCATAGGCCTTCTTCACAGCTCTATCCACTTGAGTGGCAACTTTCAAAAGTTGCCTCGCTCCAGCGCCATCTTCTGAATAGATACAGATGCAAGGAGTGCCGAAGGCTGTGTTGCCTATGGAGTATCAAGGATCAGGAAATCCCCTTGTGGCTGGGAAAGAATACATAACAACATAGAAAATAGGCATGTGAGTAGGCCATTCAGCCCTTCAAGCCTGCTCCGCCATTCATTTACATCATGGCTGATCATTCAACTCAGTAACCTCTTTCCGCTTTCCCCCATATACTTTGATCCCCTTGACCTCAAGAGCTATATCTAACTCCTTCTCGAAACATACAATGTTTTGGCCTCAGCTACTTTCTGTGTACCGAATTCCATAGGCTCACCACCCTCTGGGTGAAGAAATGTTTCCTCATCTCAGTCCTAAAAGGTTTACTCTGCATCCTTCGACTGTGATTCCTGGTTCTGGATCCCACACCATCTGAAACATCCTTTCTGCATTCACCTTGTCTCGTCCTGTTGGGGTTTTAATGGTTTCTAATCTTAATGGAATCAATCTCTCCTCATATGTCAGTCCTGCCATCCCAGATATCAGTTTGATAAACTTTTGTTGCACTCCCTCCAAAACGAGAACATCTTTCCTCAGATGAGACCAAAACAGCACACATTCCAGGTGTGGTCTCAATAAGGTCCTGTGGAATTGCAACAAGACATTCCTATTCCTGTACTCAAAACCTCTCGCTAGGAAGGCCAACATACAAGTTGCCTTCTTTATTACCTGCTAAACCCACATGCTTACTTTCAGCGACTGGTGTACAAGGACACCCAGGTCTCATTGCACATTCCCCTTTCTCAACCTATAGCCATTCAGATAGTAATCTGCTTTCCTCTCTTTGCTACCAAAGTGGATAACCTCACATTCCCGTACCGGCCTCCCCGAACAGGTGCTGGAATGTGGCGACTAGGGGCTTTTCACAGTAACTTCATTTGAAGCTGACTTGCGACAATAAGCGATTTTCATTTCATTTTTTCATTTCATTTATCCACATTATACTGCATCTGTCTTGTATTTGCCCACTCGCTCAACTTGTCCAAATCACATTGAAACATCTCTGCATCTTCCTGACAGTTCATCAAAACCATTAATATATATTGTGAATAGCTGGGGTTCTAACACTGATCCCTGTGGTACCCCACTAATCACTGCCTGCCATTTAGTTTGTGCAGCCTCAGTGGACTGCAAGGGCTGCCGCAACCAGGCAGATCCCAACCTCTCCTGGCGGAACTCCATAATCCATTTTCTACAGTGGGTACAGCACAGACATGTTAGCATGGTAAATGCTCCCACGCCCATCTAGGTCCACCGGGCTGCATGATGGTCCTGGCCTGCATTGCGGCCCCTACCCCCACATGCCCCCTTCCCTTCCTGATTCTAGCTCCATCCCCACCCATTCCCACCAACACTCTGCCATACGCACCACACCCCTTGCCCCACCAGTGCCTGTCATTGGGGGCCGTCCAGCTCCGACACTCATCCCTGCTGGCAAAAGGCTCTGTGGCCCCTGTCCTGTGCCTGCCTGTGGGATCTAGTGTTGGTGCCCTCCTTGGGTGGGCCGTGTAATACCCACCAGAACAGTGGCACCTGGTTGTGGGAGGAACCTGGATGGGTGAGGGGAGTGGGCACCCTTTGGGACTGTAGCTGCAGTGTGCGCAGGACCTGTGTGCAACACATGGGTCGTGGCTAACTGTCTGGGAGCAGGGTGGATGGGAGCAGGGGTGCAGTAGACAGGTGGGGTTTGGTGACAGTCGTGTTCCTGTGGGGTGGGCTAGCTGGTTATTGGTGGGGCATCTCCCCTGGGAGGGGTGGGGGGCGCCAGGGAGGCTGGCAGAGCCATGGTGCATGCATCTGCTATTCGGGGTTCGCTCTGCTCTTCCCCTACTCCTGCTCGGATGGGTGCACTGAGGGGTGCCAACACCTGGTGGTCTACTGACTGCACTGGGCTATGTCCGTCCTTTTGATGGGTCGGCTAGGGTCTGGGGGTTCCCGGTGGGATGGCTTCTGGGGGGGCTGGGATACCCATAAGGCTGGTGACACCCTGAGCATTTACAGGTCACAGTGGGCAGTCAGCAGGGTGCGCAGACAGATGGCTGCCTTGCAGGCCGCGGCAATGGCGGTCCATGCCCAGATACCCCAGGAGGACATCCCGAACCCATGGCTCATCTCCTGATCACCCCTCCGTTACTTCCCCGGCTCTGGTAGATACTCCCCTAGCGAGCAGCACAATTGTCAGCCCACGGTTGCACCTTTGGAAACTTTTCTTACCTCCTCTCTCTCCCTCAGCTCATGGCGCCCGGTCCCCATTGTTAAATACCACAAGTGAACCACGACAGCGTCACTTCCACTTGAAAGAGGTGTAGCATCATGGGAGGCCGGAGACTACTGGGTGAGGTCCATTAATGATTAACGAGTGTCACTGTATGTTTTGCATAACCATGCTGGCGCGGGGTGTGGGACGTGTCCACACCGCCATTGAGGCAGTGGAACATGGCGCTCTGTTTTGTGTCCAGCACCGATCTCGATTTTCAACTGCTGCCCGATTCTCCGTCCGATCACGAAACACAGTTCCCTCCTCGCAGGATGGAGAATCCTGCCCAATATTCATAGAATGGTGGTATCGATATTGGTGCAGCTTTTGGATGCCTGTTCTTGAAACACAGAAAGTTTTAACATGCAGTTATAGCAAATAGTTAAGAAGGTAAATGGTATGTTCACATTATTTGCAAGGGGATTGGATTTCAAGAGTAAGGAAGCCTTGCTGCACAAAGGTTTGCTGAGGCCACGTATGGAGTCATGTACAATTTTTGTCTCCACATCTAACGAATGATATATTTGTCTTAGAGGTAGTACGATGAAGATTCATACTGCCAAAGATGATGACAGGTCAAGCCTGGGGGAGAGATTGATGGAATGGGCTTATAAATTCGGAATTTTAAAAGAACTGAAAGAAATAAGGGGCTGGATTCTGCGTTCTGGAGACTAAGTCCACATGCCGGCTTAAAAATGGTGGCATTTTAGGCCACGAAAACTGACGCAAAGCGACTACCGGTTCCCTGTTCCGGGGTGGGGGTTAGCAGCCATGCAGCATAGAGTTCCTGGCTCTAGCTGCCGATACAGCCCAGAGAATTGCTGGGTCTGTGGCCATGCACGCGCAGGGCGGCGGCCTGCTGCGGCCGCACCGTGCTTTAAGGCGGATGGCGCTTGCGGACGCGGCCCCCGAAATAGTGCCCCACTTCGGCCGGCACGCGCGCCCAGGATCGCCCTACCACAGTGCCCCCAGCCCCAAATATGCCCCCCTCCCCCGCCCACAGATCGGCCCTCCCACGATTGCGACGGCGCTGGACTGAGTCTGCAGACGCCACGCTAAGTTCCCGATGGGTGAGACCATGAGAGACCCACGCCGTCGGGAACTCGGCCAGTCGGGGATGGAGCATCACGGGGCAGGCCTCAGGCAATGGCCTGAGGCCGTGGATGCACCGCTTTTCAGGGGGCAGAGCATCCCGAAAGCGGTGCCGCCCACGATTTCGGCGCAAAGGGGATTCTCCGCCACGTTGCCGAATGCGATTTTGGAGAATCCAACCCAAGATTTCTGAGTGAAGTCGTATAGAATTTACATAGAATTTACGGGGCAGAAAGAGGCCATTCGTCCATCGAGTCTGCATCTGCCCTTGGAAAGAGCACCCTACTTAAGCCCCACACCTCCACCCTATCCCCTTTATCCCCATTACCCCACCTAACCCTTTTGGACACTAAGGGTAATTTAGAATAGCCAATCCACATAATCTGCACAGCTTTGGATATGGATTTGAAATGTCTAGTCTGTTTCTCTCTTCACAGGTGCTGCCAGATCTGCTGACTTTTTTCACTATTTTTCAGATTTCTGGCACCGGCAGTCTTTCGCTATTATTTTCATGTTTCTGTGAGGCTGGGCAAGATAGATGCAGAAATGCTGGCTGGGGAATCGAGGACACGGTGGCAGTCTCCGATAGGGCATTGCTTGTTTAAGGCTGAGGTAAGGAGAAATATCTCCAGTCAGATGGTTGTGAATCTAGTGCTCCACTCCAGAGCATGGCGGATGTTCAGTTGCTGCGTTTATACAAGGTTGAAACTGACAGATTTTTAGACCTTAAGGAAATCAGGGGATATGGGTAGAAGAGTGGAGTTGAGGTTGAGCTGTGATCTTAGCCAGCTGAAGGAACATTTGGTTTGCTTCTGTTGACTGTTATGTAGTTTGGGGTGTCCTGAGGTCACAAAATGCACGACAGTAATTAGAATATTTATTTCATTTTTCCTTAACTCAGCCGGGAATTGGGCAGCCAGGTGATAAAGCAGGTGACAAACGATCATGAATTTACCTGTGTGAGATTTAATTTGCCAGCCTCACCTGCAAGTCCCCTGATCAAGTTATCCACTTGAAGGCAGTGCCCCTGCACTCACAAGCAGAGTAAAAAAAAAGTTTAAAAGCTTGACCTTTTGGGCCTCTTCTGGCCCCATTAGATTGACTAGGCGTCAAAACCACAACAAACATCCTCACTCAGGCCCATGGTCAGTCTGGCAGTTGAGCATCAATAACATCTTTGGAGCCCTTTCTGAATATTTAAAGAAGAATCTCATCAGTTTTGGGTGGATGTCGTTCTTGCCTTCTCAGAAGAACAGGTTAAAACCATAGCCTGTAGATAGGTGAGGGCCAGCAGTGGGCAATTTAAACTGCTCTCCCACAAGCAGGGCTAATATCGCCCCTTATGTGTCAACAGGATATTGCCTCCTCAGGGGTGTCACGGCCAAGACAAACTTGCATATTTTGTTTTTCAGCAGGGGTCACCGAAACAGTAGTGGAAACACGAGGTGATTCTTTTAGCCCAGAACAATTGAAGCTAATTCTAGTGCCCTAACCAGCTTCCCAACCATCACTCATTGTTATCTCTGTTCGTGACTCACTCGAATCTTCAATATATACCAGCTCTACCTAGTGGGAAAAGGTCTATAGCTTGTGACTGAAGATTGAGTGTATGAGGTCACGCTAGTATTGTTTGTGTAAGACAAAGCAAATATATGCCAAATTTAACTGCTGAACCAAAATATAAGCTTCCAAAGAAAATTCCAAGTAATAAAATGCTTGTGCACAAATTAAGATTATAACACCTGAAGTGTTCAGAATTTCTACGTTTATTTTTGGAAGTAACCTTTACCATCATCTGAAAGGAAGTGACTTGCATTTATATAATGTCTTATCATGTCCTCAGGTCTTAAGGCTCTTTACAACCAATAAATTACTCCTGAAGCGTAGCCACATTTGTTATATAAGATAAGGTAGCAGCAAATTGTTCAAGGCAAGCACTATAAACAACAAGTGAGATGAATAATCAGGCAGTCATTTGTTTAGTGAGGACAGCTGAGGGACACACGCTTGTTCTTCTTTATATTTTGTCATTGAATCTTTTACCTTCTTTTGAAAAAGTAACTGGAAACTCAGATTAACACTTCATCTGAAAAACAGCACCTCTAAGAATGCAACACTTGCTCAATATTGTAAAGCGACAACATAATTATACATTCTGGTCCTGGAGTGGAGCTAGAACCCCACACCATCCATCTTTGATGTGGGAGTGTTATCAATGAGCTAAGCTATCATGTTATTGACTGACTACAGATACATTTAAGTATTCAGATTAAGGGAGAGATCTGATTAATGTTTCACAATTAACTATTGGATATCATTGGGTAGATTTTCCTCATTGGCTAGAGGCTTAGGAAATAGGTATTGATGCTTTGCTTGCAACCTAACCATCAATATCAGTAACGCCTCTGGCTGCTACTTTCTGGTGCAAAAGCAGCACCTCAAAGTCCTTGAGGCTCCAAAGCTTTTTAGTTTTGGGCTGCAAAGAATAGGCTGTACATTAATCTTTGAACCGCTTGCAGGATCTTCTTTGTATGGCGGGGGTCAGATAGGATGCAGCACAGGTTTGCAATGCTTTCTTTCTTCCAGCACCCCTCCAGTGGGGGACCCAGCGGCCTGAAAACAAGCAAAATGAAGGGGGACACTGACACATGTGGCCTCACTTCCATGCTTGCGTGGACCTGTAACTAATTGGACCTTCTTGTATCCATTTAATGCCTGCAAAATTAACATAATGAGGGCCGATTTTTACTCCATTATTGCTCGCTCCACTTCCACAGCAAAATGAAAGCTCCGTTTCGGCTTCATCTCTGAAAGTGAAGTCACCTCCTGACTTTGACTGGGTCTAAATTTGCATTCAGCTCCCTGTATCTATCAATGACAAATTAAAAATTTCCAACAGACTTGTAACAAAGCTACATAATGGACAAATATATTAAGACCTGCTAAATGTCACTGTTTAAATCTCATCATAATGTTGCAGAGAGTTAAATTTCCACTGATCGAAAAGGGGCAATTCTCTGCACAGGAAGCTTACGGCACTGGTTTAAACCAGTCGAGCGCCTCCACGACAAAGATTACAATTTAAAGATAAATAGTATATAAATGGAAAGTGCTTTATTCTATGAGGAGAAATCACATTTATCAATAGACGGGCATATTAGTTTAGGATGGGGTTATTAAACTCCTGCTGTTAAGCAAGATAGAAGTAAATACCTTTCCAAAGCAACTTTCTCTGGTGGGAATATCAGTTTGCTATAATAATGTTGTGTTGAAATAAACATTAATTTAGGATGCAGTGAAAGAGTGCATCTATTTTATCAAATATATTATCACTAATATCCAACTAGCTATCAGGTAGAAGCTGATTCAATGCAGACCTAGCTTCTAGGCCAGGTGACAATCTATGGAACAGCATTGCTGATGCATACAAAACATGTCTTGAATGCTTTTCGAGGTTAATAACGTATTAAGAAATTCATTAGATAACACAGAGTTGAAATTGCTTATAATTCTGGAATATATGAATAAATTTGGAATAAAAAAATGCAATAGAAAAATAGTGGAAAAAAAAGACACGGGCTGGGTTTCTCCATTCCTCGCTGCTAAGATTGGGAATCCCGATGGGCAGAGAATCCCATAGCGAGGCAAAATCAGGATTCTCTTCGGGCGGCAAACTGTTTGCGCATCTGAGTGCGCACCCCACAGGCAGAGCGCACCGTTCACAAGCCAAATGGGATGCTCCGGTCAGCCGGGCGAAAGTCCCGCAGCTTGCAGTCCGATGGGTGGCAAGGTGGTAAGCACCCAGCCAACAATTGCCGCCCCGGTGCCGTTTGGGGCCTTACCTGGGAGGTGGGGGTCTGGGGGCTTGCCCTGGGCTGGAGGGGCTCAGGTCGGGGGTCTTCTCTGGGATGGGGCCCCTTTAGATGCTTTCCCCATCAGCTGCCATTATACCCATTGAACAGTTAATCAGTACGTAAAAAAAAGTCCATAATTCAGTAAAGTGTTCTTATCTGTATCCATAAACCATTTAAACAGTCAGTCAGTTTATAAAAGGTAAAGAGCTCCCATAATGAAGTGAAAATGTACTCATCTATAACCCTATATCATTTATCTCATAAATACACATGCTTGGTAATAAAGTAAAAGTGTTCTCATCCGCACCCCTTAACTCATAAATCAGTAAGCTGCCGGGAGGGGGCGAAGGGGATTTCTGAGAGAGAGGGCTTGCTAGTGATTAGGGTGGGGTGATGCCCTGCCTGCGATCTGGGGAAGGGGTGGGGGGACGGTGCTGCAGCAGCTAATTGAGATCGGAGTGCCGTTTTTAACGTGATCTCAGAGGTGTGGGACCTGTCTGAGAGATTAAGACCCGCTCCTCTTATTTGTAGTGTGGGCCCCAATGTGTCATGGAATGGGTCGAAGAAGTCGATTTCCAAAACTCTTTTTCACCAAGTGCTATGGAACAGCACATCTGGGTCATCCTAGCGCCAGCAGGAACCACTCCGGCTTCTCCACTGACGGGAGCACTTGGACTCCAGATCGGAGAGTCGTGCTGATGCTGTCAAAGCATTTCATTTTGCACTCATCATGGATTTCAAGATTGTCAAATCTCAAAAGGAACAACATAGTGCATGAGAACAGGATGCTGAATGGTTGGCAAGTGGACTCTGATTAATAGATTGCCATGGAGAATGCAGCATGGAACAGTTAACTGCTAAACTTGGTTTGAATTTAAACCAGGCAAGTCAACTGTAATCGGTCAATTTTTTGCCATGAGGAATGAACCAGGAAATGGCTTTCCCCCAAACTTCTGTTTAGTTTAAAATGGCACAATTTGTGGAAATGTTCTTTCTGTTTGCAAAGGACAGGACCCTGTGTGCGAATAAATGTAGCTTATAGCACATATAAGTGAGCCATACAGTGAACCCAGCTGAGAATCATAAATTGGTTATTAGTTTAATTCTTAACACAATCAGAATTGTTTCGTAAGTGCTGTCCAGTCATTGATTCACATCTGATGATGGACACGATTCTGAGTTTTGAAAGCACAGGTTGGTTGGGTATGGTCAGTGCTTTTCCTGTTGGAAACAGCCGAAGGAACGGGGGTGTGGGATTCTCTCAACCCGGGGCCGGGCTGGAGAATCCCCACGACCGAGCTATGCCACCCCTACGCCAGCTTGCGATTCTCCGCACTCTCCTGGGATGGGCTCAGCGGCCGCAGTTAAAACACTGAGTCCCACCGGCACCATCCACACCTGCTTACAGCCGGCGGGAACCCTGCATGCAAGGGTCGGGTGGCGGCCTTTGGAGGGGGGGGGGTATTGGGAGGGGGGCTCCGACCTGGTGGGGGGGCCTCCGATATGTGGCCTTGCCCGCGATCAATGCCCACCGATCACCGGGCAGGCCTCTTTTCCTGCGCGCCAGCCCCTGTAGCTCTGCACCATGTTGCTTCGGGACTGGTGCGTTGAAGGAGGCAACTGCACATGCGCGCGTTGGCGCCGGTGCCACTGCGCATGTGCGTGTTGGCACCGGCGCCACTGTACATGTGCGGATCCCGCGGTGCCCATTTCACGCTGGGATCGGCAGCTGGAGGGGCATGAACCGCTCCAGCGCGTGCTGGCCCCCTGTAAGGGCCAGAATTACTCCTGGCAGTGGCCCGTTCATGCCGTCGTAAAACGCGATGGTGTTTATGACGGCGTGGATACTCTGCCGTGGGATGGGCGAATTCCGCCCGTGTTATTTGTTACAATCCACTAATCGTTGGGACAAATGGCACGACATAGCTGGAATCACACCATTCATACACTACATTGCTCATTTGTATGGTGGACAGAATGGGCTGGATTCTCCGTTTCTGAGGCTATGTGTTGACGCCAGCGGAGGAAGTGTTACGAGAGAAAAGCCTGTGCAACAGCTGCACCGATTCAGCTACTTTAAATGGGCTAGCACTGTTGTCACGTGGAACCCACCAATTCCATGTAAAACAGTGCCGGGTTCACTCATGAGGCTCACACGCCGCAGCCGAACTTTAACGATCCTTCTCCCCCGCACACGTCGTCACATCTCAGCATGGCCCAATCACAGAAAGCCATGGCTGGGAACGTCGGTGGCATTGCCCAGGCACTGGCCAGCATTGCACTGACACAGAGGGAGGTAGCCCAGTCCCAGAGGGAGGTGGCCCAGTCACTGGCTGATTGTGCACAGTCGCAGCGTGATGTGGCGCAGTCACAGATGGCGATGGTCCGCTCCCAGTGCTCCATGGCTGCGAGCATGCAGACCCTGAGCGGGCCTCCAGGACTGTCAGCGTCAGGCGGCGGGCCGCAGGGGATGGCAACCCTCGATCACGCTGACACACCCAGCTGCCCCCTATGCCCCGACCGTCACCAGCACCCCCATCCCACGGATTCAACGGGACCATGATTGGCACTCATGTGGCTCACATGCTGCAGCTGCACTTAAACGATGGAATGGCCAGCTCGCATGCAGGAATCACCCAGGTGGAAGGTGCTACCGCGAGCATGAGTTAGATGTTGTCATACGATGCAGAGCTCATTGCAGAGCGGGTTGTCATCACCATCGATCCCATGAACCAGACCCACTGTTACTGCCAAGCAGGGCCCCCAGCTCGTAGCTCTGCAGGTATGTATAACAAAGGGGTGGGCAAGTGTGCGGTCTGATGGTGTGGGAAGTGAGGGGGTGTGGGTCTGGGATGTGGTGTCCATGCTCCTGGCCAGCACCCCCCTCCACACTCTCCCTCCTAGTTGGTGAACCTGGAGGCGATCAGAGCGTCCCGTGCGTGCTGGCTCTGACAATTACCCCATGCAGCCTCCCTTGCCTCCCAGGTCCCATGTCCTGCTCTTTGTCCCCCTTCCCGCATCCTCCTCCTCAGATGATTCCTGCCCCTCCTCCTCACCCCTCTGCTGCAGAAGGTTGTGGAAAATGCAGACATCTGGCCCGATGTGGGCGACCCACTCAGCATCATACTGGAGGGCCCCTCCAAAGTGGTCCAGGCACCTGAGGCGCATCTTGAGGATGCCGACGTACCACTCGATCATACTCCTGGTTACTGTTTGGGCATTGTTGTACTGGGTCTTAGCATCAGTCTGTGGCCTCTGGATAGGTGTCATCAGCCATGGCCGCAGCGGGTAACCACGGTTGCTCAGGAGCCAACCACTCAGCCAGGGGGGTGCCCCTCGAACAGGTCACGGGCTGCTGAGTGTGCCAGGTGTTATGGGCCAGGTTTAGAGAACCCCAAAGTGTATCATGGAGTTCACCTGACCCACAACTTTTAATAGATTGTGGTTATGGGAAACACATGGGCCTACTTTATAGGTGTGATGAGGCAGAAATCTACAGTACTTTTAAATTAAAGCAATGTTTATTTATGAAATTATTAAAAACTTTATAAGCACCTAGTAAACATCTTAATAACTATCAACACCGATAAATCTCCCAAAGAATACAGTGCCCTCTCAGTAACTCTTAATCTTTCCTTGCAACATCCATAAGACAGAAAGAACCCTTTGTACAGAAAGACATCAGGTTTGACTTCACCACTGAGAACAGTTACCACGTTGAAATCACCAAATGAACATTCATAAGCTTACAGAGATTCATACACATCTTGCTATGACTGTAGCTTCTCCAAATCTAAAACAAAACTAAACACACCCTGTAGCTGTGAGTCCAAAGCGAAAGTAAAAGCAGACAGACAACCTAGCTCCACCCACACTCTGACATCACGGATAAACACCCATTTCATAATGGTACTCTCACATGACACAGGATGAAGGAATCATGCACACTCCCCAGATATAGGGTACAGAGGTGTACAATGTGCAGCTGATTGTCACAGACCAGTTGGATGTTTATTGAGTGGTACCCCTTTTGATTTGTGCACAGCAGCCTGTTATCTGCCTGTGCCAGTAGGGCGACATGTATCCCGTCTATCGCCTCCCACCCGGCGATGATGGCAAACTCCGCTGCCCGGGCATCCTGGTGGGAATGGATGTGATGCTCTGCCTGGACATATAGGGCCTCCATGACGGCGTGGATGCACCTGTGCACCGATGTCCGTGAGATCCCAGACAGCTCCCCACTTGGCACCTGAAAAGACCCCATTGCATAGAAGTTCAAGGCAACCGTCACCTTGATGGTCACTGGGAGCTAGTATCCTCGCCCATACCCCCACGGTGCCAGGTGTGCCATCATCTGGCAGATATGTCGTACTGTCTCTGCTCATCCGGAATCTCTGAATGCATGTCCAGTGCGGCAGGTCCTCGAATGACAGGCGGCAGCGGTACACAGGAGGCCTCACATGGTGCCTCCTTGGCACCTCCTCCTCCTTGATCTGTTGGATGGCTGGCCCTCCAGCTTGTGCGGCCACCATCTGCCTCTCTGCAGTACAGTCCTCTGCAGCCCGGTCCTCTGCAGCCCGGTCCTCTGCAGACCGGTCCTCTGCAACCCGGTCCTCTGCAGCCCGGTCCTCTGCAGCCTGGTCCTCTGCAGCCTGGTCCTCTGCATCCCGGTCCTCTGCAGCCTGGTCCTCTGCAGCCCGGTCCTCTGCAGCCTGGTCCTCTGCAGCCAGGTCCTCTGCAGCCCGGTCCTCTGCAGCCCGGTCCTCTGCAGCCTGGTCCTCTGCAGCCCGGTCCTCTGCAGCCCGGTCCTCTGCAGCCTGGTCCTCTGCAGCCTGGTCCTCTGCATCCCGGTCCTCTGCAGCCTGGTCCTCTGCAGCCCGGTCCTCTGCAGCCTGGCCCTCTGCTGGCCTCTCTGCTGCTGTCAGCTCTGCTGCTGCAGCTTCCCCCTCCTATCCGAGCGGCCCCTGCTCATGCGGCCGCAGGGCATCTCTCAGAGCTGCAACCATCGCCACAGCAGCCACCATTGCTGGTTGAATGCCGAACGCCATTGTCTGAAGTGGGTGAAAGGTCAACAAGTTAGCATGGCGCATATTTCTGTGCCCAACCGAGTTCTATGATCTTCACGGTGGCCTTGGCTCGCAGTGCGGGTTCCGCCCACACATGTCCCTTCCTCACACCCGCACCCCTGCCCTGTCGGTGTCCATCACCGTGGGGCCCCCTGGTCCTAGCGCCCATCCCTGATGCCAGGGGTACCGTTGGCTGGCACTGCCCTCACTGGGGCTGTCATAGATGTGGCCCTGGGTGGTCCCCCAGTAGGTGCCGATCGGTTGGACGGGGTGTTTGGGGCCGGGTGAGGGGGCGCGCTGTGGCAGGGGATGAGGTGCGGGGGTGGGCGCACCCATACGGCCTGGTGTCACTGTGTGGAACCAGGGGCCGAGGTGGGAGTCAATGGATGCGCAGCAAGATGGCCACCGTAATGGCGGTCGGTGCCTGGGCATGGCTCCAGTCCTGTGGGGGGTCACCATGGCTGCTCGGCCTGTTCCTCCGTCCCCTGGCACTGGCAGGGGCTCCCCCACCGCGGCCAGCATAGCCGGTGCCCGGGCCAGCAGCCCGCAGTCACTCCATGCCATTTCCTACCTCGTCTCTCTCTCTCTCGCTCAGCAGCTACAACGCCAGGTTCCCGATTTTTGAAACCACAAGCGAACCATTCCATCAGGAACTCTGCCCATTGGAGGCAACGAATCTCGGAGGCCCCAGACAATCGGGTGTTAGGCCTGCTAATGACATGCCGACTATACTTTAACCCCACAAGGCGAGTGACACAATTACGCCATTTTCGGGGTGCCGGAGCATCCCGATTTGCCGTCAAACCGGCACCTACCTCGATTTTGGCGTTGGAAGCTATTCTGCGCCCAATTGCGTTTCGGCGGCGGCAAGCGGAGAATCCCTCCCACTGTCTTTTTGACTTGATTGTCGCACCCTGTTAGTGGAGAATACATCTTGTCTTGTTACTGCATAGTAGCAGCGTTTAAAAGCCAGCTTCACCTGTTGCTCAAATGATTGAGACTCCATAATGCTCCAGGGTAATCTGTGAGTTAGACAGCATTACAGGAATGTTACATGGTTCACTGTATGAATGAGCAGCCCAAGCCACACAAAAGTAGTGTCCCGTTATGCCCTATCCTACCTATGACTTGGTCTGTCTTGGCAAAATGAATAGCTGCTGCAGCTAGTTCAGAGTATGTTTTCTACATGGGCGGCACGGTAGCACAGTGGTTAGCACTGCTGTTTTACAGCATCAGGGTCCCAGGTTCGATTCCTGCTTGGGTCGCTGTCCGTGCGGAGTCTTCACGTTCTCCCCATATCTGTGTGTGTTTCCTCCGGTTTCCTCCCACAAGTCCCGAAAGATGTGCTTGTTCGGTGAATTGGACATTCTGAATTCTCCCTCTGTGTACCCGAACAGGTGTTGGAATGTGGCGACTAGGGGATTTTCACAGTAACTTCACTGCAATGTTAATGTGAGCCTACTTGCGACGATAATAAAAAAACGTATGAAAAGATTATTATTAAAGATATAAGGTGAACCATTTCTTCAGCTTTGTGAAGATCATGCTGGACTTCCATATCAATAACAATGTTGTGTCTATCTGTTCATTCAACATTGCTGGGCTAATGTGCTCCTCAAGGAAGCCAAAGACATTTGTCTCATATATCATGGCAATCTAGAATTGTTGCCATTACCTGAATCAGTACTCATTGAACTTCTGAACTCGTTCATTTGAGGTCAGTCTCAATGCCATCATGTATGTCCAAATAAATGAGGTTGTCACAGTGGCGTGCAGAGGGGGGGCTGACGGTGCATTGGCCCCGGGCATCCATTGGATGGGGGCATCCAATCAGAGAAGGAAAAAAAAAATTTTTTTTTTTTTTTAATTTTTTTTTTAAATTTAGATTACCCAATTATTTTTTTCAATTAAGGGGCAATTTAGCGTGGCCAATCCACCTACTCTGCACATTTTTTGGGTTGGGGGGGCGAAACCAATGCAGACACGGGGAGAATGTGCAAACTCCACACGGACATTGACCCAGAGCCGGGATCGAACCTGGGACCTCAGTTCCGTGAGGCGGTTGTGCTAACCACTAGGCCACCGTGCTGCCCCAGAGAAGGAAATAAGATAGTAATTTTAAAATTTCAGCGGTGATAAATCAATTTTTGGAGGCTCACCACACTGCAGAGGCAGTTGTTAGCCCTTTATTCCTTTAACATGGTGTACCCTTTCTGTCTAGAGAAAATGGTCCTTCTCCCCATCCCCCCACACGCATGCGGATGATGTACGTGGTGCAACCATCAAAAGCAACAAGCAGACGTGGCTGTTCGTTCCTGCGTTTCCTCGAGTCATAACTCGTCTTTTCTTCAGCTTTTTGTGCATCTAGATTAGTTCTTTTACCTACTCAGGTCAGTGAATAGCTCTAGAACAGGTGCAACTATGGTTTTTATAGGTTTTTTGGTGATATTTAATGAAATATTTACGTGAGATGTAGTAAGAGTGAAGCCTGGATGATCAGAGGACTGCTATGGCATTTAATCTCGGAATAGGAGACATTTATTCCTTAACATGCTAATATTCGAATACAGATACCACTAATTTGCAAGTCTATGATATAAATTGCACAAAATTATCAGTGGAGAATCAGTGTGAAATAATTTGATACGAAGGAATAAAGAAATGAAATATGGTTTATCCGTCTGCAACTGACCGATTGTTTACCATTTTCTTCCCAATTTCTCATGCGTCTTACGGTTTTTGAGATAGAAAATGAAATGTTACGAGTATTTCGTGTACAACCGAGTGGAGCACAGAACAGGAAAAAAAAGAGGGCCAGAGTCGAAGAAGAGTCCCATCAAAGAGGGACATTAGATGCATGGATAAAAAGAAGTAAAGAAGAAGTAGGAGAACCTGGAGAAGTAAAAGATGATGTGGGTGCAGAGAAGGATTTTTCTGATACGGATTCAGCTCGGTCAGAACATAATACTCTCTCTCCTCAGTCTCGTTGTCAGGATGATGATCCATGTGAAGAAAATAAAGAAGATATTTGCATATTTTTGCAAAGAAGCGATTTTGGCTGTTTGAAGAAACCGATTCCAGATTATTTGAAGATGACAATATTACAACATGGCCCTGAAAGATATCAGAATAAAAGTGGTCCATTTGCTGAGAAGGATGGGAGATCATTTTCCAAACAGTGGTTTGATAAAGTTTCCACAAACGGAGAAATTGTGGAGAGAAAATGGTTGTTATACTCTCCATATCGGAAAGCATGCTACTGTTTTGTTTGCTTTTTGTTTTCAAAGGAGCATTTGTCGTCTGTGTCAAACTTTGGAAAGGAAGACGGTTTCTCCACTTGGAGAAAATTAAATCCAACAATACCTGACCATGAGAAAAGCCCTTCTCATAGAGCTCACATGAGGTAATACCTGAACCTTGTAGTTCGACTCCATCATTCAACTACGATAGATGCTGAACTTCAACAGCAAATGTCTGCTGAAAAGAAAAGATGGAAAGCTATAACTGAACGGATTGTCGAGGTTATATCCTTTCTGGCAAAACAGAATCTGGCCTATCGTGGACATCGAGGAGAAGGAATATCTGGGTTATCAGAGCCAGGGGAGACAGTCAGTGAAAATACAGGAAACTTTCTAGCAACAATCAGACTTTTGGCCAAATATGATGACATCTTAGCAAAACACTTGCAGAGAGGGAAAGAGAAACCAAAAAGTGTCACCTACTTGTCCAACAGAATTCAAAACGAAATAATCAATCTTCTTGGTGAAACTGTCAAGAAAAATATAATTTCCGAAATTAAGGACGCAAAATATTTTAGCATAATGCTGGATTTAACTCCAGATATTGCCCATGAAGATCAGGTTTCTGAAATTCTGCGTTACGTTCATATTGATGAAAACAGAAAAGTAGAAATAAAGGAGACATTTCCGGGATTTTTTCAAGTCAACAAGAAAGATGCAGTCAGCCTGGTAAATAAAATTCAGGAAAAATTGGAAGAAGACAAAATTTCCATGAATGACTGTCGTAGTCAAGCATATGATAACGCAGCAGTTATGGCTGGAGTGAGAGGAGGTATTCAACAAAAAATTCTTGAAGTTAACCCAAAAGCTGTGTTTGTGAACTGCGAGAACCACAGCCTCAATTTGTCCTGTGTCCATGCAAGTGAGGTGCAACCTGTTGTTACATTTTTTGGCATTCTAGAAAAACTCTTTACTTTTTTTTCTTCATCTACTTCTCGTTGGGAAGTGTTAAAATCATTTGTCACTCGGACTGTGAAAAGACAGTGTGACACAAGATGGAGTTCCAGCCATGATGCTGTGCAAGTAATCCACGAAGAGTGTGACGTTATTGCAAGCCTTCAACACCTGCTGGAAGGAGAATTTTCATGGGAAACTAAATCTGATGCAGGATCGCTACTGAACTCTATTCAACAGTTCCCGTTTATAGCTTTATTAAATTTTTGGTACTCAGTTTTATCATCAGTGGATAAAGTCTCAAAACGTTTGCAGGATCCGAAAATGGGGTTCCATGAAGCTTCTTGTGATCTGAGAGGACTTATTCATATCTTGAATTTGAAGAATGATGAAATTATCCACAATGCAATAGATTTAGCCAATGAATATTGTCAAAATTGGGGAATACCAATTGCACGAACAAGGAGAAGAAGAAGAATGCCTGGAGAGTCAGCAAGAGATAGTGGACTGACGGCACAAGAAGAAATGAATAGAGTAATGGTAGAGATTGTGAACAGATTAAAAACTGAAATTGAAGACCGCAGTGTCCGTCTTCAAAGACTCAGTGACCGATTTTCTTTTCTTCTTAACTTGAATTCAGGAGTGATTGAAGATGAACAAGAAAGAGAGAAATTAAAAAAGGAATGTTCAGACTTTGCAAATTATTATGACAATGATGTGGTTGCAATTCAGTTATATGACAAAATTATTGATTTTGTGATGCTCCTTCGAGCTGGAGGGAATAGAGTTCCCCCTGATCCTAAAGATGCTCTGAAGTCTTTACTGCAGTATGGGAGGGATGTCTTTCCGACGCTGTGTGTTTCATACAGATTACTGCTTACAATCGCATTTTCAGTCGCAAGCTATGAAAGGTCATTTTCAAAACTGAAATTAATAAAAACATATCTGAGGTCTTCTATGTCACAGGAGCGACTGACCAACCTGGCTTTAATAAGCATTGAAAAAGAATTTCTCACAGCTGATGTAAAAAGTGAAGTAGTTCAGGTGTTTTGTGACAGGAGGTATCATTTGGGGAAAAGAACTTAATAAATTTGATTGATTTATATTAAAATCGAATAAAGCGTTTATTTCATGTTTTATCTGTGTTTATATATTCAAAATGTTTTCCTTTCTCATAATATTTCTCAGTATATTAGGCCTTATACTTGAGTCTTTGGGGCATACAATCAAGGTTTGCCCCGGGCATCACCAGACCTCTGCACGCCACTGGGTTGTCATCAATCCCCTTTCGGCCCAACTCTCACAAACATCTTTGTTGGTTTCCATGGGAAATGTGTCTTCAATGGAATGATTCCTAACTTCCTATTCCTTTAATATTGCTGATACATAGATGATGCATTTCCTGTGTAAGAATATCCTTACACACCTTTGTGGGCTACATCCTGCGCTCAAATTCACCTTTAAAAAGGAACCGTCAACAAGCTCCCTTTCCTCAAGGTGCTACTTGAGAATTTATTTTTCCTGGAATGTGAGCATCACTGGCTATGTCAGTATTTATTACCCATTCCCAATTCCCCTTGAAAAGGCCTTCTTGAACCCCTACAGTCCATGTGATGTAGATTCACCCACAGTGCTGTTTAGGAAGGGAGTTCCATTATGCCAGTGGGGTCTTTATTAAAATCTACCACAAGCCCACCTTCACTGGTCAACACAGGCATTGGTATGTCAACATATCATACTCTAAAAGATCAGCCTTATTGACAATCTTGTAAATAGGGCCTGAGCCATTTTTTCACCTTGCAAGCCTGATGCCAAAGTAGAGTGCATCAAATCTGCAGGATAATGTTATCTCAATCAGATCTTTGCTCACTGTACATTGCACAAACTAATGAAGGCCACCACATTTGGTTCAGAAAAATGTCCAGTCTACTTCATATTACCTTGGTAAAGCATCTCTAAAATCTGAGCAACAGGTGAAGCTAGCCATTTCATACTGCTACCATGCAGTAGCAACATGAATGGTATTCTCCATTAACAGAATGCTGTTTCAAGCCAAAAGAAAAAGCCCATTCTGCCTACCACATCAATGAACAATGTAGTATATAGATCTCAGTGCTGTTTGATGACAGGTATGTAGGCCATATGTTCTATTGAGTGGTGGGTTGTATCAAACAACATGCACCTTCAGCTGTTCACAACAACCATACTCAACCAGCCTGTGCTTGCAAAAATCAAAACAGTCCAACATCAGTGATTCCCTGATTGGACAACACTTAAAAAACAATCCCGACTGCGCTAAGAATGAACTAACAACCCATGCGCTAAGAATGAACTAACAACCCATTTAGGATTGTCAGTCGGACTCGCAGTGTGGCTTACTTGTGCTGTATATATTCACACACACAGGGCCCTGTCCTTTACAGACAGAAGAGCATGTCCAAGCATTGTGTCATTTTCAATTAAGCAAAAGATTGAGGAACAGCCATTCCCTTGTATATTCCACAGGCCAATGCCTTGACCAATCAGTTTTACATTGTTTGAAATTTAACAATTAACTGTTTCCTGGTGTACGCTCTATGGTAATACCTCTACCAATCAGAGTCCCACTTGTCACCCAATCAGCATCTTCTTCTCGTGCAGTATAAATTGAGATTCAGTATTCTTAGGATTCTGTCCTGATCAGTGCAAGACGAAAAGCTTCAACAGCATATTCCTTTTCAACCAATACTGTTCTGTACTACCAAACTACTATTTATAGAAAATTCCGATTCGAACTGTAGAATTTTCTGGAAGGCGTTGATGGAGAAAACTATTTCAGTGTTGGGGATAATTTCTGAGTGATTCTTCCAAACCGTCACTTCAGGACCTAGGAGAGATTGTGGAAACAGCCATTTATCGCCTTTCTCTGTGGCATCCTGCTGATCTTCTGCTAAAGTTATGACAACTGAACCCATAGAAAGTGGTTTTTAGCTCTTTTAAACAATTGAGTTAAATCAAGCAAACAGTGAACAAATAGTACACTTGAAATGGCTATTACAAAACTGCTCTGAACATGGAAACTACACTTGAAAGCCATTTGCACACATTAAATTAGCACTATTGGGAGAAGATAAATAGGCAAGAACAACTTAAAAACGATATGTATTAATTCAAGTGTTATTCAACAGAGGAAAAGGATTTTCTAACATCCTTTTAAAAAGCATGTGCTACTAAGATAACAGCTTCAATAGGTGAGAGATAAGTAGCACTTGAACTTTAGAAATGTTACAGACCATTAAAGCTATGAAGGTCTCAAAGGCATGGAAACTGATAGATTTTCTGTGCCATTTCATGAGATATTTTCTGTGCCTTTGCATCTCCGCCTTTTAGTTAGAAGACGCGTAACCTTTTTATTTATTGAAAAACCAAGGTGAAGGGTTGATACCCAGAGCGGGGAGAAGATCATTTGAAGCTTAAAAGCAAAAATAGAGGAAAGTTCAGAAGAGTAATGACCTTCCGGGTATTGATAAAATGGAGAGTCAGGAAAGGTTGCAACAGAGAGAGAGATTAGCCAAAAGTTAACTGTAAGAAAACAGCATATCAAGCAATTAGATTCTTATGGTTTCCTGTCATGGAATGCAAGATAATATTGGAAAAGCAGCCCCAGAAATGAGAGCAATATTCTAGTCTTGGATGCACTTGCAGAATGAAAAGCCTCTGTGGATGAAATAAGTGTTTTTTCACAAAAGGAATAAAGCTTCACTGAGGCAGCTTTGGTGATAGAAAAGACAGTTTTAGTTCAAAGGACTGAAAAGACCAAGGTTGCTGATGGTGAAGAAGGGGAAAGGAGTCTGAGATGAAATGAAGTATGTTTGCACATAGTTTATGGATTATTTCTGTGCCCTGGAGTTCTTACTTTAAAAACAAGGGGCCGGATTCTCCATTTCTGAGACTAAGTGCTGGATTCTCCGATTTTGAGGCACATGTCTAGTCTTACGATGCAAAAGTCAGCGCCGTCCCCGCACCGATATGCTGCCTGGTGGGGGGCTAGCAGCCGCGCCACATAAAGCCCCCGGCTTTAC
Organism: Scyliorhinus canicula; assembly: GCF_902713615.1. NCBI lineage: Eukaryota > Metazoa > Chordata > Chondrichthyes > Carcharhiniformes > Scyliorhinidae > Scyliorhinus > Scyliorhinus canicula. The sequence continues at coordinate 107,813,863 of NC_052148.1, read as the reverse complement.
CTGCAGATACAGCCGGAGAATTGCCGGGTCCGTGGGCGTGCATGTGCACGGCGCCAGCCTGCGGCAGCCGATGTGTACAATGTGGCGGCGACCGCGTGCGGACCTGGCCTGCCAGATAGTGTCCCCCTATAACACCCCCTCGCCACCCCCGGACCAACCCCCACCAGTCCCCCCAGCCCCCACCGAAGCCCCCGCCAGCTGAACGGCTCCCCCCCCAACCTCTCCCGACTGAGGTGGTGCTGGACACAGTCCGCAGCCGCCAGATGAGGTTGACAAGAACTCAGACCACAAATGATCCACGCCGTCAGGAAGTCAACCCATTCGGGGCGGAGCATGGGGGAGGGCCCTCAGGTGACATCCTGAGGCCATCCCAATGGCGTGCGGCGTACTCACCGATGATGCCTTTTTAGAGGGGGCGGAGCATCCGAAAACAGGCACTTCCCCCCCCCCCCCCGATTTTGGCGTCAAACGGGATTCTCCGCCCTGTCGCCGAATGAGATTTTGACGTCGGTAAGCTGAAAATTCCTCCCTAAGTGTTGACCCCAATGCAGAATTTGTGTACTTTCACGACAAAAAAACTGATGCCACACCTGGACCGATTCCCCTACTGTTAAGGGAAGAGCACCGATGCCGCGTGAAACCCAGTCAATTCCAATGAAAAATGGTACGGGATTCGCCAGGTCCGTGATTGATACTCGGGAGGCTGACAAGCTGCAGCTGTATATACACATTACTTTCCCCACACATATTTATCCCAGCAAACAAGATGGATGGTACTGGTTGTGCTGGAGCGCATCCATACAGCTGATGGGTCGGCTGGGACCAGAAGGCACCTCGGGAAAGTGCCCTGGGGGGACACCTATATGACCCGTGGCCTTAAGTTCAAAGTAGACCGTTAGTGGTGTGCGCAACTACATGGCTGCCTTGCTGGCTGCGGCAATGGTGTTCCATGCCCGACCCACCTCCTGGTCACCCCCCCCCCCCCCCCCACTCCTAACTATTCCCCCCAGCCCTTGGCAGAAGCCCCCCCACCGGCCAGTTGTACAACTGTCAGCAAACTATGGCAATTTTGGACACCTCCATACCCACTCTCTGCCACTCCGGTTTCACGATTTTCAAAAGCACAAGTGAACCGCGTTTTCCGGAACTCGGCCTATCAGAGGAGGAGAATCGCGGAGGCCATGGAGAATACTAGGCTGGGTTCTCTAATGATATGCAAACGGGGTCTACTGTACATGCGTTCCGGAACGCATTGACACCGTTGTCGAGGTGCTGGAGAATTGAGATTTGCCGTCAAATCGGCGACTGCCGCAATTTTGGTGTCAAAACCGATTCTCCACTGAATCGGCTTTCCCATTTCGGCGTCGGCTATTTGACAATCTTGCCCACAGACTCCAAAACTCTCATGGGCTATTTATATTGCTCTTGTACCTTGGGAATGTTATCCAACATGGTTCATGTAAATTAGTAGTCTATGTGGGGAAATGAAAACAATACCCCAAATTTCCCTTCATAATTATAAATTAACCTTATTTTTTTATTTCACAACATTGCAGCAGTGTTTTTCAGAGAAGATGTCCCACAGACAATAGATATTTTATAGAGTTGTTGGTGAAAAGAAAGTTTTACTCAATTTGAATTAATTTTGACTTAGATCCAAACTCAGCTACAATAATTTGTTTCAAAACACATTGGGGATCTTTGAGGATTGCGGATACCTTTTTGAAATTACTTAAACCCAATCCTGAGGTAGAAATACCTTGGCGAGTTATTTTTCATTATTTGGTTAATTCAATTGAATGAAATTCTTCAACTTGGTATTTCAATAAAATAATTAACTGCTAATTTTACATTGGTTAATAACTTTGCTTTAGCAGTAGTCCAAGGATATAAAACTGAAGACCTCAGAGATTATCCAGAGGTGACTTTACACAATGCTGCAACAACTGGCAAGACAGAAAATGCTTTCTTTTCTATCATAAACTTCAAGAGAGGTGCATTCTCTCCCTTTGCTATGTCTATTCTTATTGGAAGCGCGAGCAGCAACTATTAAAGTTGTCCTAAAGATTAAAGGCATATCCCGACTTCAACCATAGCCTTTACTTCTGCACTAACAATATGCTGATTTAAAATATTGTTATCGAACTATTAAAATCTAGAAATATACTTACATTTATATAGCACCTTCTTACGGTAAAACATCTAAAGGTTGGTCACACATTTTATTTTGAAATGCAGCAGCTATTATTTTGTGATCAATTCTGTTGCGTAGTTGAAGAACCTTTAGGTGCAGTTGGAATTCAGTCCCATCTGAGAAAAGTCTAAGTTAAATACTAAATCTGAGATGGTGAAGCTGGGTATAATGTTAAACTAAGTACTGGCAGTAGAAGACAGTTAGGCCAGTCAGATAAAAGGGAGAATGGAATGGTGCAGGCTTGCTGCATCATTGACCATGTTTCGCTACCATGATGAAAAAATTGTTCGGGATAATATTAACAGACAATTTGGACCTCCTGGGGCTTTACAAGAAACTGTTTCTCTTTATTTGACTCAGAAAAAGACGGGGTTTAAATACAGTGGGGGGTGATTCTCTAGCCGCGTTGCACCCGGAGCAAATCTTGCTTTGTTGGTAAAATAAAAGAGAGTCCCTAAACGGGATTTGCACCAGGCACCAACAGTGTGCAATGCTCTCAGCCTGTTGCAGCTGACGCAATGTGGTCTGCACCCTTTCTGGGCATGAACCAGATCAGCATATTTTAATCATCATTTATAATTGCTGGGACAGTTTGATGCCTGATTCTCCCGGCTCCCAGTACTGTACCTCCCGCCTGTGCAGCATGAATGCAGTGGGAATCACTACTGTTCTCCACCACTGGAAGCAGCACGGGCAGCATGGGCAGCATGGTAGCCTTGTGGATAGCACAACTGCTTCACAGCTCCAGGGTCCCAGGTTCGATTCCGGCTTGGGTCACTGTCTGTGCGGAGTCTGAACATCCTCCCCGTGTGTGCGTGGGTTTCCTTCGGGTGCTCCAGTTTCCTCCCACAGTCCAAAGATGTGCAGGTTAGGTGGATTGACCATGATAAATTGCCCTTAGTGTCCAAAATTGCCCTTTGTGTTGGGTGGGGTTACTGGGTTATGGGGATAGGGTGGAGGTGTTGACCTTGGGTAGGGTGCTCTTTCCAAGAGCCGGTGCAGACCCAATGGGCCGAATGGCCTCCTTCTGCACTGTAAATTCTATGAAAGACATGATGACTACACTGGGGAAGGCTTTGAGGTCAGTGGAGCCCCCAGGTAGTTGGTAACATGGCAGGGCAGTGCCTCACCACCTGGCCTGATTGGCGCTGCCAGGGTGCCAGAGAGCAATGCCAGGGTTGCACTGACAAAGCGCAGAGGCTGAAAAGTGTGGGGCCTGTAAAATGCATGAAGTTGGGGGCATTTGGTGACCCCATTGCTGTATCTACTGTATTTTTACTACAAGGCATGGCGACAGTGCTTTGATTTGAAAAGTTAAGTGACCATTAAATAATCTGGTTCAGGTTGTTACTTCTATTTTCTAATTCATTGATGGGATTTGGGCCTCATTGGCTTTGCCAACATTAATTACTTATCCATAATTGCCCTTCGGAAGTTGGTGGTGAAACTGGTATTTTGAACCGCTGCAGTCCATGTGGTGTAGGTACACCCAAAGTGCCGTTAGGAAGGGAATTTCTGGATTTTGATCTCGCGATATACGATGATATATTTCCAAATGAGGATGATGAGTGGCTTGGAGAGGAAATTCCAGGTGGTGGCATCACCATGCAACTGTTGCCCTAGATGGTAGTGATCATGGGTTTGCAATGTGCTTTCTCAGAGCTTTGGTCAGTTTGTGCAATTATTCTTGTAGATGGCACACACTGCGGCGATTGTGAGTCAATGGTGGAGTGAGCGAATGTTTGTGGAGAGGTGGCACACAAGTGGGCTACTATGTCCTGGATGGTGTCGAGATTCTTGAGTGTTGATGGAGCCTCACTCATCCATGCAAGTGGAGAGAATTCCTTCACACTCCTGACTTTTGCCTTGTAGGTGGTGGACAGGCTTTGGGGAGTAAGGAGGTGAGTTAATTGCTGCAAGATTCCAAGCCTCTGATGTTGTCTTGTAACCACAGTATTTATATGGCTCGTCCAGTTCAGTTTTTGGTCTATCATAACCCCTAGGATGTTTCTTTTCTTTATTTTTTTCCAATTAAGGGACAATTTAGCATGGCCAATCCACCTTCCCTGCACATTTTTGGCTTGTGGGGGTGAGAGCCACGAAGACATGGGTAAAATGTGCAAACTCCACGCAGACAGTGACCCAGGGCCGGAATCAAACCCGGGTCCTCGGCACCGTGAGGCAACAGTGCTACCCACTGCGCCACCGTGCCGGCCTAACCCCTAGGATGTTGATAGTTGGGGAGTCGGCAATGGTAATGCCATTGAATGTCAAGAGGCATTGGTTAGGTTATCTCTTGTTGGAGATGGTCATTGCCTGGACTTTTGTGGCATGAATGTTAATTGCCACTTCTCAGCTAAAGCCTGGATATTGTCCATGTTTTGCTACATTTGAACATGGACTGCTTCAGTATTTGAGGAGTCACAAAAGGTGCTGAAAATTGTACAATCATCAGTGAATAGCCCCACGTCTGACCTTATGATGGAAGGAAGGTCTTTGATTAAGCAGCTGAAGCTGGTTGGGCCTCGGACACGACTCTGAAGAACTCCTGCAGTGATGTCCTGGAACTGATATGATTGATCTGAACAGCCATGAGCATTCTCCTTTGTGCCAGGTACGATCAATCCAGTGAAGGGTTTTCCTCCGATTCTCACTGACTCCAGTTTTGGTAGGTCTCCTTGACGCATTCGCGGACTTGGGAATCCATTCTATGGGCAGAATCCTCCCAAAAGGGAACAAACTTCCCGAGTGAGCGCATTTAGCGGGTGCTTCCCGGCACTCGTGGTACTGAGAAACACATGGGGTGGGATTCTCCAACCCCCCGCCGGGTTGGAGAATCGCCAGGGGGTGGCATGAATCCCGCCTCTGCCGGCCGCCGAATTTGGCGGGGGCGGGAATCGCGCCGCGCTGGTCAGCGGCCGCTCGCAGCGCCCCCCCCCGGCGATTCTCCGGCCCGCAATGGGCCGAAGTCCCGCTGATTCTTTGCCAGTCCCGCCGGCGTAAATTAGACTAGGTCCCTTACCAGGGGACCTGGTGGAGTGGGTGGGCTCTGGGGTCCTGGGGGGGGGGGAAATCTGTCCCCGGTGGGTGACCCCACAGTGGCCTGGCCCACGATCGGGGCCCACCGATCCGCGGGCGGGTCTGTGCTGTGGGGGCACTCTTATCCTACGTTCCGGCCGTGTCAGCCTCCGTGATGGCCAACGCATAGGTGAACACCCCCCCTGCGCATGCACGGAGATGACGTCAGCAGCCGCTGATGCTCCCGCACCGGCTGGCAGAGTCCCTTCATCCCAGGCTGGCGTGGCGCCAAGGGCCTTCCATGCCGGCCGGCGGGTCGCAAACCACTCCGGCCCCGCCCTACCCCCGCCTGGTACGGGAGAATCCCACCCATGGTTATTCAATGTGACCCATGTTAAACAAGGGGCTTGAACAAGGAATGCACCACCGAGGCCATGCATAGCCCCGGTTTTTAAAACAATGGGGAGCTCCCCTCGCCGGAACTCCCGTTGTGGCGCGAGACTGGGACGCCATTTTTAAATGGTGTCCTGATCTCCGGTGTCCCCAAATGAACCCCTGACCGCCCTCCCCAAGCCCAACATGCGAGGGTCCCCTGAACCCCCCCCCTCCCCCCACACCCACACCAGGCAACCCCAGTCCGATCGCACATGTGAAAAAAAGCCAAATTGGCACCCAGGTGGCACTGTCAGGCTGTCACTGCCAAGGTGCCAGGCTGGCACTGCCAGGGTACCCAGATGGCACCAGCAGTGCCAGGGCACAACCCTGCCCATTGCGCATGCATCCGAGGGTCTCTGCTCCCATTGGAGACCCCCACGAGTGCCTTTCCATCTGGTCCCTCTTTGTGGGGTCCAGTATCAAACGGGTCTCGCCCAAGGTCCCTGAGGCAAAGGGATTGAATCCCAAAGCCTCAGGTACCTCGGGATTCTGCAAGTTAGAGTAAGGCTTACTGTCTCATTCTAATAGGCAGATTTGCCAAAAAGTAATTCCGCCCATGGCAATGATGTCGCCTAAAATGGACAGTCAGCTCTCGAGGTGCCATCATCATTGTCTATCCTGGATGCTTATGAACCAGTTGTTCCAAATGGCTTGTTATCATACACCCGATTCAGAATGATCGCACAGGTACCATGTTGGATATTTAAGTGCTAATTCTGCACTGGAAAATGGGTGCAGCAACTATACGAATTTAGACTAAAACTATTATGTTAGCCATAAGGATTTCTGTATAAGTACATCATTAGTTTGTATCCCAAAAACAACAGGCCGACTTGGAGCGGACGAAAACAAATAAATATAAAAGAAAGTAACAAGCAAATCCACACTTAATTAAATACAGAGTTGTTTGGAGTCGTAGACAAGACATGATAATGGCACTGAGAGGGCAGACTGTCCATTTTAGGAAGATCGTTGTTTTGGGGAGGATGACATTCTGCACTTACCACAGGAATAAATGATTCTTCAATTCATGAGAATTGTTATAAAGAAAGCGGAGTGCAGTTGTTATTAAAATCTCCACAGAAAACAAAAGGATAACATCTGTGTCAACTGAGGGATTGTGAAATTAACCAAATTTAAAATAAAATGAGACCAAAACACAGACTGTAAAATTGCAGTCAGACAAATAATACTTTTAATTGTGAAGTACCATTTTTGCATGCTCATTTTAAATATTATTGTGGTCTATGGAAAAGTAACAGTCATTCCCAAACATACAAAATGACTTCCAAATGGACCAGTGAATTTTCTGTTTTCCACATTCTGCATCTCTTCATTGTTTTGCAGAGAAAAATATTCTTAGTGTTAAGTGCATTTTAACACAGGTTGCTTGCCCAATATGAAGCAGATTGAATTTGTTCACATTTTTGTTGCTGTTGAAGCCATGAATAACATGTAGAGTGGGCTATCTACATTTCCCAATATTAGTGATGTATTAGAATCTCAATTCCATCAGCGTTTGTACAGTATGTCATACAGCTTTCAAAAGAAAAATAACTTTCAAGAAATGATTAAACTTTGGGAACAAAAAATTCTGTAAGTTCCACTGTAATATATAATTGCTTCATGAGCTTGTTCTATCTTAATGTCTGTATCCACTGCTGATGTTAAAGGTGAAGGAAACAAAATTAAATTATGCTACCTTCAGACTTTCAAAAGAAAGTCATGAGAATAATAAAGTTGATTATCTGATTTCATACAGAAATGTGTCCTTTTTCTACTCATTCAATGCCAACTTGTACAATGCAATTTTTAACTTTTTAGTTTATCTGCTGAATAAAGATATATCATGGGCTGGATTCTCTGTTTTGGGGATTATGTCCCCACGCCATCGTAAAAATAAAGGTCTTTCAAGCCAGAAAAACTGGCGTGAAAGGGCCACATATTCATAGCCCTGCAGGGGGCGAGCAGTGAACAATCGTAAGAATAGCAGCTTTTGCTACCGATATGGGCCCCCGCACTTCCGGGTCAGAGGGCGCGCATGCGCACGGCGGCGGCCTCCAGCAGCTGCGCCATGCTCCATGGCGGACTCAGACCGCGGACCTGGACCTTAAACATAGTGCTCCCAATCGGCCACTTTCCCGACCGGACCGCCCCCCCCCCCCAAAAAATTGCCCTGCCCCGTATGAGACCCCCCCCCCCCTCCGATCGGTCTGCCCACGATCAGGGTGGCCGCGGACTGAGTCCGCAGTCGCCATGCTAGCATCCCGACCGGCAGGACCATGTTAGATCCACGCCATCGGGACTTCAGCTGGTCTGGAGCGGAGAATGGCGGAGCGGGTCTCCAGCAATGGCCGCAGGTAGGGGATATGCAGCGAAGTACGCTGCTTTTCGGGGCCCGGAGAATCGGGGAACCAGCACCGGTCCCGATTCCATGCGGGAAAATGGACTCTCCGCCCCGGCACCGGCCGCGATTTCGGCATCAGGGTGCGGAGAATCCAGCCCCATATTCCTAACTTTTAAGATACAAACCTTATTAAATGTGGACTTATTGAAATTTACTGTTAGTTTTTAAAATGAACCAGGTGCTACCGCAAAGATGGCTGCTGAAGGTTAGATGATCAGCCCTATCTATTCAAAAACCACCACACAGTCTAAAACAGACAAAAGGGCACATTCCAGACAAAAAGATGCCAATTACATATATCCTGAGACCATCTAAAGAATTTCCTGAATTGAATACTGTGGTGAATGTAATTCACACTGTATTGTATTGTGTCTAATATATTGCATTGTGTCCTTGTGGGCTCTGTCTGTGAGCCGTTGCGCGGCTCTGCCCACAGGGGGAGATGAGGAGCTTGTACAGGGCTCCACCCTTAGCTCCACCCATGGCTCTGCCCATGGCCCCTCCCACTACCGGAAGTATAATGTGCTGCAGCCGTGTGAGCCTGCCCTCAGTTCTTCTGGTCACAGGCAGGCTCAGTTGTAAGTCTATTAAAACCACAGTTTACTTCCAATCATGTTCCGAGTGAATTGATGGTCACATCAATTTAATAGACTTAAGAAAACTACCACTGGAATCAGCCCTCAAACCTGATCGACTAGAACTCAACCCGCAGGCTGCAGAGGCGAAGGAAATTTTTCTACACTGGCTTCGATGTTTCAAGGCCTACCTGGCTGCACCGACCATCTCCGAGACTAAAGAGGAGCAGAAACTCAGCATACTGCTCGCACAGGTGAGCCATCGCATCTCTACACAACTCAATTGTACCGACTCCTATACTGAGGCCCTCGCTATGCTCGACCGATTGTACGTGCGGCCGGTAAATGAGGTCTACGCGCGGCACATTTTCACTAGCCGCCGACAGCACCCCGCATAGTCGCTAGAGGACTTCCTACGCGACTTAAAAACCCTTGCTCGGGAATTCAACTTTCAGGCTGTAACTGCCTCCCGGCATATGGAACTCGCTGTCTGTGATGTGTACGTTGCGGGGCTCCGGTCTAACTATGTGCGCCAGCGACTACTCGAGAAAGGGGCCCAGAACTTGGAGGACACGGTAGAGCTAGGAACTACTATGGAGGTCACTTTCTGCAGTCTAAACTCATTCCCCGCGGACCAAGCGACCCCATCGTGGACCCCCGACCAGCCACCGCCCTACGTGAGGGAGTCATAGAGGCCAGTAACAGCCTCTGGAGAGCTCAGGTGGTGGTCGTTCAAGACCGGGGAAAAGTTCCGGATGGTGGTTGATTACAGCCAGACCATTAACCGGTTCACGCACCTCGATGCGTGCCCCCTCCCCAGAATTGCAGACATGGTCAACCAGATCGCCCAATACCGCATATTCTCCACGGTGGATCTGAAGGTTAATGGGGGTTGTTGGGTTACTGGGATAGGTATACGTGGGCTTGAGTAGGGTGATCATTGCTCGGCACAACATCGAGGGCCGAAGGGCCTGTTCTTTGCTGTACTGTTCTAAAAGTCTGCTTACCACCAGCTCCCAATCCGCCCGGAGGACCGCCACTGCACGGCGTTCGAGGCAGATGGCTGCCTCTTACATTTCCTCCGGGTCCCCTTTGGCGTCACAAATGGGGTCTCGGTGTTCCAACGAGCAATGGACCGAATGGTGGACCAGTACGGGCTGCGGGCCACGTTTCCGTACTTGGACAATGTCACCATCTGCGGCCATGATCAGCAGGACCACAACGCCAACCTCCACCGATTTCTCCAAACCGCCCAGAAACGCAATCTCACCTCCAATAAAGAGAAATGCGTTTTCTGCACTACCAGACTAGCCATCCTCGGCTATGTCGTGGAAAACGGAATCCTGGGACCCGACCCGGACCGTATGCGCCCCCTCTTACAACTCCCTCCCCCTCATTGTCCCAGGGCCCTCAAGAGGTGCCTGGGATTCTTCTCTTATTACGCCCAGTGGGTTCCACAGTATGCGGACAAAGCCCACCCACTATTTAAGACCACACTCTTCCCACTGTCAGCTGAGGCGCGCCAGGCCTTCAACTGCATCAAGGAGGACAACGCCAAAGCTGCCATGCGGGCGGTGGATGAATCTGTCCCCTTCCAAGTGGAGAGCGACGCCTCAGAGGTCGCTATCGCCGCCACTCTGAACCAGGCAGGGAGACTTGGCAGAGAGACAAGATGCATCATCAGCATCTTGATGATGGCGCCGGAGCGAGGCGACTCTCTGCAGGCTCTCCCCAACAGATCCACTTTTAACCTTATTTATACTCGTTCTAACCTTTTAAAAATTAATTCTAAAGCTAACATTATTACTAACCTCTCTCTTTTATCTTCTCTTGCAGGCTTGAAGATCCTCCGAGTCCCTTGGAGACCTTGTGACCCGACCCGACCTGACCTCCGTGACCTGGAAGAAGATCGGGCCCAAACCGGAAGTGAAGCCCCGACCTCGATTTGGAGCCGACCCGAGCTTCGGAGCTCCAAACCCGGCCTAACAACCGACGCCAGCCCCCGGATCGCCCGGCCTTGTCCCCGGAGATCCCGACCCGACCCCCGATGGCAAGACACGGCTCAACGCGACCCCGAGAGACCCGCCCAGCGACCCAACCCGGAGAGGCCCGCCCAGCAACCCGACCTACCTGGTGATGGAAGAAAGAAAAATCCACATGAAGGCCCAACCGTGCCGACTTCAAGATCCGACCCCAGGAGCGCCCAGGAAGGGAACAGACCATGGGACCTAGCCCAATCTGCCCCAGGAAGCCCCTGCCCACGACCCAGGACCCCAGAAACAACGGAGACTGCGCTCGAGGACCCGAACACGCTGCAAGGTATTCCCGCGCACGCAGAACGCCGGGACCCATCCGGATCGCAAACTCACCCCCCCCAGCAACCCCACTACCTCAACCAGCGCCCGGGGCCCTGCCAGACGCGACCCCGGAAATGTAAACAGCGCCCTGGACCTCGCCAGACGCAACCACCTACCTTCCACAAGGGCAGACGTCTCCCATCAGATCCCAGGATCATCCAGCAGCAGCCGCCGACCGAGAAAGCGAGGGAAACGCAGCGGTCTGCAGGTTAGACTGAAGGAATGCGGTTTCAAGACCTCTCTCCCCAGCATACTCCTGGCAAACGTCCAAGCGATTGAAAACAAGCTGGATGAACTTAACGCCAGACTTACCTCTCAGAGGGAAGTAAGAGACTGCTGTGTGCTCTGTTTCACAGAGACATGGCTCACCCCCGCCTCACCGGACTGTGCCATACAACCTGAAGGCTTCTCTATTCACCGAGCGGACCGCACGGCATCTTCAGGCAAAGCGAAGAGTGGAGGGGTTTGCCTCCTCATCAACTCCTCCTGGTGCTTGGATGTGGTGACCCTGGCGACCTACTACTCCCCAGACCTGGAATACTTGACCGTAAAGTGCCGCCCATACTATCTTCCACGTGAGTTCACTTCAGCCATTATCACAGCGGTCTACATCCCACCCCAGGCAGAAGTGAGGAAGGCGCTGGATGAACTGTACACAGTCATAAACAACTATGAAACAGAACACCCGGAGGCCCTGTTCATTGTGGCCGGAGACTTCAACAAAGCCAACCTCAAGAGTGTACTGCCAAAATTCCACCAGCACATCTCCTGTACCACCCGGGGCGACAACACTCTTGACCACTGCTACTCAAAAATCAAGGGCGCCTACCGTTCCATCCCCCGACCGCACTTTGGAAAAATCAGACCATAAGACTGTGCTCCTTCTCCCGGCTTACAAGCAGAAACTCAAGCGGGAGAATCCAGCTAAGAAGGTTGTGCAGTGCTGGTCCGAGGAGACAGAAGAGCTCTTACGTGACTGCTTGGAGACAGTGGACTGGTCCATATTTAAGAACTCAGCGACTAACTTAAATGAGTATGTCACCACCGTCACAGACTTCATCAGCAAATGTGTGGACGACTGCGTGCCAAAGAAAGCAGTACGTACGTTCCCCAACCGGAAACCATGGCTCAACCGCGAGATTGACTCCCTACTGAAGGACAGATCTGAGGCGTTCAAGGCAGACGACCCTGTCCTATACAAGAAATCCAGGTACGACCTCCGCAAAGCCATCCGAGATGCCAAGAGAGAATATCAAACTAAACTAGAGTCACAGACAGACTCTCGGCGGTTGTGGCAAGGACTAAGCAACATAACGGGCTACAAAGCGAAGCCGAGCAGTATCTCTGGCAGCAGTGCACCCCTCCCCGATGAACTTAATGCATTCTATGCTCGGTTTGAGCAGGTAACCAACAATCCGCTATCGAGTGCCCCAGCAACCCATAATTCACCCATACCCACCATCACAGTTTCCGAAGTCAGATCGGCCTTCCTGAAAGTGAACCCACGGAAGGCAATGGGCCCGGACGGGATCCCTGGACGGGCACTCAGAGCCTGCGCGGACCAGCTGGCAGAGGTTTTCACAGACATCTTTAACCTATCCCTACTCCACTCCCAGGTCCCCACCTGCTTCAAGAAGACCACCATCATACCGGTACCAAAGAAGAACCAGGCAACGCGCCTCAATGACTACCGCCCGGTGGCCCTGACGTCAGTTGTAATGAAGTGCTTCGAGAGGCTGATCATGAAGCGCATCACCTCCATACTCCCGGAACGCCTTGACCCACTTCAATTCGCATACCGTCGCAACCGGTCCACATCAGACGCCATTTCCCTGGCCCTACACTCATCCCTAGAGCATCGCGAAAACAAGGACTCCTACATCAGACTCCTATTTATTGACTACAGCTCCGCCTTCAACACCATAATCCCAGCCAAGCTCATATCAAAGCTCCAAAACCTAGGACTTGGCTCTCCACTCTGCAACTGGATCCTTGACTTTCTGACCAACAGACCACAGTCAGTAAGAATGAACACCAACACCTCCTCCACAATAGTCCTCAACACCGGTGCCCCGCAAGGCTGCGTACTTAGCCCCCTACTCTACTCCCTGTACACACACGACTGCATGGCAAAACTTGGTTCCAACTCCATCTACAAGTTTGCTGACGATACGACCATAGTGGGCCGGATCTCGAATAACGACGAGTCTGAATACAGGAGGGAGATAGAGAACCTAGTGGAGTGGTGCAGCGACAACAATCTCTCCCTTAATGCCAGCAAAACTAAAGAGCTGGTCATCGACTTCAGGAAGCAAAGTACTGTACACACCCCTGTCAGCATCAACGGAGCCGAGGTAGAGATGGTGAGCAGTTTCAAATTCCTAGGGGTGCACATCACCAAAAATCTATCCTGGTCCACTCACATCGACGCTATCACCAAGAAAGCACAACAGCGCCTTTACTTCCTCAGGATACTAAGGAAATTCGCATGTCCACATTAACCCTTACCAACTTTTACAGATGCACCATAGAAAGCATCCTATCGGGCTGCATCACAGCCTGGTATGGCAACTGCTCGGTCCAGGACTGCAAGGAACTTCAGAGAGTCGTGAATACCGCCCAGTCCATCACACGAACCTGCCTCCCATCCATTGATTCCATCTACACCTCCCGCTGCCGGGGGAAAGCAGGCAGCATAATCAAGGATCCCTCCCACCCGGCTTACTCACTTTTCCAACTTCTTCCATCGGGCAGGAGATTCAGAAGTCTGAGAACACGGACGAACAGACTCAAAAACAGCTTCTTCCCCACTGTCACCAGACTCCTAAATGACCCTCTTATGGACTGACCTCATTAACACTACACCCATGTCTGCTTCATCCGATGCCAATGCTTATGTGGTACATTGTATATATTGTGTTGCCCTATTATGTATTCTCATGTATTTTCTTGAATTCTGTTCAATTCCCTTTTCTTCCCATGTACTGAATGATCTGTTGAGCTGCTTGCAGAAAAATACTTTTCACTGTACCTCGGTACACGTGACAATAAACAAATCCAATCTAATCCAATCCAATCCAATCCAGTAGCTTTCTACTCCCGAACCCTCTCCGCTTCGGAACTTCGACACTCCTCAGTCGAAAAGGAAGCTCAAGCCATTGTGGAAGCCGTACGGCACTGGAGGCACTACCTCGCAGGTAGGAGGTTTACCCTCATCACCGACCAAATATCGGTTGCCTTCATGTTCGACAACTCGCAAAGGGGCAAAATAAAAAACGATAAATTCTTGAGGTAGAGGATCGAACTCTCCACCTATAATTATGACATCATATATCGACCAGGGAAGCTCAACGAGCCCCCAGATGCCCTGTCCCACGGCACATGCGCCAGCGCGCAAGGTGACCGCCTAAGGCTATCCACAACGACCTTTGCCACCCGGGGGTCACACGGCTCGCCCACTACGTCAAAGCCCAAAATCTGCCTTTCTCCACCAAGGAGGTAAAAGCCATAACCAGGGATTGCCCGATCTGCTCAGAGTGCAAACTTCACTTCTATAGACCAGACAAGGCCCACCTGGTAAAGGCTTCCCAGCCCTTTGAACGCCTGAGCATCGATTTCAAAGGGCCACTCCCCTCGACCAATTGAAATGTGTACTTCCTCAACGTCATAGACATATTCTCCCGCTTCCCCTTTGCCATCCCGTGCCCCGATATGACCTCCCACACAGTCATCAGAGCCCTACACAGTGTCTTCACCCTGTTCGATTTCCCCAGCTATGTACATAGCGACAGGGGTTCGTCCTTCATGAGCGACGAGCTGCATCAGTACCTGCTCAACAAGGGCATTGCCTCGAGCAGCTATAACCCCAGGGGTAACGGGCAGGTGGAGAGGGAGAACGCGACGGTCTGGAAGACCGTTCTACTGACCCACCGGTCCAGGAATCTCCCGACCTCCCATTGGCAGGAGGTCCTCCCCGACGCGCTCCATGCAATTAGGTCCCTCCTGTGCACTGCCACTAACCAGACCCCTCATGAGCGACTATTTGTTTTCCCTAGGGGCACTACCACGGGGCTTCGCTCTCATCTTGGTTGAGGACACCGAGCCAAGTTCTCCGGAAGTACGTCCGGACACACAAAACGAACCCACTAGTAGAGAGAGTACTACTGCTTCACTCGAACCCCCACTACACCTTCATTGAATACCCCGACGGCCGTCAGGGCACCGTTTCCCTCCGGGACCTGGTGCCTGCAGGATCCTCCACCACCACCACCACCGCCCAGGTACCCCTCACACTACACCCCACCCAACCCTTCACGCCTTGAGCCCCCACGCCTATAGTTTTCTTGTGCCCCCTACGCCCGTCACACTGGTCAGGAACGGAGCTCGGACCGAAACACCCCCGGAATCCACCCCCGTATACACACCGACCGTCACCACCCAATCACCCGAAGAAGCTGCAACCCCGGTGCTCCGCCGATCCCAAAGGACGACTCGGCCACCGGACCGGCTCAACCTGTAGACCCATCACCCCCGCCGGACTTGATTTTTTTTACAGGGGGTGTATGTGGTGAAATGTAATTCACACCGTATTGTATTGTGTCTACTGTATTGTATTGTGTCCTTGTGGGCTCTGTCTGAACCGTTGCGCGGCTCTGCCCACAGGGGGAGATTAGGAGTTTGTACAGGGCTCCACCCTCGGCTCCGCCCATGGTCCCTCCCACTATCGGAAGTATAAAGTGCTGCAGCCATGTGAGCCTGCATTTAGTTCTTCTGGTCACAGGCAGGCTCAGTTGTAAGTCTATTAAAACTACAGTTTACTACCAATCGTGTTCCGAGTGAATTGATGGTCACATCAAATACGTCTTTTTTGATGTAAAGAAGGTGATTGTTTTAACCCCCACCCCTCGCTCAGAATGGTTGTCTTCAGACAATAAGCTCGGACATGGTTAATCAACACAAAACTATTACCATATTTGGAAAAGGCACTGAAATTCTGAGGAGTCACATGGAAGGCAATCATGTTTGTCCCATGTAATCTTTAAGCGCTGTCTGAAGAAAACACAACAGCACAAAGGCAGTTTAAAAGAACTGGAGGCAAAAGACATAAGGAGTGGAATTGTCTGATTTTCCCAAGTAGGCACAAATCACTTAATGGCTTGTCAATCTTGAAAGAGGCCAAAAACAGGATTTTCACCAGCGAGGTTTTAGATTGCAATCTTCCCAGCTCCCCTCCAATAACACGATCAGCTTCACATCCAGGAAGGGCACAAACCTGATTAGCTTGAATTTTGAATGCATTTTCATCGACTTAGTGGGCTTGACGTTGCATCTTCAGTCCTCATCAAATCTTCCCAACCACCAGCCATGATGTAACGCCACTGCAAATCACTACTGCTTTTTAAAAACAGGAACTAGGCACCAAGACCTTCGAGAGGGAGAAAGGAGGCACCATGACCTCACAGAGGGAGGAAGGAGGCACCGTGACCTCAGAGAGGGAGGAAGGAGGCACCATGACCTTCGAGAGGGAGGAAGGAGGCACCATGACCTCAGAGAGGGAGGAAGGAGGCACCATGACCTCACAGAGGGAGGAAGGAGGCACCGTGACCTCAGAGAGGGAGGAAGGAGGCACCATGACCTTCGAGAGGGAGGAAGGAGGCACCATGACCTCAGAGAGGGAGGAAGGAGGCACCATGACCTTCGAGAGGGAGGAAGGAGGCACCATGACCTCAGAGAGGGAGGACGGAGGCACCAAGACCTTCGAGAGGGAGGAAGGAGGCACCATGACCTCAGAGAGGGAGGACGGAGGCACCATGACCTCACAGAGGGAGGAAGGAGGCACCGTGACCTCAGAGAGGGAGGAAGGAGGCACCATGACCTTCGAGAGGGAGGAAGGAGGCACCATGACCTCAGAGAGGGAGGAAGGAGGCACCATGACCTTCGAGAGGGAGGAAGGAGGCACCATGACCTCAGAGAGGGAGGACGGAGGCACCAAGACCTTCGAGAGGGAGGAAGGAGGCACCATGACCTCAGAGAGGGAGGACGGAGGCACCAAGACCTTCGAGAGGGAGGAAGGAGGCACCATGACCTCAGAGAGGGAGGACGGAGGCACCAAGACCTTCGAGAGGGAGGAAGGAGGCACCATGACCTCAGAGAGGGAGGACGGAGGCACCATGACCTCAGAGAGGGAGGACGGAGGCACCATGACCTCAGAGAGGGAGGAAGGAGGCACCGTGACCTCAGAGAGGGAGGAAGGAGGCACCATGACCTCAGAGAGGGAGGACGGAGGCACCATGACCTCAGAGAGGGAGGACGGAGGCACCATGACCTCAGAGAGGGAGGAAGGAGGCGCCATGACCTCAGAGAGGGAGGAAGGAGGCACCGTGACCTCAGAGAGGGAGGAAGGAGGCACCATGACCTCAGAGAGGGAGGAAGGAGGCACCGTGACCTCAGAGAGGGAGGAAGGAGGCACCATGACCTCAGAGAGGGAGGAAGGAGGCACCGTGACCTCAGAGAGGGAGGAAGGAGGCACCATGACCTCAGAGAGGGAGGACGGAGGCACCATGACCTCAGAGAGGGAGGAAGGAGGCACCAAGACCTTCGAGAGGGAGGACGGAGGCACCATGACCTCAGAGAGGGAGGACGGAGGCACCAAGACCTCAGAGAGGGAGGAAGGAGGCACCATGACCTCAGAGAGGGAGGAAGGAGGCACCGTGACCTCAGAGAGGGAGGAAGGAGGCACTATGACCTCAGAGAGGGAGGAAGGAGGCACCGTGACCTCAGAGAGGGAGGAAGGAGGCACCGTGACCTCAGAGAGGGAGGAAGGAGGCACCGTGACCTCAGAGAGGGAGGAAGGAGGCACCGTGACCTCAGAGAGGGAGGAAGGAGGCACCATGACCTCAGAGAGGGAGGAAGGAGGCACCGTGACCTCAGAGAGGGAGGACGGAGGCACCATGACCTCAGAGAGGGAGGACGTAGGTGAGCACCACTGTCTCCACCCAGCACCAGAGAGTCCAAGGGGATAGATCGCTGTGCAGCTCCGGTGTGGGGTCGGGAGGTCTGCGGGGGGGGGGGGGGGGGGGGGGGGGGGTCAGGTGAGTTGGGGGGGAGGTGAGAGAAAGAGAATGCTTTTGGGGACAGAAGGGTTTAACAACGGGGTGGGTCGGGGTGGGTGGGGGGTGTCACCATTGGCGGTGGTTACATTCCTGAGATTCATAATAGTGACATAAATTGGCCCTCAAAGCTTAACCCTGAGCAACATCAAATCCTCACAGTCTCAAACTCAAGACTGGGATTCAGCCTCAGGTGTCAGAGCTCTCAGCACGGGAACAAGTGACAAGGGGCTCACTTCTCTCCCCGGTCCCTAAC
Organism: Scyliorhinus canicula; assembly: GCF_902713615.1. NCBI lineage: Eukaryota > Metazoa > Chordata > Chondrichthyes > Carcharhiniformes > Scyliorhinidae > Scyliorhinus > Scyliorhinus canicula. The sequence goes on along the minus strand of NC_052148.1, from coordinate 107,795,512 downwards.
ACTCGCCAGTCAGAATCCCTGGAATGAGATCCAGAAGCCCCGCCGTCCTCTGGCACGTCACTCCTAGATGCCCACTAGTGCCTGCACGATACAGTTGAAGCCCTCAGTCATGGTGCTCAGGGCTTCGGACATCTCACACCATGGATCAGGCTTCTAGCCCCAGGCTTTCCACTGTAGATGCCACACATGCAATGTTGGCTTGGGTGACTCGGAATGCCGGCAACATCACCTGCGACTGAAGGTTTTGGGACTCCTCCCTTTGACCTTGCCGTTGCAGTAGTTTTGCTGACACTCCTTCCGGGTATTCCCGGCTCTGCCTTTGCATCTCAAGCAGCTGAGGGACAAAACTCTCCAGAGGCATGGCATGTGGCTCTGTTCGTAATCTTGCTGGAGGGTCTCCTGCCTGGCTGAGGGTCGATTGTTGCCCTTCCCTCCTCCACAGCATCCAACATTCTGGTTAAGGCCCCCTCTGCGGAGCGCACAGCTGGCTTCCTCGCTGCCATCTTCCGAGGATGAATGAGAGAATTGCTGTGGAGCCATTTAAGTGTGGTTTCCCCCTTGATTAAAGTGTTCAAATTATCACTGGGGTGGGCAAATTAGACGGTTTGCACCACAGGCATGACATTTTTCATGTAGGGAATTTTTTTTTAAAGTGTGTAACAATTGCGGTCTGGATCCCATTGCCAGGCAGATGTGATTCGCACCAGTCTTTGTGCTGAAAGTGACACATCGTCAAAATTTGGGAAAACATTGCTCTAAATGTCAACTTGGTGCAAAAACAGAGTGTTGCCCCGCCAGTGGCATTGGCGACTTTTCCTGTCGTATTTTTAGGCACAGAGAAAAATAATTTAAACAGGTTTCACACCACCTTTATGGCAAGTGATATCTGATTTTCCGGTCCTGCCATCAGCTGAGTCCTTCTATCAGTGGTACGCTCCCGAGCAATCCTGCCAGAATGGCTGCAAGGGTGTCTGCTCATGTTTTCAGAGGGTGTCCTGACCCGAATGCTTTATGTTGTGAGGGAGAGGTGCCACATCCTGCACCTTCAGTTAGACAGGAAACACTCCAGTCTGGCTACCAAGCCTACATGGGAGGCAGTGGCAGGGTTTGTGAGCACCAGCTCACTGCACAAGAGGATGGGCATTCAGTGCAGAAAGAAGATGAATGACCTCCGAAGTACAGCCAGGGTCAATTATTCTTCTCATTCATCCCCACAAATCCACTCACAACCCAGGATATATCCACAGGAAGCTCGCTCACTGCCAGCTAAAGGGACCATTCATTCTCCCACAGCATTCCTCATCTGCCCTGCAGATCCATGTTCCCACCCATCAACCGCACATGCCAGACATGCTTACCATCTGCCCTGGCATGCAGCATTTGTTCCCATTTGTTCCTTTGGCTCACAATAAAAAAAGAGAGAGCACAGATGAGCAGAGGAATGGCAGAGTTAAAAATCCTCTCGCCTTTTGAGGAGAGAGCTCTCCAACTGGCTGGGGATGAAGAGGGCCACTCCTACCTGAGGGCGAGGTGGGCACAAAGAAAAAGTGAGGATCCACAGCACAATCATCCATCTCAACAACCTCATGTGAGTTCTGTCTCTTATATCCTTATTCCCCAGCCATGCACTGATGCCATCTCCCTTCTCTTGCAGGCTAACATCAGGATAGCAGCCTAGGACCTCCATCTAGACACCAGCCCAGACAGCAGCTCTGAAGAGCTCTTGGATGTCTAGATCAGTGTTTTTCAGCTCTTTTCCTGGGACCCACATTTGCCAACCGGTCGACCTTCAGGACCCATGCCAGCTAATCTTCCCGACCCACGCCACTTTTGCTTACCTTTAATGTGACAGATGACCTACTTGGTCCTCACAATCTCATTCCAAACAGCTTCACAGGAGGAGAGGACATTGCGCACATCAGATGCAGAGTTCAACTTTGTGCCATCTTCATCTTTGTGAGAACGGAAAATCCAACCGCGCACATGTAAGGAAAAGGTAAGGGTAAAGATAAAGTCACCATAGTTCCAGAAGACTATAGGCTGTTTTCCCCTTTGAGGGGGGGAGCTGACTGGTGGTAATATAACCTGAGGATCACCACATCACAGGCGAAGGCAAGGTTCAGAAGTTGGGCCTTTTCACAAGTAGGTCATCGTGAAGGTTAATAGCGACAGAATGCTTTAACTCAGCACTGGATTCTCCTTGGAGAAGCTACTCCAGAATGCTGACACCCTCGTGGGCTTGTAGCGTGTTTTTAAGGTGCTGTCACAAGTCAGGCAAAGAAACTCAGTCTCCTCATTTGGAGTCAGCTGTCAGTTAATCATCTATTTCTTCTCTGTGCTGAAAGCAATCATCATCCTTTCCTTGTTAATTAAGGTTCAGTTCATTTAGAATTTAAAAGATGTCTGCAGGTAAGACATAGTTAGCATCCAACTTTCATCAGCAAACGAATCAGCCAGAGGGGAAAGCGTGGATTTCACACCTCAGTTCGTAAACACTGCCAAGGACCCCACCCCTTGGCAGCCAACATACCTCTGTGTGGAACAATAAACGGCTGTGCTCGGCCTCCCTATAGGAACACAGAGCCTCAAAAAGCCTGGTACACTGCGTTTAATTAAATTCACAACTTTCACAATTCCTTTCAACACCACTTCAAGATCGGAAGGAATTATTTTTTGATGCCAGTGTCTCACAATGAATAAAGCAATGACTCCAAACAATGTCCTGACCAGCTGCTTCCTTTATCCTTATTATAACTCCGCTGTTTTTCCAAGTCATTTTAGCTGCCCCATCGCTTACGATTCTTCTGCAATGAGCCCAGTCGAGCCATACTTCCCAACCACGTAACTATTCAAAGCTTCAAGACTGTGTGCCTGTCATGCTGGTTGGTAATATCAGACAGCATAGCAAATCCTCAACAAATTTAGGGTGCCAAACATCTGGGGCGGAATTCTTCATTCCAGCGGCTATGTGCCGGCGGCAATGGAGAATATGTGGGTGGTTCACAACAGGAAAATTGGCCCGAATCCCTCAACGATTCCGGTACCAGTGAGGGGCTAACACCGGCTCTGCATGAACCATCCATGGAGCGCGTGGAAAACGGCCGGAGAATCGGCGGGTCCAGGGCCACGCATGCACAGGACTGACAACCTGCACCAGTCGTGCCGAAAAACATGGCGCCGGCCATGCTTGACCCCAACCCACCCACCCCAACCCCACAGCCTACTCCGTGTCCACCGCCCACCACTACCCACAGCCCTTGCAGAAGCCCCGGCCAGAGGTACGGATCGCGGACGAGTGTGATGGTGCTGCGCACTGTCCACAACCAGCACACCAGGTTCCTGACCACTGGGACCACACGTGGCCTGCACCATCAAGGGAAGAACATCGCGGGCGGGCCAGCTGATGATGCGCCAACGGCCTAGCAACTGCTCATGGTGAGCATCCCGATGATTTTGAATTGGAGGGGACAGAGCATCACAAACCAGCATCGAACCGGCGCCTGCCCTGGATCCAGCGTTGGAAGCCATTCTCCGCCCGATCGCTGATCCCGATTTCAGTGTCGGGTTATGGAGAATCCCGCCCTGTATTTTCATCCAGTGCCCACTTTAAACGAGAAATAAGCTGGATTTCTAAATTCTCAGCAATATCACAAATTCAGTCTTCAAATCCCTTTTAAGTTTTGAATATTCCCTGGTACTTCCCTACATATGACACACATGGGCTTTATATCCTGATTTGCATTGGCACAATAACAAAGCATACTTCAAGGAATCATCTTTATACTGCTTTGCTCCCGATTTGAGTTTTTTCTTTGTAGGTAATGTAGTCTTCACCAGAGGAACTGGACCTCTGTACAGAGTTAAAACTAGCACTGCTCTGAGCTGCCATGGACTCTCCAGGGCAGCTTTCTCCAGTACATTTAGATGTGAGATCCTGGTCAGTATGTACACTGCATGTTTGTGTCTCTCACTGTCTCTTCCTTGTAACAAAACAATCCATTTTCACAGTCCCCTTGTCTTCCTTCCTAGCAGTTAAAAAATGTAAGACGCTCTGCTACATGATTTGGCACCAAAAGCACATACATACAGGGCACTTGGCCTGCTCACTGCTGCCAATTATGGCCGGAACACTGCACACAGCTTCATTTTGTTTGTATTTTAAAGCCAGTGGCGGCCACCATTCTCAAGTTAAAAGTCGGTAGCGACTATTGGGCAGCTCTCCTGCAATTGGGACCACCACAGGAATGCCACAACCAATCATTCCGAAACCCCCCAACAACCGCCCGCGACCTATCTGCAGATCACGACCTGCACTTTGAAAAACCCTGGTCTTAGACAGAAGAGGTGACAGAGCTTTCACCTGCCCCCTCCACCAGTGCAGAGACACACATCTCGATGGAATTTAGAAGTAGAGGCTTCGGGGTCACCTCACTTCTTCTGATCCACACCTGGTGAAGGTAGGGACATCCCAGGGAACCTGCACTCAGAGAACTGTTGGAGCCCCAGACAGGTGACTTTCCCTGGACCCAGTCATTCCCCCGTTGCTGGAGCTCTAAAGGCAAAGTTGGGAGTATTAGGAAGGGATGTCCGCATTGGTCCATGGATTGCAAGACCGACTTGAGGAGTCCCAATACCTTCTGTCTGAGGAGGTCGTGCCGACACTCCGAGGCAGCCATGTCAACACTGCGCGGGTGGCAGACACAGTGGATACCTTGGTGCAGAACATTCATTTCATGCCACTGGACATGCACTAAATGGTTCAGGGTGTGAACTCCATGGTGCATGCACTTGTGGCATCTATGAGTACCAACGCCAGAGGCTGGCAGGGCTTCCCGACATCAGTCCAGCTCTATCCCAATTGGGAAGTCAGAGGAGCAGCTGGTGCACCGGGATCTTCCACCCAGAAGACTCTGGGAGTGTCCAACCCATCTGACTTCCCTCGTCCTGTGGCTGAACAGCTCCAGCCCCGTAAGCCAAGGAGGGTGGCACCACCACACAGCAACACCCTCTAGCAGCAGCAGGCCAGGGTCCTCCAGCTCTCAGCCCTCCAAAGGAGGTCCACCAAGTTCATCTCAGACAGCAGGGTGTGGCAGATAGCAGGCTGCCTCCATCTCTGCTGTGGATCCTGAGGATACACCAAGACATAGCTGTTGGGTTAGAAAGGTTAAGAATGTCAAATTGTAAAGCATAGGCAAAGGTGTGTAGGTAGTGACCACTTATGTAAGTCATCACTTACCTCTGTCAATGAAATATACCTCACTTTTTGCAACCTCTCTGTCATAAGATTTCTTCATGGAGTGTCACTGAGACAACTGTGTTTATCTTCCACCGAAAGGCTAGATGCTCACTGCAGAGCCGTCTCCATCTCCTCTCTGCAAGGCTGCCGGCTCATTGGTTGGTGCACCCTCACAGTGACAAAACACATCACTCATGCCAGTTGTTGTTAGCGTATCTTCACACCTATATATATTGTTTTTTTTACCTTTGGGGAATAGTGGGGAAATTGGTGGAAGGACCTCTGAGCTAATTCTCAGTCTGTTGAACCACATTGAATGCTCCTTCCATAGCCAGCAATTCCTGGCATTGGACTCACACCCAGACCTTCTGGTCCAGTGGTAGGGGCACTACCACTGTGCCACAAGCCCTCCTTCACTCATGCCAGTTTCTCCTTGATAACGAAGAACTCCCCCACAATGGTCAGGATCAATACTCAACCCGGTCATTGTGAATGTCCGATCTCAGCACATGGAACCCAGTGATGAGACCCTTATGCAAAATGTGCATCTGAATCCAGTGACATTGAACTTAGGGGCACCTCTAACCATGCAGGAGCCTAGACTGGGAGAACTGAAACTGTCTGCATGACATTACCCTGAGAGTAAGTGAGCTGTCTTCAGGCAGGCAGGAGTCAGATATTCATTGCAGATTTTGAGGAATAATGCATTATCCCCACTGCAAGTCATCATCATTTTCCTGCAACTTTGGGACCATGGGTAACTGCTCCCTTCCGAAGCCACATGACGATATCAGTGAGGGTGTGCACTGCCAGCAGTCAGATGGGAGATCAATGCACATGGAAGGGACTTCAGGACGATGGGACATTATCATCAGCCCTAATTAATGTCATCCATGTAACAGGAGGCGATGAGTGTGTCTCGAGCTCTCCTGCTCCTTCTAGCCATCGCCACTGCTTGATGGCCTTTGCCTACACCCTCCAAGACCTCCTCTTCATTGTCCACCTTGATGTCCTCATCATCAGAAGAGACGTGCCACTTCTCCATCTCTTCCTCAGGCAGCTCCGAGCCCTATTGAAGCACCAGGTTATGGAGGGCACAGCAGACAGCCAGGAGGCACGGCAGCCTCTACAGACTATATTGCAAGGCTCCACCAAACCGGGCCAGGCACCGGAACCACATTTTCAGCATACTAATGGTCTACTCCATTGAAGTATGAGTCTCATTATATTTGGTTTCTTCTGCACTCTGTAGCCCAGTCATGTTCCCAGGGACTACATCTTGTCCCCTAGGAGCCACTGCTGAAGCCACTGAGCTCCCACAAAAATGTTGGGTGCTTGGGAGCGGCCAAGGATGTAGCTATCATCTCGCTAACATAAACGCCCGGCACTTGTATAGAATCATAACAGGTATGATGCTTGTTGAAGGACCCAGCTGGGAAATTAGTTTGCGATGGGTAGAGACTGAAAAACTGCAGCCTAATTTTGAAAATGTATTGGGACTCCACCCTCTACTACCGAAACTGAACAATGAATTTCAACATTTGTATTCCATGCATGAGGGACGATTCAGCCGCACAGAGCTGGCTCCTAAATTAGACTTCTTTGCACCCATTTAGCACTGGGAGATTGGTTGTCAACAAGGGTGTCATAGAGTGAAAAACATTTAACACACAACTGCTGAAATTCTCCTTGAATGGTTGCCAGTCAGATGTGTTGGCAATTTACTCCTGGGATGCAAATGACTATTGCAATGGGTTATTTAAAGAAACTGGTCTATTTTATTTCTAATATCAAGTGATTATTCTCCTATATATTCAGGGAAAGTAATAAATATTCATTAATTTACTTTCCACTTCATTTTCATGTATTTGTTGAATATTTAACACCTAAGGGAGTATTTTTTCCGAGCATAAAGGAATGAAAATGAACACGACAATGTAATTGTCAATCATTACACACTGCAAACTTTGTCCTCACATTAGACTTGCAAGCGATAATTCAGGACATTCAAGCAAAATTATATATTATAGCAAAGGACACTTCAAACATTAGGTCAAATATGACGGGAACTGGTGTATCTCTTTTAAAAGAGCACTGGAATTTTTGCCTTGCAAATCAGATGTGACTAATTTAAAATGGACCAGTCACTTTGCACAATATGACATTGCAGGCAGTTTCAGGTCTGCCAGGATCCTTTTAATAATTTCCTCACCTCATCAACATTTTTGGAAAGATTGCGGTGAATTTTACAGACCAGCTTTCGCTTTGTTAGATAGTGCTGTTCATGTTGAATGTGGTCCACACCATTATCACCTCAGTTGTTCACCTCCCAGACAGTACTTCACCAGTAGTGCACTATGTCCCCTCCACTCTTCATTCCCGACAGTTAGTGAAATGCCCAGTGCATTACTAAGCTATAAGGAACGGGAAGGTCCTGATTGTTTCTCCAATGTGTGTTGCATTATGGGAGCAGAATAAAAGAGCAGAAAATCAACTAGGATTTATGCTCCTAATTGCTACAAAGTATTCCAGATATGGCCTCACCTGCATAACTAAAGCATAAACTGCTTCCTTTTGTAATCAATTCCACTCGCAATAACAATAATATTCTATTAGCTTTTTTCTTTATTCATTGGATGTGGCCATCCCTGAGGGTATTTAAGAGTCAACCACATTGCTGTGGGTCAGGAGTCACATGTTGGCCAAACCAGGTAAGGATGACAGATTTCCTTCCCTAAAGGACATTAGTGAACCAGATGGGCTTTTACAACAATTGACAATGATTTCATGGTTGTTATTGGACTTTTAATTCCATATTTGTAGTGAATTCAAATTCCACCATCTGCCCTAGTGGGATTTGAATGCCCCCAGACCATTCCCCTGGGTCTCGAGATTACTAGTTCAGTGACAAAACCACTACACCACTGCCTCCCCCTAATTATGTGCTGTACCTGCATGATAGCGTTTTGTGATTCATGCACTAGGACACCCAGATCCCTCTACACATCATACCATCCTACCTATCTTTGTGTCATTGGCAGATTTTGCAACCATACCATTGTCCCTTCATCCAAGTCATTTATATCAATAGTAACATGTTGAGGCCCCAGCATTGATCTCTGTGGCACATCACTCGATACATCTTGCCAACCAGAAAATATCCATTTATGCCTACCCTCTGCTTCCTGTTGGCTAGTCAATCTTCTATCCATGCCAATGCATTGCCACCTACACCATGAGATTTTATTTTCACAATAATCTTGGAGCACCTTGAACAAATGTAATCTGGAAAACTAAGTACAGTACATCCACTGGTTCCCCTTTATCCACAGCACATGTGACTTCTTCAAGGGACTCCAATAATTGGTCAAACAATGATTTGCCATTCACAAAATCATTTTGACTCTGCCTGATTACACTGAAATTTTCAAGTGCCTGCTATATCATCTTTACTAATAGCTTTTCAACATTTTCCTTATGACAGATGTAAGCTAACTGACCTGTGGTTTCCTGCTTTCTGTTTCCCTCCCCTTTTGAAGAAATCATTCCAGAATTTACATAGAATTTACAGTACAGAAGGAGACCATTTAGCCCGCCGGGTCTGCACCGGCCCTTAGGAAAGAGCACCCCACTTAGGCCCACACCTCCACCCTGTTCCCGTAATCCAGCAACCGCACCCAACTTTTTTGACAATAAGGGCAATTTAGAATGGCCAATCCACCTAACCTGCACATCTTTGGACTGTGGGAGGAAACCGGAGCACCCAGAAAAAACTCACGTAGACACATGGAGAACGCGCAAACTCCACACAGACAGTGACCCAAGCCGGGAATCAAAACTGGGACCCTGGAGCTGTGAAGCAAATGTGCTACCCACTGTGCTACCGTGCTGCCCATTTATGGGTTACATTTGCTAATTTTTGATTAATGGAGTCTTCCTCAAATCCAGGGAGTTTTGGAAAATTAAAAGTGACGCAGCAAATATGTCACAAAGAGAAGGTGGTAGCATAGTGATATTATCACTGGACTAGCATTTTTGAGGCCCAGGGTAATGCTCTGGGAACTCAGGTTCAAATTCTACCATGGTAGATGGTGAAATTCAAATTCAATAAAAATCTGGGATTAAAACATCTAATGACGATCATAAAACCATTGCCGATTGTTTCAAAAACCTATCTCACATACTAATGTCCTTTCAGGAAGGAAATCTGCTGTCCTTACCTGGTCTGGCCTAGATATCACTCCAGACTAACAGCAATGTGGTTGACTCTTTAATGCCCTCTAAACAAGGGCAAATAGGGGTGGGCAAAAAATTCTGGCCTAGGCTCAACGCCCACATCTAATGAATGAGTAAATTTTAAAATCCACTTCTTCTAAGACCCTAGGATGAAGTCAATCAGGATCCATGGACTTGACAACCAGCAATTTTAACAATTTGCTCATTTCCACTTCCTTGGTAATTATAATTTTCCCAAGTTCTCCCTCCCTTCCATTTCCCGATTTAGAGTTATTACTGTGACATTACCTGTATCCTCTATCATGATACAAAATATTGGTTCAAATGATCTGCGAGGGACCCATTGTCCATTTTGCCTGGAGGTGCTCAGGCATTGTCAGCTCGGGGCCTAGAAGCATGTACCGGACTGGAGAACGGCGCTTCCATGTGAAACAGTGAGGCGGGGTGGGCATGGCTGGTGCACCAGCCATGTATGGATATCTGTGCTGTGGCTTCCTCCAGTGACTGGACCTCTATTTTGGAATTGAAGTCGATGTTTCTGCATTCGCCATCTCAGTGTCTGGATCCCAACACAGTCCGGAACCGGAGGCAATCTTGGCGGAAGCGGCAGTGGTGGTAGCAGCAGTTACAGTGGCAATGGGGGAAGTGCGTCTGGGACATCCTAGAACAAAGAAATTACAGTACAGAAGGAGGCCATTCAGCCCATCGAGTCCATGGCAGAGATCCTGCAAGAGTGGGCCACAGCTATGGTCCAGAACCACCACCTAAGCCGCCCAAAGGGTGACACCGTCTTCTATGCTCAGCTCCTCGGTATTTGCCTTGAACACCTTTAAATCGTTTGGCAAAGCCTGGTGCTGGGCCCCGTGCTGGATAATGTGGCTAACACGGGGTAGTTGCAGGTCCATCTGTGTTCAACTGCAGGTGCGTGATGTCGTCTCCAGCAAATAATTCATAAAATGGAGGGCCGTGATGGTCTCGTCTGTCGGTGTCAGCTTTGGTGGTCTGGTGGATTGGGGAAGGCGGCTCAATAGGTTCACATGTGTGACCTTCGACTCTGCCCGATGTTCCAACAATCATACGTGGCCAGCAACAAGGCTCAACGCTGGATGCGGGCGGACGCAATGCGGGAAACCACCAATTCTCCTTGAATAATCCCAGCAATGGTTAATAGTCCGTCAGAACCGTAAAGGGACATATTGGCGCAACTTCACACCGAAAACGACGGCCAGACCCTCCTCTTTCTGGGCGTAGTTTTGCTAGGATTCTGAATGCAAAAACATTGGGTCGCTACGACCCGTCCGCCATTCGGTGGGCAAGGACAGCCCCAACCCTGAAAGGCGAAGGTGTCGCAGGTCTACAGGAGCGGCTTGGAGGAGTCAAAATGAGTCTAAAATTAGGAGGGCAATAACCGCTGTCGTACTTCTAAAAATGCTGCCGGCTGAGGCCGGGCCCACTTCCATTGCTTATCCCTTTTCAACAGCCGGTGAAGAGGGGCCAGCAGGACAGAATGAGTGTCCCGTAATAGTTTGGGATGAGCATCCCGTAATAGTTGACCAACCCTATGAAAGAATGGACTTCCGGGCCAGCCGGGCATAGGGCCTGCCAGATAGCCCTCACCTTGTCCTCAACGAGAGGCTGGCCTTGGCAGTCCACTCGGTGACCAAGGTACGTGACCTCAGCTGCATTAAAACGCATTTCTCCCACCAGAGATGGGCACCTGACTCCTGAAACCTTTGCAAAACCGCGGCTAAGTTCCATTACTGTTCTTGGTTGGAGGACCCCGTGATTAGGACATTGTGGAAGTAGATTGTGACCTTGGACAAGCCTCACAGGATGTTTTCCATAAACCACTGGAAAATGGCACATGCTGAAGAAATCCTGAAAGGCAAACAATTGTATTCGTACAGGCCCTGGTGTGTGTTGACTGTCACGAACCATTACGAGTCAAGGTCCAATCCAGCTGGACGTACGCATGGTTCATGTCCAGCTTTGTGAATGTGTGACTGCCGCTGAGCTTCACATACAGGTCCTCGAAGCGGGGAACCAGGTAAAGATCCAAATGAGAGACTCAGTTTACTTTAATATTGTAGTTGCCACACAGGCTCAAGGAGCAATCAGATTCCATCACAGGGATCACCGAGACAGCCCAATCCGAGAATGAATAATGCCAAGGTGCTCCAAATGGTCCAAATCCGCAATGACCTTTGACTTACGGACCAGACGGGCACGAAGGTAGCACAGTCGCACCAGCGGGTCCACACTGATCCTGGCCACGGCCCCCTTTATGGTGTCCAGGCCCTCTTGGAATATGCCAGGGAACTTCACCAAAACTCTGGTCTGTGTGGGTACATTCAGCAAACCAATGCCATGGTGTCTAATCCAGTCATGGCCCAGCAAATTCAGTCCGCTGCCGTGTACCAGCACCAGTAGAAAGCTAGCCGATTGCTGTTTATATGTGACAGGGACCAGCAATGCATCTTCAATCACCAATGGCTCCCCCGATTCATTGCCTAAATATGGCGACTAGGGGCTTTTCACAGTAACTTAATTGAAGACTACTTGAGACAATAAGCAATTATTATTATTAGAGTCCAAAGCCCTTGTACAGAGTGCATCCTTGACCTCATGGATGCAATTATGGGTGGAAGCCTGCGCGATGCCACACAGGGTCACCTATGGAGCTTTGGAACATCCCCGTCACATAAAGGTTGAGGGCTGCGTGACCTTCACGGTCACAGGGAGGGAGTGTCCTCCGTTGCCATGTAGGCAAGGATGTAGCACAGGTACCACAGTCTCCCTGGTCAGGCCGAGTCTCCTTTGGCGCATGTTGTTTTTCAGCTCCATGAAGGACACTCGGGGCCTGTACACACTCGGTCTCCTTCTGTGCCTTTGTGCCTCCTATACAGCTGTTGCAACCTTTGACCCCTGAGCCTGCTCTGCCACCCGCTGGCTTCCTGCTGCTGGATCTCCCCTGGGAGCTGTTGCACATTGCTGCCGGAGTCTGTGCTTCTCCAGCACTCTAATAAGTAGAATAGTGAGCTCCACTGGCTCCATACTGATATCAATAAGTTACCAGTGAGGGATGAGAGTGAGATGGTTAGGTTGGTGCCACAGCCGGATAACATCAGCACCTCCCCTGACCCATTGGCCTCCCGGACCTGGAAGTAGCCAGTTCCATACTTTGTCTGATGGCTAGCACTCACTCACAGCTCAGGTGCCCCATCTCCATTGCCCCAAGACTGGCCCCAGCCTGTTAGAGTCGCCTTTGACCTCCCACCTGGTTCTCCCCTCCCGTATTTTCTATAATACTGGAAGTTCTGACAGGAGGTTTATATGCGCGCACATCCCGAAGGGGCACAGTCAACTGGATGGTGATGTCCGCCTTGGGGGCTAATGGATCCTCACTGGCAGGCGTAGGGATCTGGCCCATAAGCAAACCAGTGCCTATCAATCCAGTGTAACCAAGCGTTTAAGCTTGCACCCTGAGTACTCATCCCATCCTTTGACTTTGAGACTGTGGACAGCTGACATTGTTACGGTTTAACTCTTGATGGCCAATTAGTTTGATGAGCGTGAGCCTTAGCAATGTAAGGGCGCACAATTATTTTCTGCTTCAGGGGAAGGAAAAGTGAACAGGCTCCCTTCTTACTCAGGCTGCATCATTCTGAGACCTTGGCCATCATTGTCTACTCTTTCAATGGTGGCTCACCATTGGCCAGCAGTGGGATCTTCTTGTCTTACTGCAGCTGGAAGATTTCGCCCCTCATTGCTGTCAGGCCTCTGCACTGAAGACTCCTGGACAGCCACTCCAGAGTTTTCCACCCCCTCATCCAGGTTGAGCGCCATGTTGCCTTCTCTTTCGGGATCTCATCTACCCAGTCCGTTAGGCCCATCTCCTTGACTCTCCTCACACCACACCCCCACTCCATATGGCCCGCAGTCGCAGCCACTCTGCCTCCTTGGACTCCCTAGTGCTCACCTACATCCTCCCTGTCAGAGGTCATGGCATCTGGTTCTCATTTTTAAAAACCAGCAGTAGTTCACACCAGCGTGAAGCCATGTCTGGTGGCTGGGAAGATAATATTAATCTTTATATTATATTAACACTGCAATAAAGTTACTGTGAAAATCCCCTAGTTGCCACACTCCAGTGCCTGTTCGGGTACCCTGAGGGAGAATTGAGAATGTCCATTTCACCTGACAGCACGTTTTTCGGGATTTGTGGGAGGAAAGCGGAGCACCCGGAGGAAACCCACGCAGACACGGGGAGAGCGTGCAGACTCCGCACAGACAGTGACCCAAGAGGGAATCAAACCCGGGACGCTGGCACTGTGAAGCAACAGAGCTAACCACCGTGCTACCGTGCTGCCCGGATTTACTAAGGACTAAAGATACGACGTTAGCCACGGTTCTAATGGATTCAAAATCATGCAAATTAGGTTTGTACCCTCCTTGGCCATGAACCTGATTGCAATGACGCGGAGGGCCCAGGAAGATCACAGTGCAAATCCCATTTTTGGCCTCTCATGGGATTTAGTGGCCATTACGTGATTTACGCCCATGTCTCATGTGGCTGCTAAATCCTTCCTAAGGAGTCTGACAAAGGATATAGACAGGCTCAGTGAATGGGGAAAAAATTGACAGATGGAGCATAATGTGGGAAAGTGTGAACTTGTCCACTTTGGTAGGAAGAACGTGTTATTTAAATGGAGAGATTGCAGAACTCTTGAGGTACAGAGGGATCTGGGTGTCCTGGCGCATGAATCACAAAAGGTTAGTGGACAGATGGAGGAGGTGATTAGGAAGACAAATGGAATGTTAGTGCAAGGGGAACAGAATATAAGACCATGGTAATACCACATCTAGAGTGCGTGTACAGTTTTGGTTTCCTCATTTAAGAAATTATCTAATTATATTAGAAGCAGTTCAGAGAAAGTTCACTTGACTGATTACTGGGATGAGGGCGTTACCTTATATGGAAAGGTTAGACAGGTTGGTCCTGTATCCATTGGAGTTAGAATACTGACAGATGATCTTATTGGAACATATCCTGAGTGGACTTGAAAGGATGGATGCTGAGAGGATGTTTCCACTTGTGAGTGAGACTAACTAGGGGATTTTCCATCCCGCCAGTCCCATTTTCCGGCACGGCGTGCCCCTGCCAGCATAGGATCCTCTGTTCCCACAGCCGGCAATGGGATTTCCCATTGTAGCCACCTCGCGCCGGCGGGAAACCCGTGGACGAGGGTGCGCTGCCAGCGAAGTGGACGATCCCATCGACGGAGAATCCCACAGTTGGGGTCTCCTACTTCGGACAGAGGTGAGGAGATTTTTTTTCTTTTCAGAAGGTCATAAATCTTTGGCATTCTCTTCCACAGAAAGTGGTGAAGGCCGGGTATTTGAATATTTTGAAGGCTGAGGCAGATAGATTGTTGACTGACAAGGGAACCAAAGGATCTCGGGGGTAGGCAGAATGTGGAGCTGAGGCCACAGACAGATCAGCCATGATCTCACTGAATGGTGGAGGTGACTCGAGGGGCCGAATGGTCAACTGCTGCCCCTATTTAGTGTGCTTATACGTATGTTCACTGGTGTAATATTCCCAATGTAAAAGTTGTTCTCTACGGGGAGTGAAATTGGTCCCTGCTGCCAGCAAGCAATGGGATTGAGGCAAAGCAGCAGCCAATTTTTCAATGAGCCAATCCTCTTTCCACTGAATTTCAACGAACAATCATTCAAACTCTGCATAAGGCTCATTTCCCCGTCTCAGTGTCATCGTTACAAGGTTTGAATTTCAAAATGTTGGTGATATTTCCCAATGGAAAATAAAAAATGGGGCAGTGAAAAATCAACTTAGTGTGAACTTGTTTTGCACTGCTGGCGTGGATCAAAGGCTAATTACTGATTAACTGTAGTTGTGATACTGGCATAATGATGTGGGTGTAATTTCTTCTGCTTATTTATATTGTTGATAAAGTAAATTAACTTTTTTATTGCTACCTCACGTTCCCTCAGTAAGTGAAAGCATCCAAATATAGGCTGACTTTCTTCCTCCAGCATTCATTTGAACAGCTTTTCAATGGAAAATACCACATGCTCGCTTCGTCTGATTTGATCTCTACCATCTAAATCTCCCGACGTCTCATTTACATCGGGACTAACATTCTCTTCCATAGTCTTACTCCCCTGATAGAGTCGAGTGCCCGGAAGCCGGGGAACTACATCAGGTTTTGCTGCAGACATAAGACTTGTACAGGGTTTATGGTGCACATAACTGATATTAGAGTTATGGACTGCTGCAGATTATGCTTCTCTTATGAAGAGAACAGATAGAACATTATGGAGAGGGATAGAAGTATATTTATTCATTTGTATATTGCATTGTTATTAGATAAACTATGAAGGACTTTGGTACAGTCATGTATATGGACACAATAAAGTAAAATCTGCAGCAAATCCTGTGTCGATTATAATGCAAATTACTTAAGAGTGCTGTGTAATGCTACACTCTGCATGTTATAAAGGTAGAGAGGAACTGGAGGATGTAAGTAAAATATTTATTTGAACGGTACCAAAACTGAAAGCAAATATCTATCTGGAATGATTTTAAAAGCTGTGGCCGCTTTTCTCCAGAGAAGAGAAGGGTGGTGGTGACGGACAAGGGTTTAGGGACAAGGGGTGGGGTGGCGAGGTGGGGGGGGGGGGGAGTTGGCGTGGTAACCTGATTATGAATGTGTGTGACAAGGTAGACATAGAGAAGATGCTTTCATTTGTGGAGAGACCGAAACTGAGGGTAAAAAATATAAGAAAGTTAACAATAATTGAGGAATTCAGAAGTAACGTCTTTACCCAGAGACAGGTTTGAAGGTGGAGCACAGGAGCACAAGGGAAAGTTGAGACAAACATCATTGATGCATTTAAGGAGAAGCTACATGAGAGGGAAAGGAATAGAAAGTTACGTTAAACAATACGGGGCTGGATTCTCCTATTGCAAGGCTATGTCCTCATGTTGGCATGGGAACAGTGGCGATTTGCGACCGTAGATTCGGCGCAAAACGGGCCACCCATCCTCTGTGAAGCTGGGGGCTAGCATGCCGGCAGCGTAGAACACCCGGCTCGAGCTGCTGATATGGCCCAGAGAATCTTCGGGTCCGTGGCTCCGCGTGCGCATGGCGGCGGCCTACATTGGCCGAGCCGTGCAACGTGGCACTGGCCATTCGTGGACACGGCCTGCAAAATATTGCCCCCCCCACTTTGGACAGCTTGCGAGCCCTGGACCACCCCCCAAGTGCCCTCAGCCACTGATAAAGTCCCCCCCCCCCTGTTCGGGGATCAGCCCTCCCCTGACTGTGGCGGCGCTGGACTGAGTCCGCAGCCGCCACAGTAAGTTCCCGATGTGTGAGACCATGAGAGAACTATGCAGTTGGGAACTTGGCTGGTTGGGGGCGGAGCATCAGGGAGAAGGCCCCAGGCAATGTCCTCGGAGAGTATGCCGCTTTAGATGTGAACGGGGATTCTCTGCCCGATCACTGAACGCGATTTCCTGGTCGCGTCGGCGACCAGGAAAATCCTGCCTATGATATGCCAATAATCATTGGCATATCATAGAAGGGGAGAAATCAGAATTCATGAATCACGAGGGTTTGGAGTGACAGAGGGAAGAAATTGGAAACTAAAAATCAACCCTACGCCCGTGATTTAATCAGTAAAAACCTATGTCCAGTTTGGGCGTGTTTAGCGGGGTGTCTCTCGCTGGCTGCAGCGCAGAGAAGAATCTCGCTATTTAACGGTACTTTGACTTTTTTTGGCCCTGTGGAGTTTCTCTGCCTAGGCCAGACTTAGAGTCATTGTCTGCTGGTGAGCTCCATTTTGTCTGGCAGCACCCATCTTCTTCCCTCTTTCAGCATCCCCTCCTGTTTTCAACCCTCTCCCCCAACCTTGGGGAGGTCCCGGGAAGAGCCCCTTACCACCCCCACACCTGGTAAGGCCCCTCTGGGCCTGATCTCTGGTACTGCCAGCCAGGCAGTGCTAACCTGGCCCCCAGGCACCCTGACGCTGCCACCCTGACACCTCGACAGTGCTGACTTGGCACCGGGCACCCTGCCACTGCCACCCTGGCACCTTTGCAGTGCTGACCTGGCAATGGCACCCTGGCACCGCCACCATGGCACCCTGACAGTGCTAACCTGGCCCCCATGCACCCTGGCTCCACCACCCTGACACCCTGGCAGTGCTGACTTGGCACCCAGGCACCCTGGCACTGCCACCCTGGCACCTGGGCATCCTGTCACTGCCACTCTGTCACCCTGGCAGTGCCAGGCTGGCATTAAGAGGGTGCCATATTGGTAATGCCAAGGTGCCTTGGTGTCAGAAGCAGTGTTAGGGTGCCACCTTGCCCTGTCCCCAACTACCCGGGAGTCTCGAGTGGCCTGGGAGACCCTCCACCCAGGTCTCATTACGACTGGTCCATGTTTGTGGAAATCAGTACTAAGCGTCACCCTGGCAAGGTCTCCTAGGCATGGCCGTTTTGACCCGGGCTCCGGGAGAATCCCATGAACGCATATTTAAATGAGTCTAATAACTCATTTAAAGGTTCTAATCTGGATCATGCCCAGTGAGGGTGAAATCCAAATTTCGACATCTCGCAGGACTCCATTGAATCAGATGAGGTGTTTTGAGTGTCGCAGATCTTGCCAGACGTCTCTCGCGAGATTTAATGGCCACGTCCCAACACCAAGTCGGGTGCGGTGAAGCCGTTAAATCACGCCCTCCATCTGAAAAAGTGACTTGAGAAGGAGCAGCCTGAGGAACTACAGCTATGATTAAAACTAATTCAAGCATATAATTTATTATATAATTATGTTTAGTGCTTAAATAATTACATTGGGGATAAAATAAAATGAATTAAGTAGAGGATAAAAACATGAAAGCATTCTAAATATTCATTAAGATCTGACACATATAAATTTTGAGCAGAAAATAATAAATCATAAACTAATAAACAAAAAGTATGGAGCAGAGCAGGGACTGGTGCAGTTTGCAAAGATTCCTCGGATTCAATTAAATCTTAAGTACTTAATTAAAGACAGAAAGCAAGGTTTGATAGGGACGGCAGTGTCTCAAGACAGTAACATATGCAATTCAAGAGAACTGCATCTGCAGCAAGTAGCTACATCTTCAGGGGCATCTGCTCAGAGTTTTGAGCTGGAGCCTTGAGTGCAAATTGTGGGGCATCAGGAATCAGGAGAGTTAGCTGGACACTTTTCGAGGATATAATCACAACCCTTTCGGTGAGTTAATGGCCTATAGTTGGTGAGTAATCAGGAGCAGGAGTTCGGCATGGAAAGGGATTCCGGTGTACTGCCAGAAGAACCTTGAGATTTGCTCTTATTGAAAAAGTATGAGGCTGCCTGTGTGAATGAAGACAATGTCTGCAGAGCGGACATGCAAACTGGCCGTGACACGATGACAGGGGTGGAAAGGAATGTGACAGTGAGAGGTGTCGTGATCTGGATATCTGCTGGTATGTAAATGGTTAACAACTGTATCATAGTGTTAGACAACCACTAGATGGCAGCACCAGATCCATATATATAAACTGAACTCAGAGGGTCTTCCTGTCTCTTGAACCAGGAGTGACTAAATAGCAGAGTACAGTATTAGAGAGAGATAGCTTAGTTGGCACGTGTAGTTAAACATAATTAATACTTCTGATTTACTTTATCATCAGTTATAGTTGTGAAGAGTGAACAAACTCATTAGTATTTATATTCATTATTCATTAAATGTTATTTGCTGGGCAGCACAGTGGCGCAGTGGTTAGCACCACTGCCTCAAGGCACTGAGGTCCCAGGTTCGATCCCGGCTCTGGGTCACTGTCCGTGTGGAGTTTGCACATTCTCCCCATGTTTGTGTGGGTTTGGCCCCCACAACTCAAAGATGTGCAGGGTAGGTGGATTGGCCACACTAATTGCCCCTTAACTGGATAAAATGAATTGGGTACTCTAATTTTTTTTTTGAAAGTTATTTGCTTAAATTGAAGACTGATGCTTTTATTGAACTACAACCATTAGACCATTCTGGGAGTAAGGAAAAGAGTAACAACATATCACAGTCACGGAATATATCAGGAGGGTGGTCGGGAATAGATACTGTTCTCTGCAGCTAACACTGGGACATCAGAAGTTTGTGATGCTTTCCTGGTGCCGGGATTAAAGACGTCTCCTCACAGCTGGCAAAGAACTTGGAGTCCGGGGCAGGATTCTGTCCACCTCAGAAGCAGCAAAACTAGGAAAGAGGTCCTGTTGACAAATTAAAATTCAGATTTCCTCAGATTTGCCTGGATTGGCAACTCAGCCACACAAAAATTTGCAAAGGGGCCACAGGTTGGAAGGTTATACACACAGCTAAACGTGTGTGGTATCTGGCAGCAGTACGGCGAAGGAGGGAGCTCTTCTGTTGGGGTGTCTAGGATTTAAATCACTTAAACCAGGTTGGGAATAGTGCCCTGGCAAAGGGAATAATTAGGAGAGCAGTGGGGCTTTAAACTGATGATGTGGTGGGTGGTGGGGTGGGACAGAGATTGGAAAATTCAAGACAGGGTAAATTTAAAAGCAATAAAAGATGAAGCACTGTCAAATTCATAGAGCAGAGCAGCAAAATGGACAGTCAGAGAAGGACAGAGAGCTCAACATATAGGGCATTAATGACTAAGGTTACAAGGAGGTACCTATCTGGGGATATTTGGGGAGGTGGTGGCGTAGTAGTATTGTCACTGCACTAGTGAAGCAGAGACCCAGTGCTTAAGAGAGTCAGGTTCAAATCCTGCCCGCTACTGCAGATGGTGAAATTTTAATTCAATAAAAATCTGGAATTAAGTCTAATGATGACCATGAACCCATTGTCGATTGTGGTAAAAACCCAATGGCATTTTGCCATCAGTAGAATGGCCCTCTGCAGCTAGCTGCCAAATCTTTGGAGTTGAAGGCTCCATGGCCCAATGACACGGCTGCAGAAAGGAAAAGTTGTGACCAAAGCAATAGCTCCCTCGAGTCATCATTGTGCCGAATATCTTTATGGCTTCCCCTGTATATGCCGTCAGCCTGGTCCCAGTGTTGTTCAACCCCAAGGTGTGGACCCCTTTTTGAATGTCCTGATAGGTCTGCTCTCCCATCACAGTGAATGAGGCCCGGTGTCCACTTCCATCCATAACGCCCTTCTGTTTTCCACTAACTCCACCGTGATCAGGGCCGTTTTACCCACTTTTACATTATTGACAGACACAACTTTCCGCTCCACTGAGGGCCATCTTTCATACGGCATATCGTGCTATTCTGTTCAATCTACTAGTGCTAGGCAAGCTCTGCTGATACTTGCGCTTATGTCTCAAATGTCCTTTTTTCACAAACCTGAAGCACTCAGTTTCCTTAAATGTACATATGTCAGGGGGCTGGCTTCCCCCACATCTGTAAAAACCTATGCGCTCTGGGACCATCCTGGGCTGTGGGTTTAACCGTCTATACATTCTGGTTCTTCCAGTTCCCATATTAATTTCCTTACTTGGACCAGCTCCTTCACTCCTGGTGCCAGTGTTGCTTGTGGTTTCCCACCCTAACTGGTGGAGCGCTCAGGGTGCTTTTTAACGCCTGGGCACCTTTCTCCGCACTCTCCATGGCTAAAACAATCTCCAGCACCTTTTTAAAGTCTACTTCCAATTCTGCCAAATGCTTCTTTTGTATGGCTTCATCATTAACGCCACATACTAAACAATCTCTCAGCATCTCATTTAACGTCGTCCCAAAATCGCAATGCTCGGTAATCTTCATAAGTATTGCCATGAAGGCAGCAATGGCCTCCCCTGGGGCTCTCCCAGTCAAATTAAACTTGCAACACTGTAAAAATACTTGTAGCTAATGTCATAACTTCAAGAACTGGCTCCAACAGTTAACTTATAAGAAACAACAATTTATTCCAACTATGAACAACTATATACAGAGTGATTTAACATGATCTTCCCATAGTCAGCTGAAGGGTCCTACTACTGGGGCAAGTTGCAACAGTGAATTCCCAACTCCGGTTCCTGATTGCTCACATAACTCCTCCCTCAGAGAACGTCCCTCAAATGGCCTGGCAACTACAGCCTCCAGCAACAACGGCCTAGCAACTCTCCTCTCATAGCAACCTCTTTATTCCTGTGAGCTTTCACGTCATTTGTAGTCCTTGACCTTCTTTGGCTCGTAACTTCGGGTTATATAAAAAAAGCAGTTGTGCAATTAAGTAGGTTGAGTTGGTAATTTTTAATTTGTTAATTTGTCAGTGTAAATAATCAATTTTGCATCCATATCTATCTGTCAACACAAGGGTGAGATGGCACTGAAAAATCATTTATTTTCCACCGTCAGTGGGAAGAGTTACAAACATGCCTGTTATGTCTAATGTCCCTTAGGGACGGCCACCTGCCATTCTTACCTGATCTGGCCCACATCCCAAGAATTATTTTTTTTTAAACTTAGTGGTGGTCTCATAACATTTTGAAATTCTTTCACTTTATACAATCTGGAATAACAAATTAATTTTATCCATCGTACTTTTTAAAAAAAATTGTGGCACTGTGCATTAGCATTCCAGTCTGCATTTTTTTATTATCACACAAGCTCTGACTCATTTCCTGCTCAGCCTTCCATTTGTTTGTGTTGCAGATTCACCTGGTTTATGAGGCACTTGTACACTCCATTTTGTATGATATTTAACTGTTCAGCAGGTTAAAACAAAATGTATCTTTTCGTTAGAATACTATCTATGAGGGCATCCACATCTAGGTTTCCAAATTCACCAGCCGTGTAGAAATTAATAAATAATTTACTTTTTTAAAGATTAACAACAGCCTTACTGTCAGCTGATTATGATTTGGCAGATTTCTGCCATTATGTTTTTTTATGTTCCTGCCCAGCATCGAACAAGGGACCTTTCACATGTGAGGCAAACGTGACAACCACTACATTCCAGAAACAGATGAAAATTTCTGTCATCACTGCAGTCAAATTCATGTTTCATGACTTTATTCAAAGGAGAATAATCATGTGAGAGAACCTTTCATTCCAAAAGCATAAACCAGAGAAACGATCTACCAGTTGTTCCCATTGGAATTGGGGCGGGACACGGCCAGTATATCCCAGGAGAGGCCTCCCCTGGGATTCCCGATATCCGTTACGCCTCACAAAATCAAACAAAACCTCGCAAGACTTTGCCATCTGGGTCTTGCCCACAATGGGTAGGACCCAGTCTCGCCCGGCTAAGTGAGTTTAAGAACCCACTTAGCCATGCTGCCATTGGATCGAATGGCCACCAGATGGAATGGTACCTGAGGGAGGGTCTCACAGGTGATCTGAGGCCGTAGGGTAGCCGTCCTCTGGGCAGGGTGGCACCCTGGCATTGCCGATGCCATCTAGGCACTTTGGCACTGTCAGTTTGGCACCCCAAAAATGCCACCCTGGCACCATGGCAGTGCCACCAGGGTATCACCCTATAATAATGATAATAATCATTTATTGTCACAAGTAGGCTTGAATAAAGATACTGTGAAAAGCCCCCAAGTCGCCACATTCCGGTGCCTGTTCGAAGAGGCCAGTAAGGGAATTGAACCCGTGCTGCTGGCCTTGTTCTGCATTACAAGCCAGCTGTTTAGCCCACTGTGCTAAACCATCACCTAGCACTGCCAGGTTTGCAGAGGGACTGCCAGGGTGCCAGATTGGCAGTGCAATGGTGCCAGGCTGGCATTTTTCCCACGCCGGGATCAGGCCTGGGGGTGCCCTGTGAGATGGAGTGAGGTGGACCCGAGGACTCCCTTACAGGTGAGTTGGGCTTGGTGGGGGGGGTCTTGGGGTCATGTTGGAGTGTCGAAAGATTGGCGCGCCATTTAAAATTGGTGTCAAGATCCCTTCCTGCACGGTAGTGCTCCACTCAACGGAGCCTCTCAATGCAGGAAATGACGGCAAGTTCAGCCTCGTTACCACTGGGCGGCGACGGCCGAGCAAATAAGGGGATGGATCAAGGAGCTGGAAGCCGCGTGGGTGCGCGCGGAAGAGGCCTCCTGCATGGGGACTTCCCTCCGGTCCCTCGCCACTGCAGCACTCCCATCCCCACCCAAAAAAAACTCCAGCAGCCCGGTGGTGATAGCTACCCTCCAATCCTGGAACCAACTACGGCAGCAATTTGGCCTGACCAAAAGGTCGGACAAAGCTCCCATCTGCAAGAACCATAGGTTCACATGAGCACTGACTGGCGCCACCTTCAAAAGGTGGGGACAGGACGGAGGGACACTGACAGTTAGGGACCTATACACGGATGACAGGAGCGCAACACTGGACGAACTGACAGAGAAATTCCAGCTAGCCAGGGGGAACGAGCTAAGGAATCTACAACTCAAAAACGGTGAAAGGAGACAAGGATGTACCCACAACCGCCATGACAGACATTACTGGAAGAGTTACTAGGCGCAAGCATACTAGATAAAGGAAACTGTTATGAGATGTATGACCGACTGGTGGAAAGGGCCAACACCGTACTAGACACAACAAGAAAGAAATGGGAGGAGGACCTGGGGATTGAAATAGGGTGGGGACTCTGGAGCGAAGCACTGCACAGGGTCAACACCACCTCCACTTACTCAAGGCTCAGCCTGACGAGCTAAAAGTGGTACATAGAGCCCACTTAACAAGAACCCGTATGACTAGGTTCTTACCGGGGGTGGAGGATACATGTGAATGATGCCAAGGAGGCCCGGCCAACCACGCCCACATGTTCTGGTCTTGCCCCAGACTTGCGGGGTACTGGACAGCCTTCTTCAAGGCAATGTCCAAAGTGGTGGGGGTGAGGGTGGAGCCATGCCCGAAAGTGGCAGTCTTCGGAGTATCAGACCAGCCAGATCTATTCCTGGGGAGGAGGGTGGATGGCCTTGCCTTTGCCTCCCTGATCACCTACCATAGAATCCTGTTCGGCTGGCGGTCAGCAGCACCACCCAGAGCTGCAGACTGGCTGTCCAACCTCTCAGAATCTCTCCAAATGGAGAAAATCAAATTTGCCATCCAAGGATCGGACAACGGTTTCCACAGAACGTGGGAGCCATTCACCCAATTGTTCCGGGACCTGTTTGTGGCCAACAAACAAGCAGAAGAACAGCCAGGTAGCCAAAAATCAGGGGAAAGTAGCCAAAGCATGAGAGGGAGGGATAGGCAGGGGGGGGGGGGGGTGAGACAGCGAAACCTAAGAGGAACGAAAGGTGAACCACAGGAGTGGGGGAGGGGAATGGAGAGGGAAGGGACAGGTAACAAGAGAGGAGAACCAGGGAGGTGGGGGGGTGAGGCAGGGAAATGACAGCTGGAAGGAGGGCATGGAATACGATAACAAACTTGGCATCTACAGGAACAGAGAACAAGGAGAATACAGGCAAAAGACAGGAGGAACGGCAAAAGCGGTGGTGAGTGCGAGACGACAACGGCAGCGAGATCCGTCCAGGAGAAGCAAGTGACAACGCCAACACCAAACCCATTCGAGTATTGCCCACTGTAATTGTTTCTCCGGCACCCAAATGCATATTTACCTCCCCAGTCTCCAGTCACCACCACCCCCCCCCGCCCCCCTTCTGCCTCCCCCCTCACAAACAGTCGCCTACTTATGTGTTGTAAATAATTTTGCCAGTCGTACAGAATTGCTGCTGTTGAGCTGGTGCACAATAACCTGCCAGTTATTCTATTTTATTTTTTATTTTATTTTTTATTATTACTTTTTTTTCCTTTTGGTATGTTTGGCTGTGCCCTTCCCTTATATATTTCTTATTCTGTGTACATAGCATACCGGTAAATATACTTTGTTCAAAAACCTAATAAAAACATTTATTAAAAAAAGGTTCGGCCTCGTGGGGTGGGGGATGTTCACTGCCAGGGTACTGGAAAGGAAAGAGTCCTGTTAGATAGCGGGGTCATTCCTGGCACTTGTAGTGCCGGGAATGACCCCGAATACCCTGCCCAGAATGGACTCTGGCTTGTTTTAGTTAGATCGCACCCATATCTCTGTTTGCTCTGCATATTTGTCATATTATAACAGAATATATTCACTCTCTTTTGATTCAGCTGATGTGTTCAAACCTATTTCTTTAGTGCTGACTGTCTTCAATGTGAAAAAAAATCCAAATAATAATCTGGGTCCAGTCACTGAAGTGGCATGTTATTACAAGATACAGATCAAAGTTAAAACAAAAAAGTCCTCGAACTCATATATGCACTCTGAGTCTCCTCCTGGTTTACAATTGGCATCCTGCTGCAACCTTTTGGCCCAATTCCATTATTAGTTGATTAGCCACTCTTTAAAATTCCATGCTGGTCTACAGACATGATTGTGACTGCCTCATACTGATGGATTCAAGTGTTCCAGTTGCTTTGGAAAGCTGTTTTTGAATAATCCACCAACACATGCACAGACCAATTGCTGCACAAACCTTACTATTAGTATTTCAATATGGATTTCCATGGTCTTAATGTAAGCCCAGTTTCCAAAAACATACAATCTAATAACCATATTATGATGATAGCCAAATTAATGGTTCTGCTGGCTGCCATAAATTGTATTGAAGCTTTTAATTTAACTGAATTGGGGTTGGCATAACTACCCCGGGACCTTTTTCTGTTTTTCTATTTTAGTGTACAAGGTCTAGACCCATATATCCAAGATAATTATTTGGCTTCCCAATTCGCCAGCACTGTGACATTAATTTCATTTTATATGGTCCGTCGCAAATTGATTGTGTCACTAGACATCCTTTTCACTCCCACTCTTTGCCAGGTGTTAAGTGTATCTTGTGTGACTGTTAAGTTAATTTTGACATTGCACACTGTGGAAAATTGCACTCACTTCCAAGAATTGCATTCATTTTATCATTGATCCATTAATCTTTGAATATATAAAGTAGCCAGGCACTTTAATTTTAGGCAGTAATATTTTACATTTAACATATGCTAAAATACTGAGGAAGTGTCCTCAGGGTTCGTTGTTCCTGATTCAACTTGAAATGAGGTAAAAGAAAAGTAAACCTTTCTGCATCCTGAAAGAACTCAAACGTACAGTTATGGAGAAATTTGCGCCAGCTAGTGTGGTTTCTTTTCTTTATTCCTTGTGCCAAATGGAAAGAGCTTGAGAAATGTTTTTAGTTTTTTTGCCAGTGTGTGAGGTTATTATAAATGCAGTGAGCTTTTAATATAAACGGTTATCTCTTTTTGTTCAGCATTCTTCAAAGCAAATTTATTGAGACTTTCTAATCAGTATGTTGTACTGTTTTTTGGAGGGAGACTTGTCTTTTGAGTTTGAGCTATCATACAAATGAAATGGTCTAGTTACTTCCAAATGTAGCTCACAGCGTTAAATAAGGTTTGGAGCTATTAAGACCCTCTAGGTGTGGGGGAGTGTTCACCATTCAGTTCCCATTAACTCATAACGAGTATGAACACCGCCCCCCCCCCCCCCCCCCCCGTAATTAGGGGCGGAGCTTCCTCCTTAACAGAGAAGGCTCCACAGTATAAAAATCCAGCTTAGGTGCAGATCGGAGAGGGTGACTCTTCGGGGCGTGGAAAATTAATAGTGTATTTTAATAAATCCAGGGCCTGGTTCAGCACAGGGCTAAATAGCTGACTTTGAAAGCAGACTAAGACAGGCCAGCAGAGCGGGAACAATTCCCGTACCAGCCTCCCCGAACAGGCGCCGGAATGTGGCGACTAGGGGCTTTTCACAGTAACTTCATTTAAAGCCTACTTGTGACAATAAGTGATTTTTCATTTCAAATCCCTTTCTTTGGGCGTGATCCAATGGCCATGCTGTGCCAGAAAAGCAGCTTGCCACAGCTCAGCATGGTCGATAATGTGGTGATATGCCTGTGGGCTATATCATAGATGGATGGTGTGCGACCTCCAACCAGCAGGTGGCGGTGCAGACACACCATGCAGTCTCAAGACCAAGGTCATGTGACCACTGACTCCTATATAAGGGGAGACACATCTGACCATTGGGAGAAGAAGATTGACAGGGTAATAAGACATAAATGTGAATGGTCAGTGCTAGGTGCAGATTCCAGAGGAGTAGTGAGTAGACACCATGATAACATGCTCTGTATCAGATTGCTATCTTATCACACAAAACTCAATAAAAGATTCTGGTTTGGACAAGTCGAGGTGTTTGGTGGATTCCTTCATAAAGTATAAAAGACCAAACACAACAGATAAAAGCTGGGAGACCCCACTCCCAGGATCTAGTCAGGTCACCACCCTTTGCAAGATCCAGCACGACCTCGCAAGACATTGCAATATAAATCCCGCCTACAATGGGCGGAACTACGTTTTGCCAAATCTGCATATTAGAGCGACTCAGTAAGCCTCATTCTAATGTGCATTTTCATGAGGTATCTGAGGCTTTGGGATTCATCTCCTTCGCATCGGAGACCTTGAGCTAGCGTCATTCAGCACTGGTCCCTGCAAACAGGGACCAGATGGAACGGCACACGTTCGGGTCTCCCAGGGCATCGGAGCCCCCAGCTGCATCCTTTGGACAGGTTGGTTCCCTGGCAGTGCCAGCTAGTGTGGGCACTAACAGGCAGCCAGGTTGGCACTGCCAAGATGCCATGCTGGTATTTTTTGCGCATGCGCGATTGAGCCATAGTGCATTTGGGCTGGGAGGGAAGGTCAGGAATTGCTTCAGGGGCCTTGGAGACTGGGACACCATTTAATCTCTCACTACACCGGGGAGTTCCAGTAAGTGGAGCCGTCCAGTGTACAAAACGGAGCTATGTATTGCCTTGGTCATGTGTTCCTTATACAATGCAAATTGTGTTGATTAGCAATGTGTTTCTCGGCGCTGCTAGTTCTGGGAAACATGGAGCTGAAGTCGCTAACTATGGAACTTTGTTTCCATTTGGCTGAATCAAGCCCTTTTCATAGAATTTACAGTGCAGAAGGAGGCCATTCGGCCCATCGAGTCTGCACCAGCTCTTGGAAAGAGCACCCCACCCAAGGTCCACACCTCCACCCTATCCCCATAACCCAGTAACCCCACCCAACACTAAGGGCAATTTAGCATGGCCAATCCACCTAATCTGCACATGTTTGGACTGTGGGAGGAAACCGGAGCACCCTGAGGAAACCGGAGCACACAGGGGGAGGATGTGCAGACTGCGTACAGACAGTTACCCAAGCCGGGAATCGAACCTGGGACCCTGGAGCTGTGAAGCAATTGTGCTAACTACCATGCTTTGTATCCTACCATGCGTCCTGTGAGTGTTTTGTGCCCTTTGGATTCTACAGGAGCCTCAAATATAAAATAGTGAATATTATTTTTCAGTAACTGCATGTGTAATCTTTTGCATGCTCTGTTTGAAAAGTAGTTTCCTGGTTATAGCCTACAAAGTACATGGAGAACAGTAAAAGCACCAGCAACCTTTGTAGAGAAGGTTCCATTGAAACATTTATTGTAAGGTTACAATTTGCAATAGATTACTCATATGGTTCAGAAAATACTTCCCAAATAAAATGTCAATTCAAGCAGCTGCATTCAAGTGCAGCCATGGTTAAGCATCACCAGAAGAGGTTTTGTGGTTCATTTCAGTGATATTTTGGGGGTGATCGATCGGCCTCAGCGCACCCGACTCAGTGACACAAATCTCACACGAAGCCTCTCGCAATCAAAAGCTGATCTCTTTTGAATATCGATGCTGTTAGCTCCTCGAGCCTATTCTGCCATTCTGTTAGATCATGACTGATCTGTAACTCAACTCCATTTACCTCGCTTTGTTCCATTTCTCCTGAAACCCTCAAGCTAACCATTGATCTCAATGTTGAAAATGTCAATTGATTCAGACTTCTGAGAGACAGAATTCCACCAACCTTTGTGTAAAAAAATGCTCCCTAATACCTTTAAGTTTGAACTCCAACTCCCGTGAGTCAAGAAATTTCAATAATTATTTTATATATCTGTGCACCAACTTGCAGTGATTTGTGCACATGGACACCTAAATGACTTTGCTTCGCTATAGTTTCTAGTGTCTCACCTTTAAGGCAATATTACAAATTTTGGTTCTCAGATTCAGAGTGGCAGACCTCACACTTCCCCACTGAACTCTATCTGCCATAGCTTCACCTACTCAGTCTATCCAGGTCCCTTTATAAATTCCTGCGCTTATCCAAATAACATACGCTGCCTTTTTACTTAGTGCAATCTATATGTTTTGACCAAGAACCCTCCATTCCTTCATCCAAGCCATTAGCATATTATAAAGGTTTGAGCATCAGCACAGAACTCTGGGGTGCATGACTGATCATACCCTGTTAACCTCCCTACTCTCGGCCTCCTATCTCCCAAACAAGAAGCAGCGTTGCAGAGCTATTTAACAATTCATTTCAGGGCGAGGAAAATAGATCGATATCTTCTAAAGTAACAGATCAACATGTGGTACAGGAGGAAAATCCATGAAAAAAAATAACAGTTCTTGATGCAATACTTCTTATGTGCGAAACCTTTTTGCACTCTGGATTACTAAACAAATCATCTTCACATTTTAAAGATGCTGACAAACCTGGCGAATGTTGCCGGCACTTATGACTTACCAAAAAATGTATTTTCAGAACATTGCCTCACATTTCTGTGGCATAATTCTTCCTCCCGATTCTGTGGCGTGGTAGTGTGTCCCCTTCAAGGGGGCGGTTCTTTGCAGGCCAAATGACTCGCCTTTGGGTTGGAGCACATGAAGCTGACCCTATCGGGTGCCAGGGCACTGACGCGGGTAGTGGGGAATCTTGAGAGTAAGGTCGGGAGTCGAAGGAACGAGTGTGGTGTTGGAGATGTGTAGATCTGTTATACCAAGTTCTTCTTTTGTTAACAAATCTGGTTTAGCACACTGGGCTAAATCACTGGCTTTTAAAGTAGACCAATGCAGGCCAGCAGCACGGTTCAATTCCCGTACCAGCCTCCCTGAACAGGCGCCGGAATGTGGCGACTAGGGGCTTTTCACAGTAACTTCATTTGAAGCCTACTCGTGACAATAAGCGATTTTCATTTCATTTCATTTCACTTTCAAATCACCCTTGTGATTTAACTCTGTCTGACTGTATTGCATTGCATTGCAACATCTGGATATTGCTTTTTCACCAGGAAAGCTTTGATCACTTTATTCTTCTTTTAGTACAAAAAATTAAAAATACCTGTTTGTATTAAAGTGAACAAACAACTGGCAAATCCTCTCTCTGACTCTCAAAGCATACCTTTCCAAATCATGCGTTCCAGGAGTTCTGTGGATGGGATCGTAATCACACAGATGAAAAGTTTGTTTTAATTTAGAGAATTTCCTCCCCGCAATACACACCCCACGAGTGATGTACCAGCTTGCATCGTTTCCCATGAACAGCAAGATAGAATTGCCAATCATATTTTTTACAAGTACACTTGGATCTGAATGGGGATTTAGCCAGGAATTGGCTTGGAGTGAGCAGAGATTTTTAATCAGTCCCTTGGGTAACTGCTTCAATCGGTTTTCAAGGTGCCTTTAGTGCTCGGTCTAACAGTTTGTTAGCGTGTCACATACTCCCTCCGTGAGTATGAGCAACTTGATTTGACTTCCTTTCATTTAGCAGAGCATGAACTCAAACTCAATCCAAGGTTGCTAGTTCTGTTGAGAAAAATGCCTTCATCGAATAAATCGCACTTGTACTTGTGTTGTGACATCTTGTCCATGTATAGCAATGGCCCTGCAATGAATTATATGCGATCAGCTTCCTTCTGGACTTGGTGGTGAGTCCACAACTAAATTAGAGATTGAATTTGGTGAGTAGAACTACGTATGTTTGGGACCAGGTGGGGTTTAAAACAGAAAAATTGACAGCATGTTGGGAAGTCCATTCCAACTAGCCAGCTCCTGAGTTTTAGTGCAGCATGACAGTAAAGTAAAGTCGCCATCATCCCAGATCACCACAGGCTGCTTTTCCCTTTGAGGGGGTGAGCAACTGGTGATGGTTTAACCTGAGGATCAGCACACCTCAGGCTAGGGACAAGGTTGAGATGCCGGGACCCTCATGAATAACTTTAGCTGATACAGTGATTGAACCAGCATGATAGGCCATATGTGATCAATACTGCAGGGAGAGACGTAGTGCCACTTAACTTAGGTTAATTATTCAATTACAGCAATACTGATTGAAAAACAAAATAATGAGAAAGCTGGAAATTGGAAATAAGAACAGAAAGTGCAGCAAACACTCAGCAGATCATGTGGTTGGAGAGAGTTAATGTTTCAGGTCCATCGGGCTGGCTTCTCCGATCGGCGATGCTGAAATCGAATTTGGCAATCGGCCGGAGAATCCCCGTTTAGGCCGCAATCGAGGGCGGCGCCGCTTTTGCTCTGCGTTGCCCCTCAAAAACAGCGCACGCCATATGGACGACCTCAGGATGTCACCTGAGGCCCTTCCCCGATGTTCTGCCCCGATGGGACAAGTCCTCAACGACGTCGGGTATGCTCACACCGTTCGGTGACCTCGCGTGGCGCTTGTGGACTGAGTCCAGTGCCGCCACTGCCGGGATGGGTGGGGTGCCATTATGCTGGCAGGGGTTGGGGGGATTGGTGGGGGGTGTGTCGGGGGTGGAATTTGGGAGGGTAGGCGGGAGGTTAATCAGGTGTTATGGGGATAATCGGAAGGTTAGTCAGGTGTTTAGGGGTAGTAAGGGAGTGATATATGAGACAGATGTTCGGGGGTAGTTGGGAGGTTAGTTAGGTGTTTGACAGATAAATGGGAAGTGGGAGATTAGTGAGATGTTCAGGAGTAGTAGTTGGGAGAGGGGAGGTTAGTCGGGTGTTTAGGGGGTAGTTGGGATTTGGGAGATTAGTTGGGTATTTGGGGAGAGTTGGGAGGTTAGTCAGGTGTTTAGGGGTAGCTGGGATTTGGGAGATTATTGGGTATTTGGGGAGAGTTGGAAGGTTAGTCAGGTGTTTAGGGGTAGTTGGGAGATTAGTCAGTGTTTAGGGGTAGTTTGGAGATTAGTCAGGTGTTTAGGGGATAGTTGGGAGGTTAGTCAGATGTTTAGGGGTAGTTGGGAGGTTAGTCGGGTCTTCGGGGGTAGTTGGGAGTTGGGAGATTAGTCGGGTGTTTGGGGGGTAGTTGGGATTTGGGAGATTAGTTGGGTATTTGGGGAGAGTTGGATGGTTAGTCAGGTGTTTAGGGGTAGTTGGGAGGTTAGTCAGGTGTTTGGGGGTAGTTGGGAGATTAGTCAGGTGTTTAGGGGGTAGTTGGGAGATTAGTCGGCAGTTTAGGGAGTAGTTGGGAGGTTAGTCAGATGTTTAGGGGTAGTTGGGAGATTAGTTGGGTGTTTGGGGATAGTTGGGAGTTGGAAGATTAGTCGGGTGTTTGAGGAGTAGTTGGAAGGTTAGTCAGATATTCGGAGGGAGTGGTCAGGAGTTGGGAGGTTAGTCAGATGTTTAGGGGTAGTTGGGAGGTTAGTCGGGTCTTTGGGATTAGTTGGGAATTGGGAGCTTAGTCGGGTGTTTAGGGGGTAGTTGGGAGATTAGCCAGGTGTTTAGGGGTAGTAGTGAAATTAGCCAAGTGTTTAGGGGGTAGTTGGGAGGTTAGTCAGATGTTTAGGGGTAGTTGGGAGGTTAGTCGGGTCTTTGGGGGTAGTTGGGAGTTGGGAGGTTAGTCAGGTGTTTAGAGGGTAGTTGGGAGGTTAGTCAGGTGTTTAGGGGGTAGTTGGGAGGTTAGTCGGGTCTTTGGGGGTAGTTGGGAGGTTAGTCGGGTCTTTGGGGGTAGTTGGGAGGTTAGTCGGGTCTTTGGGGTAGTTGGGAGTTGGGAGATTAGTCGGGTATTTGGGGAGTAGGTGGGAGGTAAGTCGGGTCTTTGGGGGGAGTTGGGAGATTAGTCGGGTGTTTGGGGAGTAGTTGGGAGGTTAGTCAGATATTTGGAGGGACTGGTCAGGAGGTGGGAGGTTAGCCAGGTGTTTGGAGGGAGTGGTCAGGAGTTGGAAGGTTAGCCAGGTGTTTGGAGGAAGTGGTCAGGAGTTGGAAGGTTAGTCAGGTGTTTAGGGGGTAGTTGGGAAGTTAGTCAGGTGTTTAGGGGTAGTTGGGAGGTTAGTCAGGTGTTTAGGGGTAGTTGGGAGGTTAGTCAGGTGTTTAGGGGTAGTTGGGAGGTTAGTCAGGTGTTTAGGGGTAGTTGGGAGATTAGTCAGATGTTTAGGGGTAGTTGGGAAGTTAGTCGGGTCTTTGGGGGTAGTTGGGAGTTGGGAGATTAGTTGGGTCTTTGGGGGTAGTTGGGAGGTTAGTCGGGTCTTTGGGGGTAGTTGGGAGTTGGGAGATTAGTCGGTTGTCTGGGG
Source organism: Scyliorhinus canicula (assembly GCF_902713615.1). NCBI lineage: Eukaryota > Metazoa > Chordata > Chondrichthyes > Carcharhiniformes > Scyliorhinidae > Scyliorhinus > Scyliorhinus canicula. The sequence goes on along the minus strand of NC_052148.1, from coordinate 107,761,656 downwards.
AGTAGTTGGGAGGTTGGTCAGATATTTGGAGGGAGTAGTCAGGAGTTGGGAGGTTAGCCAGGTGTTTGGAGTGTTCTGGGCCAAGGTTCAGAGAACCCCAGAGTGTATCATGGAGTTCAACTGACCCACAACTTTTAATAGATTGTGGCATGGGGAGCACATGGCCCACTCTAAAGATGCGGTAGAGCAGAAATGGAAAAGTATTTTTTAAAGCAAAACAATGTTTATTCTCTGAACTCAAGTTAACCTGTTTAAAACATACAGTGAACATCTTAGCAACCATTAATGCAAATACAACCCCAAAGACTATAACACTAAGTAATCCTTTTAGCTTTCCTTTTGGCATCCATAAGATTTAAAAACACCTTTTTACAGAAAGACATCAGGCTTAACTTCACTACTGAGAACAGTTACCACATTGAAATCAGAAAATGGACACTCATAAGCTTGCAGAGATTCACACACATCCTGCTGTGATTGCAGCTTCTCCAAAACTAAAATGAAACCAAACCCACCCTGCAGCAAAAAGCCTAAAGTGTAAGTAAAAAGCTCAGACAGACAGCCCAGCTCCACCCACTCTCTGACATCACTGCAGTAATAAACACCCATTTCTTAAAGGTACTCTCACTACAGATATTTATATACACACCCATTTATAAACACCCATTTCTTAAAGGTACTCTCACATGACATCTCCCTCAAGAAAAAAAATAAACTATCAACTTCAAGATGGTTTCATTTTTCACCTTTTCACTATCCTTTAAGAAATGCACATGGTCAATATACTTTTTCTTTGAAAAAAAACAACACACGCAAACAGGTATAATAATATAGCCCATTTTTATTTCTTCTTTCTCCAACTGGAATCCTCTTAATTGACAATTTCTTTGAACAAGAAGGTCTCTGCACGCTCCATCCATTCCTCTACGCCTCGGCATTTCTCTTTAAAGTCAGGTACTTTAGTTAAATCTGATCACAGAGTCCCTTGTAATTCACCAACACAGGAGCATTGGTTATCACAGCTTTCAGGCAGCCAAATGCTGGTTGAAAGTCCGCTGTCCATTGAAATTATCAACGTTTCTTCAGTATGTCTATCAGTGGAGCAACCACGCTACAAAAATTTTTCACAAATGTTCGATCAAATCCACTCATGCCAAGAAATCGCATTATTTCCCTTTGTCTTGAGGGTATCGGAAACTCCCCATTAACTATTGTTTTCACATCCCGTGGGACCATTCGACCCTGTCCGATTGTATAGCCAAGGAAAGTGACTTGGGCTTTTCCAAATTCACTTTTGGCTAGGTATATCACCAAACCCGCCTCCTGATGTTGATAAAATAACTCCATCAGATGTTTTAAATGTTCTTTCCATGCCTGCCAAGTCCCGCTAGACATGCTTTTAAGTGAATTGCACATCCTGAATTCTCTCTCAGTGCATCCAAACAGGTGTTGGAATGTGGCGACGAGGGGCTTTTCACAGTAACTTCATTGCAGCGTTAATGTAAACCTACTTGTGACAATAAAGATTATTATTATTCGGTGTCAGGAATGCATGTGTGGAAATACAAATACCCACAGATCACCCTGGACTATTTATCAACCACAAGGGCTTGCATTCCACCTATTTACTGCTGGTGTGCACCTACAAAAATACCTTTATGCAGCCATGATGTATTCCTCTCTGACCTCTTTGCACCTTGAAAGAAACGTACTGCTGGACGCTTCGAGGTGAGGGAAACCCACTTAAAATGTGACCGATGCCACCTCTCAGAAAACCGAGGACTGAGACCTTGGAGTGTTGCATTCAATGGCACGTCACCAGCAGTTGTGCCATCGAGCAGGCTAAGTTGAAGGGTAGCTAGAAGCTCGTGTGGTGCATAAACATCAACTTGTTCCTGTTGGGATGAACTCGCTATGCTGTAAGTATTTTATAAAATGTTGTGAAGTGCTGATACCTCTCTCAGTATCATGCAAAGTTTGTTATCCACAATTAAACCAGCCCAGTGATATGTATTCAGTGTGGAGGAACACCTCTTTATTGTCTCTTTATCACCTTAATTAGACCAGGTGACAGACTGTGGATATGTCTCTGCAGGTTGACATATATTTTGTTATATATTCGTCAGGTCAAACATAAAACTAACATCAAAGATATGAAGAAAGTGGCAGCTAACCAAACAATGGAAAAAGCTATCAAAAGAACTGTCAGTTTCACTCATCTTCGCAAACTACATGCTCGGTCCAAACTGAAGTGGTGCTTTATTTGCATTAATCTTCATTTCAAATACTCTTGTGAAAAAGATTAATAAACAATGCAGTGAAATCTATCTGAAAACTCATTTCTATAAGTTAATCTCATACTATGAATAGCTTGTTGTTGAATAATATACTCACTCTTTTTCAGATATGACCTTACAAATTCCAACTCATATTATCGGAAATAATTCCTCCAGACATGACTTTCAGTACTGTGCCAATGTGGAGATTAGTCAGGATCCAGAACATAATAAATGTGTCTGTGATTTATTAAACAAATTATTGTTAAATCTATGCATTTTTACAATAATACCCACTTGGGACTTAGAATTATAGAATCGCTCTAGTGCAAAAGGAGGCCATTTGGCCCATCACCTTTTCATTGACCCTTTGTATGAGCACTCTACCCATGTTTACTTCCACATCCACCACTATCTTGTAGCCAAGGTAAAAGTGGCTGCCCTTGACATCAAGGCAGCATTTGACCGTGTATAGCATCAAGGAGCCCTAGCTAAACTGGAGTCAATGGGAAGCAGGTGGAAAACTCTCCATTGGCTGGAGTCATACCTGGCACAAAGGAATATGATTGTGGAAGTTGGAGGTCAATCATCTCAGCTCCAGGACGGCACTGCAGGAGTTCCTCAGGGTAGTGTCCTCGGCCCAATCATCTTCAGCTGCTTCATCAATGCCCTGCCTTCCAGCATAAGGTCAGAATTGGGGATGTTTGTGGATGACTGCACAATGTTCAGCACCATTCACGACTCCTCAGATAATGAAGCAGTCCGTGTCCAAATGCAGCAATACCTGGCCAATGTCCAGGCTTGAGCTGACGAGTGGCAAGTTACATTTGGACCACACAAGTATCAGGAATGACTATCACCTACAAGAGAGGATCCAACCATTGCCTCTTGACATTCAATGGCATTACCATCGCTGAATCCCTCACAATCAACATCTGGGGGTTACCATTGATCAGAAACTGAACTGGACGAACTACATTAATGGCTATCAGGGCAGATCAAAGGTTAGGAATCTTACAACAAGTAACTGACCTCCTGATTCCCCAAAGCCTGTCCACCATCTACAAGGCACAAGTTAGGAGTATAATGGAATACTCTCCACTTGCCTGGATGAGTGCAGCTCCAGCAACACTCAAGAAGCTCGAATCCCAACTCCCAATACTTCCAGCAGCACAGGGGCACCAGGCAAAGATGCCTGCTGGCCCCACTGCTGTTCGCCCTCGTGATCGAACCACTAGTGATCACTCTCAAAACAGCAAAAAACTGGAGGGGGATCCAAAGGGGAGGCAGACAGCACAGAGTCTCACTCTATGCAGATGACCTGCTCCTCTACATCTCGGACCCACAAAGCAGGAAAGACGGAATCATCGCGCTCCTGAAAGAGTTTGGAGACTTCTCAGGCTACAAACACAACATGAACAAAAGCAAGATCTTCCCGGTGTACCCACAAGGGAGAGGGGCAGCACTAAAACGGGACTGCCATTCAAAGAAGCCCGACATAAATTCCACTACCTGGAGATCCAAATCGTTCATGACTAGGCGGGGATCCACAAATGGAACCTGACCAGCTGACAGGAAGTCAAAAAGGACCCCTGCAAAGATGGAACACACTCCCACTCTCCCTCACGGGGAGAGTGCAGATGATCAAAATGAACGTACTGCCCAGGTGCCTCTTCCTACTTAGATCTATCCCGATCCACATCCCCAAGGCCTTTTTCAACTCACTGGACAAATTAACACTTGTATGGTGGGGGAGGAAGAATGCGAGGATCCCAAAGACGGTCCTACAGAAAGCAAAGTCCAGGGGAGGGCTAGCCCTCCCAAACATACAATTCTACCTCTGGGAGGCAACAGCAGAACGAGTAAGGGGATGGATCAAGGAACCAGAAGCTGAGTGGGTACGCGCAGAGGAGGCTTCCTGCAGGGGGACCTCCCTCCGGGCCCTCGCCATGGAGGCACTCCCATCCCCACCCAAAAAATACTCCAATCCTGGAACCAACTACGGCAGCAATTCGGCCTGACCGAAATGTCCGACAAAGCCCCCATCTGCAACAACCACAGGTTCACACCAGCACTCAACAGCGCCATCTTTAAAAAGTGGAGACAGGACGGCGGGGGGGGGGGGGGGGGGGGGGGGGGGGGGCACGGGGTCATACTGACAGTTAGGGACCTATACACCGACGGCAGGATCACAACACTGGACAAACTGACAGAGAGATTTCAGCTAGCTAGGGGCAACAAAATAAGGTACCTGCAGCTTAAAAACTTCCCATGAAAGGAGATAAGGACGTACCCACGACCACCACAACAGACACTACTAGAGGAGTTGCTTAATGCAAACATTCCAGGTAAAGGAAACTGTAGCGACATGCACGAATGACTGCAGAGAGGCACTGTACTGAACTCAACAAGGAAGAAATGGGAGGAAGACCTGGGGCTCGAAATAGGGTGGGGAGTCTGGAATGAAGCACTGCATAGGGTCAACTCCACCTCCACGTGCGCAAGACTCAACCTAACGCAACTAAAGGTGGTACATAGAGACCACCTGGCAAGAACCCAAATGAGTAGGTTCTACCCGGAGGTGGAGTACAGATGTGACCAGTGCCAGGGGGGCCCAGCCAACCAAGCCCACATGTTCTGGTCTTACCCCAGACTAGCTGGGTACTGGACAGCCTTCTTCAAGGGAATGTCCAAAGTGATAGGGGTGAGGGTGGAGCCATGCCCGAAAGTGGCAGTCTTCGGGGTATCAGACCAGCCAGATCTATTCATAAAGAGGAGGGCGGACGCCCTTACCTTTGCCTCCCTAATCGGCCAACCAGTGGTCAGCAGCACCACCCAAAGCTGCAGAGGGGAACCAGAGGGGGCGGAAAAGACGAGGGAACACTAACTGGAAGGAGAGCACAGGAAATTACAACGACCATGATAAACACAGCAACAGAGAGTGAGAAAGCACAGGAGAAGGAGAAAGAAACGACGAACGGCCGAAACAGAGGCAAACGCTCAGCAAGAACAACATAAACTGACCAGGAGGAACAAGCAACATCCCCCCCCCCCCCCCCCCCCCCCCCCCCCCACCCACCGTTATTACCGGTGTTGTATGTACTCTCTTTGTTTCAGAAAATAAATTGGAAAAATACACAAGACATGTATACAGGTATACTGCAATTGTCTCTCCAATACTTTGATGTATATACACTTCCCCAGTTTTTACCCCCCCCCCCCCCCCCCACACCCTATTTTTCGTTGCTTGTTATTTACGTGATTTTACTAACTATATAGGATTGTTGTTTTTATCTTGTTTGTATTATCTTCAAATTTTATTTTTTTTGTATACACTTGTCAATATACTGGGCGCGATTCTCCCAAAGGGAGACAAAGTGCCGACGCCGGAGTGAAAATCGGAGTGTTTCACTCCGCCGTCGGAGGCCGCTCCTCGTCCCCTATTCTCCCACCCCCAGGGGGCTAGAAGCGGCGGCGCATCAATCTCGCGTGCCGGGCCTTGGCGCCCGCATCAAAGCGGCACCGCCTGAATGACGCGGCCGGTTGAGCCTGAATGACGTCACCCGCGCATGCGCGGTTGCCGTCCTCCTGTCCACTGCCCCGCAAGACATGGATGATTGATCTTGCGGGGCGGCAGAGGGAAAAGAGTGCGTCTTTCAGAGACGCCGGCCCGACGATCGGTGGGCACCGATCCCGGGCCAGACCCCTCCTGAGCTCCCCTGGTGCTCGATCCTCCCTCCGCCCCCCACAGGCCCCACATGCAGCGGTCGCATGCTGTTCACGCCGGCAGCGACCAGGTGTGGTTGACACCGGCGTGAACCGGTCGGATTAGGCAGGCGGCTCGGTCCATCCGGGCCGGAGAATCGCCGCTCGACTGGAACGGCGATTCTCCGAGCGGCCTGTCTCAAAACGCGACACGCCGGCGTGGTGTGAATCGCCTGGCACTCCCGTGATTCTCCCACCCGGCGTGGGGGTCGGAGAATCGCGCCCACGATATTCGAAAATCCAATAAAAAACATTTTTAAAAAAAGAAGCTCGACACCATCCAGGTCAAAGCAGCCCGCTAGATTGCTCCTCCTTCCACAAACATTCAAACCCTCCACCACTGATGAACAGTGGCAGCCGTGTGCACCATCTACAAGTTGCACTGCAGTAACTCACCAAGGTTCCTTCGACAGCACCTTCCAAACCCATGACTATTACCATCTAGAAGGACAAGAGCAGCAGATACTTGGGGACCCACCACCTGGAGGTTCCCCTCCAAGTCACTCAGCAACTGACTTGCAAATATATCACCGTTCCTTCGCTGTCACGTCCTGTAACTCGATCCCTAACAGCACAGTGGATGTATCAACATGTGAAGGACTGCAGCAGTTCAAAAAGGCAACTGACTACCACCATCTGAAGGGCAACTAGGAATGGGCAATAAATGCTAGCCCAACCAGCCCACATCCTGTAAAGAAATTTTAAAAAAATGTATCTGCACATCCCTGGACACTAAGGGGCAATTTAGCATGGTAATACACCTAACTCGCACATCTTTGGACTGTGGAGGAAACCCACACTGACACGGGGAGAACATGCAGAGAACACAGACAGTGACCCAAGGCCGGAATTGAACCCGGGTCCCTGGAGCTGTGAGGCAGCAGTGCTAACCATTGTGTCACCGTGCCACCCTTAAAGAAGATCTTTAAGAAGCTCTGATTTAGCAATCTTTCAACTCAAAACCTGATCGGATGAAATTCATCAAGACTGCCTTGATCGTGGTGCACCACTTCAGTTTGGACAGAGCATGTCGTTTGCGAACATGAGTGAAACTGACAGTTCTTTTGATTGCTTTTTCCATTGTTTGGTTAGCCACATAGAAAGGGTGGAGTCTGAGAACAATGAATTACAAATTCATAAAAGGAATCTTTATTCAAGAATTTTTTGTGTAATGTCAATAGCTTTTCCAAACTTCCTGTAGCTAGTTCATGAATGGCTATGTTCAGCTTATGTTCAAAATTAATAGAAGTTCAAACTTCAGCAAGAGCATATGGCAATAATTTTCAGAAAAAACACAAAGTATTGAAATACGTATGTATTTCTAGTGGAGCAAATGTCTCGCAAAATATTACTTCCAACAAGGGTTTCTGTTACGGCAGTCTCACTAGACCTCTGCACTATTATTTTTGATGAATTGTGTGTGCATTGGCCAGGTATGTAGGAACATGGGACTTACGAGCAAGAGGAGGCCATTCTGCTCCTCGAGCCCACTCTGCCATTCAATAAGATGATGACTGGTCTGGTTGTCGTCTGCAAGCCCCCCATGACTCTTGTCTATCAAGACTCTGACTAACACTGCCTTGGATAAATTCAATGACCCAGCCCCCACTGCTTTCCGCGGAAGAGAATTCCATACATTAATGATTCTATGAAAGGAAAAAATGCTCTTTGGGTGGGATTTTCTGACCATTCCTGCCAGTGGGAATTTCCTGCCCTTCTGATGGCAATCCCACGCCATGGGTGGGCGGGCCTGTGCCGTGGGGACACTCTTTCCCTCCGTGCCAGCCGGTATAATGGTCCGTCATGGTTGGCGCGGAGAAGAATCCCCTGCGCATGCGCTGGGATGACACCAGTACACGCTGGCACTCCCGTGTATGTGCCAACTCGCGCTGGCCGGCGGAGGCCCTTTGGTGCCAATTGGCGCAGTGCCAAGCCCTTCAGCGCCGGCCTAGGCCCTGAAGGTGCATAAGATTCCACACCTTCCGGGCGGCCCGGCGCCGGTACGGCCTACCCCGCCAGATAGCGGAGAATCCCACCCCACATGTTTTCCCAGCGGCAGTGGGTGCAAACAACAGGAAACCCCATTGTAGCCCATTGGTCCTGGATGGTCATGCTAACATGACTGTCCTTTACCCCCCTGAAGGGAATGGATTTCGGAGTTCAGCCAGGAATGGTTGGCAACTTCATATCCGCCGTAGCCCTAGCAGATGCACTGAGGCAGGAGCTACTTGGGGTGGTGCAGGACAGGAGCCTGCCCCAGAGGATCTAGAGCCAGCTGCCCAACAGGCTGAGGAGGGGGTGGGATGGAGGCGTAACATCAGGCCTCATGTGTATCGACATTGCCTATCGTACAAGGGCCTGCTGGGCCAAGTGATAACAGCAGCTGAGCAGAGAGACTGTGAGACATGAGTACCAGATCATGGCACATCTTGAGCCACAGGGTATGGGGGAGGACACCCACTCCTGGAGGCCATCAACATGATGGTCACCTGGAACCAGATGGGGCTGGCAGTCTCCCAGGTGTCACGGGTGGTGTGGTGCCACCCTGTTCTTTCCGCTCCCCAACGTATGTGCCAGGGGTGATTCTAGGTGCTGCGGTGTCCCGGCACCTCCCCTGCGGGAATCATCAACACGGGACACCATCACCTCCTCCTCCCTTGGGATCCCAATGGCCCCTGGGCTACTCCTTCAGCCGGGGTTTCAGATGGAGCAAACTCTGCGGGCTCCGTGGTCACCTGCCGCTGCCAGTCCTGGAGGCCCGCTCTTGTCTTGACCAGAGTCGCCATGCTTCCAGCCATGTCCCTCTGGGATTGTGCCATGTCACTCAGTGACTGTGCCAGGTCCCTTTTGTTATTGGCTCAAGTCAAACATCGCCTGGCCAATGCCCTTGACACCCGCAGCCATGACCCATTGTGACTGGGTAATGCTCAACAGCGCCGCTGCATATTCATTTTGCCCTGGTACATGGCTGCCTGTGACAAGGCTGCCCTATCCTGTGTATAGGCCGCTGCCCACACAGAGTACTTGGACATCTTGACCCATGGCTGATACCATTGGAGTCAAGGGTTCCGTCGCAGATGCCATCTATCTGGTGTTGGCCCGGGCAGCATGCATGGTCGGAACCATCTCCTGCCCTGCAGGCAGTTGGACTCCTCCAACTGAACCTGCAGGCGCTGGATAGTTGCTGACAGCCCTTCACGAAGTCCCCAGCTGTACGCCTGCATCTCGCAAGAAACTGCAGAGTGTGGTGAACTCAGCCCAACGCATCACACAAGCTTGCCACCCTCCCATTGATTCTGTCTACACCTCCCGCTGCCTCAGGAAAGCAGACAGCATTGTCAGAGACCCCTCCCACCCCAGGCATTGCCTTCTTCCAGACCCTTCCATCAGGCAGAAGGTACAGAAATCTGAAGACCCACACATCCAGACATAGGAACAGCTACTAGACTCCTCAACGACTCCCCCTCGGACAGATCAGTTCCCTGTAAGAACACTATTCATGGTGCCCTATGCTGCTCTTGCTCATGTATTTGCTTTGTTTGGCCCTTGTTCCGCACTGTAACCAATCACTCTTTGTCAATGTACTCTGTCGATTATTTTTTTTGTCCACTAAGTACGTACTGTGTACGTTCCCTTGGCCCCAGAAAAATACTTTTCACTGTACTTCGGTACATGTGACAATAAATCAATCAATCAATCAAGCAATAAATCTCCAACATTGATGGGACCACCCATTCCAAAGGCCTAGGATCTGTCTGGATGGCAGCTAGTCTCTGGGTTGGACCGCCTCCAACCTTCCGCCCCCTCAGAGGTTCCTACCTCCACCTGATGTACCGACACATGTGTGTGCTGCGCATTGGATAGTGCCCCAGGAGCCTCTTCACTCAAGTTCCCAGCCGAGGTGAGTGTCTCTGGGATAGTGGAGGGTGTTGGCGACAGCAGTGACGAAAAGTCGGTGTCGCTCCCGGACATGTGCTCCGGGATGTCTTAGGGTTGCAAAGGTGGGGGGGGGGGGGGGGGTTACCAGCACATCCCACCTTGCCACCAGGTGATATGGGGTTGCAGTGTGGGGGTGGGGGGGGGGGGGGGGGGGGGGGGGGGGGTGGGGGGGGGGGGGGGGGGGACCCGGAATGGACCCGCCTCATCACCAGGTGATCCAGCAAGACACAAGACAAGATGCAGGTTTATATTGCAGGTAGGCATGGTGCCGGGGAGGGGTGACACACGTGCTATAGTGACATCACAATTCATTGGGGCTCACTTGCATCTCCGATGCCAACCGCCATCACGGCGACTGCCTGCTTTCCAACCCCGCCAACCAGGTCTCTCTGCTCTGCAACAGTGAGGGGCCACAGGGCTGGCTGGCCCCCTCGGATCTCCTCTCGCTCTCTCTGCAGTTGTGGATCGCCTTCTCCTGGGTGGGCAGATAAGACACAGTGTGAGACACTCAGATTCGGGCAGCACAGGGTCTGCGGCCAGTGGCCCGTGTATGAGGGGCACCTGGCCATGGCGGCAGATATGGGTGTGGACATGTGGTACAGGATGGATGCAAGCGGCCTGCAGTCTGGTGGGGTTCGCTCACCCTCTAGGTGGATGAGGGGAGGCTAGAAATGTGTGGGACAGGGATTTGGTGCCACCAGGGGCATTGTGGTCATGACTCACCCTGACTGGCCTGGTGGGCTACCCATCCTCACACAGCACAGCCTATCAGTCTGCCTGATGTGGGCCATTTGGTGGGGGGAGGGGGGGTGGCTGTGAGGGCATGGGACAGGGGTTGGTGCCGGGGCAGTGGTGTTGGTGGCTCACCCTGGCTGCCCTGAGGAGATCCAGTAGCTTCTTCCTGCACTGCTGCCTGGTCCTGGCGATCACAGTCTCTGCCACCTGCGCCCAGGCCCTGTTGACATCAGCAGCTAGCAGCCACCTTCCCACCTGGGGAACAGGATGTTCTGCCTCTTCTCCATGGCATCCAGCAGTGTCTCCAGCCCTGCAACTGAACATTTCGGGGCCGGTGTCCAGGATTGCATCACCGCAGCTGGAAATTTCCATGTGGTCCAAGTGCTGGCCAACAGCAGGTCTTGAATTGCTCTGGGACCAGCCGTAAAACACCCACGATTCAGTCCCGGCGTCAGGCACTCAGTTACTGAAATGAGAATCCAGCCCTATATCTTTTTCAAATAAGGAGAACAAAACGGTGCACAGATGTGCGAGATGTGGTCTCACCAAAATCACATGCAGCTGCAGTAAAATATCCCTACTTATATATTCCATTCCTCTTGTAATAAACATCAACATTCCATTTACCTTCCTGATCACTTGCTGCATCTGTAGACTAACATTTTGTCATTCATGTACCAGGACACCCAGATCTCTCTGTACCAACAAGTTCTGCAATCCCTCTCCATTTAAACAATATACTCCTTTTCTATTCGTCCTGCCAAAGTGGACATGTTCAGATTTTCCCACATTTTACTCCATCTCCAGTTTTTTACCCACTCACCTCACCTGCCTCTGAATCTCTATCACATCTTGACAACTTACTTTCTTTCTCAACTTGGTGTCATTGGCAAATTTGGCCACCATAGATTCGGTCTCGACTTCCAAATCATTGATATTGTAAATAGTTGAGGTCCCAGCACTGATCTATATGTCATTCCACTAGTTACAGCTTGCCGACCCAAAAATGACCCATTTATCCCTTCCCTCTGCTTCCTGTTCAGAATCCCTTATCCATGCTGATATACCATGCAATTATCTTAGCTGAGTCATTCAATATTCAATCTTAAAGTTAATGGAGCATGAGAACGGGGCAGACAATTAAATATTGTGGAATATAACATATTTCAGATCAAGGGCGAGGAAATCGGAGAGGTGAATACAGTATGCTAGTTAATGATAGATTAATGGCAGTCGAAAAGGGATGTAATTAGCAGCAAGAGAGATAAATAATCCATTGGATTGAGTTAAAACATATGAAAGGTCTCATCGCCCAAAAAAAAACATTCATTTAGATCCTTTAATGTGGTAAACCATTCTAAGGTGCGGCACAGGGACATAATCAAACAAAATTTGGCACCAAGTTACAGAAGGAGATAAATGGCCAAAAGCTTGATCAAAGAGGTAGGTTTAAAGGGGCGACTTCAGTGAGGAAAGAGAGGGCCAAAATGGAGAAGCTTAGGGAGGGAATTTCAGAAGTTAAGACCTTCGCAGCAGAAGACACTTGTCATCAATTGCATACCATAGATCACTAGATAATGGAAATAGATTGTGTGAAGAAGCACCCAGGCAAATTCCAAGCGATCAAGCCAAAGTAAGATTCAAATTTATGATCAAGAGTAAAGAAATAAGGGAAGGTTTCAGTGACGGGAATGTACTGAGTAGTCACACATCAGATGGCTCTCCTCCAGAACACAGTAAAATAGGTACTTTTGGCTGAATGTTGCCCGCAAATTCAGACTCATTCAGCTCCTCAGCTAAAAAGGCAAAGGCAGAGTAGTATGTCAGCATACCAATAGCTCGTGAGGCTACAAGGAAGCCATAAACAGTGAAAATGGGCAAGATCAGCGAGTCGGTGGACCCACGAGGTGAGGGATTCCCGGCCACCCCCGAGAGAGGGAGACTGACGACCCAGATAGCGGGCTTCACAACCCCCCACCCCAACCACTCCCCATCCTGCCCCCACCACCTGGAGATGGATGGAAGACATTCCTGACTAAGGAGCTGACTGTAATGAAAGATGAGACCAAGGTGGAGATCTAGGTGGCGGTCAGGGTGGCGGTGGTGGAGACGCTGTTCACCATGCAGGCGGGCTCAACGGGATGGGAAAGAAGCTGGAGGCTCAGGAAGAACGGTCCAAGAGCTCGGAAGGGCGTTGACCGACCAGATTGTTGTCCTGGAGGCAGAGATAAAAAGGTTTGTTGTGACCCAAGGGAGCATGAAAGGGAAGGTCGAGAACCAAGAGAACCGGTCCAGGTGACAGAATATAGAAATAGTGGGCCTGCCAGAGGGGATAGAGGGCAGAGACCCGATTCACTATGTGGCCCACATGCTGGTCAACTTGGTTGGTAGGGAATGCTTCCCCAAACCTCCAGGCATCGACAAGGCACATAGGTCACTCTGACTGAAGCCCAAGGCTGGGAAGCAGCTGAGGGTGATAATCGCCAAGCTGCACAGGTACCAGGATCGGGAGAGGATCCTGTTCAGGGCTCTGCAGACCAAAGCGAGCTGTTGGGAAGGATAGAGAATAAGGGTGTATCAGGACATTGATGCAGACCTGGCAAAGCGCAGGGCCGAGTTTAACCATGCGAAGTCGGCCCTGTACAAGAACAGTGTAAAATTCGGGATGTTATTCCCAGCCAGGCTCTGAGTGGCATACCAGAATAAAGAACATTATTTAACCGCCGCGGTAGAGGCGGACGAGTTTGTGCCTGCGAACAGCCTGGACAAAAGGCAAACAAAGTAGCAGCGAGAAAGCCGCACGCAGAAAAAAGTGATGGACATGGACAATGTTTGCGCGGGTCGGCAATTCCTCACTATGAGTAGGAGCACTATCTCATAGGAAGGAAGGGGCGAAGGCAGCAGAGCACTGGAGAGGAGATGGAGAGGACAGCAATGGAACGGGCATGGGAGGGGGTCAGAGCAACCCTGGGAGGGGGTCACAACACTAGCGGGGAAATCTAGCACCAGAAAGCATGGGAAAGAAGGGGGCACCTCCCAGCGGGGAGAAAGTGCCTGGCAGGGAAAGTGGACACAGGGATGGGGAGAAGGGGGGGCAAAAAGGAAGGGGGAGCACAGGGAGATTAGGGGAGGGCAGAAAGGGCTACAGAGGGCAATTGGGATCACGGGGGGATCATAAGGAAAGGAAAGGCTTTAGATAGGCTTCAGCAGGTCAGGTTTGGGTTGATGGAAGAAAATGACATCATAAGCAGCCACTTTGGAGAGTCCCCAAACAAAGGGAAACTCTGGAGTGCAGGGGCGCACCCACATGGCGTACACACAGTTGGTGGCCATGTTGAGAGGTCTCTGAACAAGTATGGTTGATCCTGCAGGATGGTGGGGTCAGAAACCCCCCCATTGGATTATCACCTGGAACGTTAGGGGACTTTGCCCACCTGAAAAATGTGAAAGCCGTCATAGTCTTCCTCCAAGAGATGCACCTGAGGGAGAAGGACCGACTGTGGGTAAGGGAGTGTTGGGTGTGTGATGTTCTTTGCTTTATGGATGATAATGGGTTTGAAGTGTACTGTCTCACAAAGAAAATCAAGCTATGTTTTTAGAAAAGTTAATTATTAACACTACAATTAAATAGCTTTGAATTGTGATGTAACCATCAATTCACAGGACACGTGGTTGGAAGTGAACAGTGGTTTTAATAGTCTTACAACTGAGCCTGCCTGCGGGGAGATGAACTGGCAGCAGGCTCACAATTGCAGATCTTTATACTTCCAGTTAGTGGGAGGAGCCATGGGCGGATCCATGGGCGGAGCCAAGGGTGGAGCCCAGTACAAACTCCTCACCTCCCCCTATGGGCAGAGCCGTGCAACTGCTCGTATACCGAGCTTACAGAGACACAACACATACAATATAACACAGTGTGAATTACTAGGATTGTGATTCACCACATTCAGCCCCTGTAAAAAAAATCAAGTCCAGCGGGGCTGATTGGTTTACAAATTGAGTCGGCCCGGCGGTCGAGTCGTCCTCTGAGATCTACGAAGCATTGGGGTTGCAGCCTCTTCTGGTGGCTGGGTGGTGGTGGTCGGCGAGGGTACCATGGCGGACTCCGGGGGTGATTCGGTCCGAGCTTCGTACCCGACTGGTTCGACCGGTGGCGGGGAGTGCCGGAAACCCATAGGCGCGGGGGCGCAGAGCACGGGCAGTGAACCTGCAGGCATGGGGGCGCCGGGCGCGGGGGGTTGGGTGGGGTGTAGTGTGAGGGGAGCCTTGGCGATAGTGTCGGAGTTGGATCCTGCAGGCGCCAGGTCCCGGAGGGAAACAGTGTCCTGACGGCCGTCAGGGTATTCAATGAACGCGTATTGGGGGTTCGAGTGGAGTAGGAGCACTCTCTCCACGAGTGGGTCAGTTTTGTGGGTCCGGACGTGCTTCCGGAGGAGAACCGGGTCCAGTGTCTTCAACCATGCTGGGAGCGAAACCCCCGTGGTATTGCCCCTGGAAAAAACAAATAGCCGCTCGTGAGGGATCTGATTGGTGGCAGTACATAGGAGGGACCTAATAGCATGGAGCGCGTCGGGGAGGACCTCCTGTCAATGGGAGGTCGGGAGCTTCCTGGACCGTAGGGTCAGTAGGACGGTCTTCCAGACCGTCGCGTTCTCCCTCTCCACCTGCCCATTCCCCCTGGGGTTGTAGCTGGTAGTCCTGCTCGAGGGGATGCCCTTGTCGAGCAGGTACTGACGCAGCTCTTCGCTCATAAAGGACGAACCCCTGTCGCTGTGTACATAGCTGGGGAAACCGAACAGGGTGAAGATGCTGTGCAGGGCCCTAATGACTGTGTGGGAGGTCATATTGGGGCACGGGATAGTAAAGGGGAAGCGGGAGAACTCATCTATGACGTTTAGGAAGTACACATTCCGATTGGTCGAGCGGAGTGGCCCTTTGAAATCGATGCTCAGGTGTTGAAAGGGCTGGGAGGCCTTTACCAGGTGGGCCCTGTCTGGTCTATAGAAGTGCGGTTTGCATTCTGCACAGATCGGGCAATCCCTGGTGATGGCTTTTACCTCCTTGTTGGAGAAAGGCAGATTTCGGGCTTTGACGTAGTGGGCGAGCCGGGTGACCCCTGGGTGGCAGAGGTCATTGTGGATAGCTTTCAGGCGGTCGTCTTGCGCGCTGGCGCACTTGCCGCGGGACCATGCATCTGGGGGCTCGTTGAGCTTCCCTGGTCGGTACATGATATCGTACTTGTAGGTGGAGAGTTCGATCCTCCACCGTAGGATCTTATTGTTTTTAATTTTGCCCCTTTGTGAGTTGTCAAACATAAAGGCAACCGATCTTTGGTCGGTGATGAGGGTGAACCTCCTACTCGCGAGGTAGTGCCTCCAGTGACGTATCGCTTCCACAATGGCTTGTGCTTCTTTCTCGACTGAGGAGTGTCGAAGTTCCGAAGCGGAGAGCGTTCGGGAGAAAAAGGCGACTGGTTTCCCTGCCTGATATAGGGTGGCTGCGAGAGCTACCTCGGAGGCATCGCCCTCTAACTGGAAAGGGACGGATTCATCCACCGCCCGCATGGCCGCTTTGGTGATGTCCTCCTTGATGCAGGTGAAGGCCTAGCGAGCCTCATCTGATAGAGGAAAGAGTGTGGCCTTAAATAGTGGGCGGGTTTTGTCCGCATACTGAGGGACCCACTGGGCATAATATGAGGAAAACCCCAGGCACCTTTTGAGGGCCCTGGGACAATGAGGGAGAGGGAGTTGTAAGAGGGGGCGCATACGGTCCGGGTCGGGGCCCAGGGCTCTGTTTTCCACGACATAGCCGAGGATGGCTAGCCTGGTCATGCGGAAAACATATTTCTCCATGTTATACATGTGGTTGAGTTTCTGAGCAGTCTGGAGAAATCGATGGAGGTTAGCGTCGTGGTCCTGCTGATCATGGCCGCAGATGGTGACGTTGTCCAAATACGGAAACATGGCCCGCAGCCCATACTGATCCACCATTTGGCCCATTGCTCGTTGGAACACCGAGACCTCATTCGTGATGTCAAAGGGAACCCGGAGGAAGTGGAAGAGGCGGCCATCAGCCTCGAACGCCGTGTAGTGGCGGTTCTCCGGGCGGATTGGGAGCTGGTGGTATGTAGACTTCAGATCCACCGTGGAGAAGACTTTATAATGGGCGATCTGATTCACCATGTCTGCAATCCTGGGGAGGGGGTACGCATCGAGGAGCGTGAACCGATTAATGGTTTGGCTATAGTCCACTACCATTTGGAATTTTTCCCCGGTCTTGACGACCACCACCTGAGCTCTCCAGGAGCTATTACTGGCCTCTATGATTCCCTCACATAGACGCCTATGGACCTCGGTTCTGATAAACACCCTGTCCTGCAGGCTGTATCGCCTGCTGTGAGTGGCTACGGGTTTGCAGTCCGGCGTGAGATTGGCAAAGAGTGGAGGGGGGTCGATTTTTAGCGTAGCGAGGCTGCACATAGTGAATGGGGGCAAGGGCCCACCGAAGC
The DNA here is from genome assembly GCF_902713615.1 of Scyliorhinus canicula. Lineage (NCBI taxonomy): Eukaryota > Metazoa > Chordata > Chondrichthyes > Carcharhiniformes > Scyliorhinidae > Scyliorhinus > Scyliorhinus canicula. The sequence goes on along the minus strand of NC_052148.1, from coordinate 107,744,433 downwards.
TGAGTGTGAGGCTTTTGAGGTTGCACTGGAAGTCGAGTCCCAGTAAGAGTGGGGCGCAGAGTTCGGGGAGTACGTATAGCTGGAAGTTCGAGTAGCTAGTGCCCTGGATCGTTAGGGTCATGGCGGTGCGCCCTTGGAGGTGAACGGAGTGTGAGCCCGAAGCGAGGGAGATAGTTTGCCGTGCAGGGAAAATAGGGAGCAAACAGCTTCTTACCAGATCTGGGTGTACGAAGCTCTCGGTGCTCCCGGAGTCAAAGAGGCACAGTGTCCTGCACCCGTTGATTTTAACGGTCATTATTGAGTTGCGGAGGTGTTTCGGACTCGATTGGTCCAACGTGACCGCGCTGAGTTGCGGGTAGTCAGCGGATCGATCAACTGTGCTGGAGTGACCCCGTGATGACTGCCCTCTGAGTTCGTAGTCTTCGAGATGGGTTTCAGAGTTTGAAGAGGGTGGATCCCAAGATGGCCGCCCCCATGGATCGCACGTGGCGGGCGGCGAGGAAGATGGCGCCCAAGATGGTGGCCCCCATGAGTCACACATGGCTGGCCGCGTGGTGGGGGGTTGCCAAGATGGCGGCCCCCATGAGTCGCACGTGTCGGGTGGGGGTGAAGTCGGACTACAGGCCGCAGCATTTTGGGGCATGTGGGCCTGTGAGTTTTGGAAACGAGTGCTCTGGGCTGCGGGAGAGTTTGGAGAGGGGGATTTCTTCACCAGGCAGACCCGGGCATAGTGTCCTTTGCGACCGCAGCTGCTGCAGGTCGCGTTGCGGGCCGGGCAGTACTGCCGTGGGTGCCCGCAAAAATGGCACACTGAGGCTGCATAGTGGGTGGGTGGCCGCGCGGCGCAGACCTGGGGCAGTCGCTGGTCGGGGGCCCAGGATGGGGTCGCTTGGTCCACGGGGAACGAGGTGAGGCTGCAGAATGAGACCTCCATGGTCGTAGCCAATTCTACAGTGTCCTCCAAGTTCTGGGCCCCTTTTTCAAGCAACCGCTGGCGCACATAGTTTGACCTGAGCCCTGCCACGTACACATCTCTGACAGCGAGCTCCATATGCTGTTCGGCTGATACAGCTTGGTAATTACAGTCCCGAGCGAAAGCTTTTAATTCCCGCAGGAATTAATCCAACGACTCCGCGGGGCGCTGGCAGTGGGTCGTAAAAATGTGGCGTGCGTAGACCTCGTTGCTGGGCCTCACGTACATTCGATCTAGCATGGCTAAGGCCTCCGTATACGAGGTAATACTGTTAAGTTGAGTAGATATACGGTGGCTCACCCTTGCATGCAAACTGAGTTTCTGCTCCTCTCTCGTTTCTGATGTGCTTGATTCAGCCAGGTAGGCCTTGAAACATCTGAGCCAGTGTTGAAAGATTTATTTCGCCTCTGCAGCCTGCGGGTCGAGTTCTAGTCGATCAGGTTTGAGGGCTCATTCCATAGTCGTTTTCTTCAAGTTTCCTATGACTATTAAATTGATGTGACCATCAATTCACAGGACACGTGGTTGGAAGTGAACAGTGGTTTTAATAGTCTTACAACTGAGCCTGCCTGCGACGGGATGAACTGGCAGCAGGCTCACAACTGCATATCTTTATACTTCCAGTTAGTGGGAGGAGCTCTGGGCCGATCCATGGGCGGAGCCAAGGGTTGAGCCCAGTACAAACTCATCATCTCCCCCTATGGGCAGAGCCGCGCAACGGCTCACATACAGTGCCCACAAGGACATAATACATATGATACAACACAGTGTGAATTTCTAGGATTGTGATTCACCACAAATTGCTAATTAAGGTTTACAAGACGACAGCTAAACTAAAACATGATTCTATCTTCGCAGCTTCTGAAAGCAGGACTACTCTCTAACCCGCCTAATCACTTACTGCCCAAATTAAGTGTATCACATGATTCACATGTATACTTTTCATCACCACTTAGTGGTTGGATGCATTCACATTAAATTGTTAACCCTTCATTTACCATACAATATATATATTGTCACAGATGTGACAGACCTACCATTCCTGCTATGGGACGTGAGCAAGAAGGCTAGCTATTCTGATAAGCAAGAGGATGGTATTCACTGTGACAAAGATGGTTTGGGACCAAAGGGAGTGGTACATCATGGCCAGCAGTGTCCTAGAGTCCTTGTCAACATGTACACGCCCAACTGGGATGACACAGAGTTTGTAAAATAGCCCATGGTGGAAGTTCCCACCATAAATATGCATTGACTGATAATAGGGTGGGGTGGGGACTTTAACTGTTTACAGGACCCACTGACGGACAGATCAAACTCCAGAACAGGAAAAACGACAGGCATGGCGAGGGAACAGGGAACGTTCATGGAGCAGATGGGGGCAGTGGACCTATGGCAGTTCCTACAGGTGAGAAGGAATTCTCGTTCTTCTCACCAGCACAAAAGATCGACACCCGCATCAAGTTCTTTGTAGTGAGGAAATCGGTGCTTCCAGAAATAATCACAGTGGAATACTCCACGATCGTAATCTCCGACCATGCTCCATATTACATGGATATTGAGCATGACACTCTTGGCCAGCAAGGTCTTCTGCCAGAAAACAACACAGGCCATAAGCAAGTATGTTACCATCAACTGGAATGGGGAAGTCTCACCTTCCATGTTCTGGGAATCACTGAGTGTGGTAATTAGGGGAGAAATTATAGCCCTACAAGGCACTTAGAGATAGGGAAGAGAGGGTGGCTAGGCAACAACAGATCAACTCTATCCTGGAGGTCAACAAAAAATACTCCGAAGCCCAGATCAGAGAGCTTCTGGCAAAGAGGAAAAATCTATAAATGGACTTTAACCTGTTATCCACCAGGAAGGCAGTGCACCACTCCGCCAGACATGGGGGACCTTTTATGTGCACGGAGAAAACGCTAGCTGCCTGCTGGCTCACCAGCTGAGAAAGCAGGCAGCCACGAGGAAGATAGCCCAGGTGAAGGACAGCAGAGGTAGACTGGTAGCTGAACAAACAGCGGTCAACAAAGTGTTCAAAGTCTTCTCCCGGGGGACTGTACGCCTCCGAGCCCCCCAAACGGGGACTCCAGGGATGAAATGATTCCTCGACGGACTGGACATGCCAGTCGTGGTGGACAACAGACGGGGTAACTGGAAGCACCAATAGGACTGGGAGAGGACATGGAGAGCATCAACTCCATACAGACAGGGAAGGCACCGAGACCCAACGGTTCCCAGAGGACTTCAACAAAACATTTGTGCTACCTCTCACCCCTCACCTGCGGGTGATGTTCACAGACTCACTAGCAAGTAACACCCTGCCTCCAATGCTAATGCAGGCCACTATACAGTTGATATCCAAGAAAGACAAAGACCCAACGAAATGCAAATCTTACAGACCCATTTCGTTGCTCAATGTGGACGTGAAAATACACGCAAAGGACCGGCCAAGAGACTGGAGAACTGTGTACCAGAGTTTGTCGTGGAGGACCAGACAGGCTTTGTTACAGGTAGACAGCTAACTGCGAATATCAGATGGCTGCTGAACATGATACTGACCCCATTCGGGGACAGAACACCAGAGGAGATCGTCTCCCTGGATGCAGAAAAGGCCTTTGACAGAGTCGAGTGGAAGTACCTCATTGAGGTACTGGAGCGTTTTGGGCAAGGGACAGGGTTCATCTCATAGGCAAAATTCTTGTTCAAGGCCCCCCAGGTGATCATTTGGACCAACACCACCAGCTCTGAATACTTCCAGCTGTACAGAGGCACCAGGCAGGGATGCCCACTATACATGCTCGTTTGCCCTGGTTATTGAGCTGAGGGGATCGGCCTGCGAGACGCGAGAGGCTGGAAGGGAATACGAAGAGGGGTCTCACATTATGCAGATGATCTTGCCTTATACATCTTGGACCCGCAAAGTGGCATGAATTAAATCACAAAGTTTCTGGAAGAGTTCAGACCTTCTCGGGCTACAAACTCAACCTGGGCAAAAGTGAATTTTCCTTGTGAACCCGAGAGGAGGAGGGCAGAGCTGGAGGGTCTACCATTCAAAGTAGCCCAAAGCAAATTCCGCTACCTGGGGATCCAAATAGCCCACAACTGGACACAGTTCCACAAGTGGATTCTGACCCATCTGACGAAGGATATTTAAAAGGACCGACAGAGAGGGAATGCACTCCCGCTTTCCCTGGCAGTGAAGGTGCAGGCGATCAAGATGAACGTACTGCCCAGGTTCCTCTTCCTGTTTAGATCCATAGTAATCTACATCCCGAAGGCCTTTTTCCACACAGGTGACAAAATTATTATGCCGCTTGTGTGTGGGTGAGAATCCAAGAATCCCTAAAACAACACTGCAAAGAAGAAGAAGCATGGGATGCCCTGCTGAACTTGCAATACTTTTTTAAAAAATTTAAAGTACCCAATTCATTTTTTTCAATTAAGGGGCAATTTAGCGTGGCCAATACACCTAACCTGAACATCTTTTTGGGTTGTGGGGACGAAACCCACGCAAACACGGGGAGAATGTGCAAACTCCACACGGACAGTGATCCAGAGCCGGGATCGAACCTGGGACCTCAGTGCCGTGAGGCAGCAATGCTACCCACTGCGCCACCGTGCTGCCTCCTAAACTTGCAATACTACCACTGGGCAGCCGCGGTGATGGAACCAAACACGGACTGGGTGAGGATAGAGGAGTCTTCCTGACAGGAAGGACCCTCCAAGCCCTCGCCACGACAGCACTCCCATCCCCGCCAGCAAAACACTCAACTAGCCCAGTGGTAGCAGCAACACTATGAACCTGGAACCAGGTGAGGCAGCACTTCGGTCTAACTGACATGTCCACCTTGGTCCCCATCTGCTGCAACCACAGTTTCCACCAGCCATGCTACATGCCACCTTGAAAAGGTGGAGACAGGATGGTGGGACACTGACAGTTGGGAACTTTTACACAGGGGACAGATTGGTGACCCTAGAAGAGCTGACGGAGAGACTGGAACTACCGAAAGGACAGGAAATCCGACATTTGCAAATCAGTAACTTTCTCCGCAAGGAGACGTGAGGTACCCACGGGCCCTGAGAGACACAATGTTGGAGGAGTTACTGGACACAGACAGTCTGGGAAAGGGGATCTGTGAAGACATAGACGGACGACTTTAAGAAAGGACATGCTCCCCACTAGACGGAACAAGGGTGAAATGGGAGGAAAAGTTAGGGATGGAAGTAGGGTTGGGACTCTGGAACAAAACATTGAATAGGACCAACTCCACCTCCTCCTGTGCAAGGCTAAACCTCATGCAGCTTAAAGTGGTGCATAGAGCACACCTGACAAGAACCCGAATGAGCAGGTTCTTCCTGGAGGTGAAGGATAAATGTGAAAGGTGTCAGGGAGGCCCTGCCAACTACGCCCACATATTCTGGGCCTGCCCCAAACCTGCCGGCTTCTGGGCAGCCTTTTTGAGGTGATGTCAAAGGCTGTGGGGCTGAAGGTGGAGCCATGCCCGAGAATGGCTGTCTTCAGGGTATCAGAGCAGCCAGAACTTCATATGTGGAAGAGGGCCGATGCTTCCCTAATCACCCACCAGAGAATCCTGCTCGGCTGGCGATCAGCAGCACCATCCATAGCTGCAGACTGGCTGACAGGAATTTCTCCATCTGCCGAAGATCAAGTACACCATCCGAGGGTCTAAAGATAGCTTCCACAAAGTGTGAGGGCCATTCATCAATCTGATCCAAGACCTGTTCGAAGCCAGCAACTGATAGAACAGAGAGGGGAGTTGCAGGATGGTGCATGGGAGCCACTGGAACCACAGAAAGCAGACATGAACGGGGGCAGGAGAGACTGGAGGAAACACCAAAGGGGAGTCCACAGAGAGACTGACACAGGAACCAGAGGGCCCTACACAAAGCCAGAAGAAAAAGACAAACACCAAACAAACCACCTATGGTGAAGGAAAGGGCCTAGGATAGGATCTGGAGACAGCAGAAGAGGGGAAGTCGGGGAGGGGTTGGCGGCGGGGGTGGGGAGGGGCGCGGGTGGGAGGTGGGGGGCGGAAAATGAGAGGTGGACAGGGTATGCCGCAAAGGAACAACATGTCAATTGTTACCATCTCATCTATTTTTATGTACAGTGTAAAAATGCAAACTTTAATAAAAATATTTTTAAAAAGAAAGTAGGAAAGAGTTAAAGTTTAGAAAAGAGCAAATTATGGGGAATTGTGTGTAAAACTAAAGAAGGTAAACTGCCACTTAGAGGGGTAGGGCCTAAACACACCAGCACGTCCTGCTTATCAGAAATTGGGGTGCCATTTTTAAAGGGCATCCCAACCTCAGAATAACAATAAAGGCCCCATACTCACCAGTATTGGAGCTTCATCGCCCCCCCCCCCCCCTCCCCCCACCCCCACACACCACCAGCATCCTCACAGGCATCAATGCTCCCCCCCTCCCACCCCGTCTCAAGGATCGCTGACATAGGGCCCCTCCAATGAGTCTCCCTCCAGGCCCCCCTCTTCTTGCTGGCACCAGCCCCCCCTACCCCCCCCCCCCCCACCCAGTTGCCAGTACCAGCGCCCCCCCCTCTCACAAAGTGAGCAACATTCCACCGTGGGGTCACCAAATGTACCCCTCCTAGTGTCTGACCTTCAGGTGCCCCACTCATAGCAGCCCTCTCTTTATGCCCCCCCCCCTTCCTGGCCCCTCACCACATTCCCGCCCTTGATGTCCGCCCCTTCATGCTCGCTGCCTTCATGGCCCCCTTTCAGACCACACCCTTTCAGGCTATACTGCTTGGGAGTACCAACCTGGCACAGCCCCCTGGCACTGCCAACCTGGCAATGTTAGGTTTGCACTGCTAGGGTGCCAGGGAAAGTGCCATGGCACAGCCCTTCCATATCCCCAACCACCCCGGGGCTACAATATCCTCAGAGCCCCCCGGCATGGTTTTGGAGACCATGTAGTGATTGCTGCCGGCTTCAAGCTGCACTGGCTCGGGGGAGGGGGTTGGAGGGAGGGGGCTGCTATTCCAATTTGATTCACTCAGCGACATAGGATTTAAGCAGCCGATGAGTTGCCCCCAATAGTTAGAATTTTATGCTCCCTCTGATGGCAGGAGAGGATGCACAAATTTGGCACCATGGCAGCAGCATCTTGTCTGTTGTCTGCATGCCCACCCTATGATGTTTTACCCACTATAGTGGAGATGTCGAGTTGCCAGATACGTCATGGGCCAAGTGAGGCCCCTAATTAGCCAATTAACTGGTTTTTTTCCATAGTAGGAGAGACCCACAGCTATTGTCTAAGCTTCCCAGTAAGAATCGCTGGCCTGGTGGATGGGCTGGGGGCGAGATTGTGTTTTGCCTGGGCACATCAGAGGGTCTCCCCAAGGTGCAAATTCCACACCATAAGACAAACGAGCAGAAGTAGGCTATTCGGCCCATCAAGAAAAAACAGTCCCTGCGTTTACTCATACCTCCTCCATTTGACATGTCAGCCCCTGTCCACACTTTCCTGAGCCTCCTCACCAGGACATGTTAGCTTGATCTCAATGAGGTCTGGACTCATCTCACAATCCAGGCCCCATTGCTGAATGACTTCCTTGTGAACAGTTGCAGTTCCATAGTGACCACTGCTTATGGTGGCGCTGCTGCAACAAGAGAGTTGCAAGCTTTTGACTGACTGGCAGCTCACTGAGGGAGGATGTCTTCTTCGAATAATAATAAGTCCATGCATGAACAAGACCGTGAAGGTCTATCAACCTTATCTGAGCAACCAGCAGCAGACTATGAAAGTCTACCCAGCTCATTTAACCAACAAGAAGACACTGAATGTCTACCCACTGTATGTGAGACAAGTGACGAAGAAATCACAATTCCCATACAAGATGTGCAAGATCACAGCGAGACTGACAGATGTCAGCTCATATGTACAGAAGCACTCAACAATCTAAGTGACACTACTCTTGAGTCCAGTGAGACCACATCAATTAAAACCTCATCCACTAGAGCCTATCCACAAGAAAATGAAATCTTGAAGCTTTTGACTCCAGACGAGGAGCATCAAGAAATCAACGATGATTCAAGTGAACCGCAAATGACTCCAGAAGAGAAGCACCAAGGAATCAAAGAGGAATCACATCAACCACAAAGGGGTGATGTCACCAAGATCAATGCAACATCTGATCATTCTCACAATCCTCAAGAAGAAACGCTCAATGAAACTTCAGATACCACGAAGGACACTGACACCAATAACTTTGAGAATGACTCGAATTATCCACACGGAACAGTCATTGAGCACGATAAAAACAACAAAAACGACAACACTAAAACAACAACTTGTACATCATGGTACAATCTGCACATGAAGGACAATGCAACAGCACAGCTCAAAACAATGGCAAAAGTACAAACATACCATGGCATGTCAATGAATCTCACCAATTAACGTTTGCTCCACTACAAACAAGCAAACCAGCTTTCAAGAAAGATAACATAGAGTTGTTTCCACAAGCATAGAAAAAAAAAGTCTAAAACAGACAACAAAGTGATTCAACCATTCAAACACCTCATGATGACTTCTTGGCTACTTAAACACAAGAATATTGACGACGTTCACAAAGAAATGACAACATCAACATCACCACTTCAACACAGAAGAAGAAAGCAACTCAACCGTACAAATTCATAAGATTGGACTCATAGATATTAATTGGTATTGTATAGTCATCAATATCATCACAACTTGTACATGTCATCATTCATCTACCTGTTTTGTACAATTTTCTTTTAACAAAGTACAGAAAATATGTAACACGAAAAAAGGGGGATGTAGTGATATACATTACTGTATATACACAAGGGGTTAATGTAAATACATTGCAACTAGGTAACCACTAGAGGGAGCATAGAGATGTCATGACATGCAGACATGCAGCCAATGGGTTATTAGAACAGGACACAACCAATGGGTAATCAGGACACCCAGAGGTGGCATTACCACAAGGGGCACTACACGACCAATATAAAAAGAACAAGGCACACTGGCTCTGCCCCTTTCACTGGCAGAAACCAAGAAAGCAGGACAGGGCTGATTATTAGCAACATCACACCTTAGCACATAGTCGAGAGCAAGCTTGAATAATTGGCAGAATAGACTGAGTTACTGGAGGCAGATTAGTAGAGTGTTGAACTAATTTAAGAGCATTGTTAATCGTTCAATAAATACGTTAAACTTATCTCCGAGTCTGGAGCATCTTTCAGCAGAGCTTACATCAAGTGACAGCTTACGTTACTTGCAATAACATAACACAACATTTGTGTGTGTGTGTCGTTGGTGCATGCATGTAGTTGGTGTGCGTGTGGTGTCCATTTGTGAGTAGTTGGTATTTGTGTGTAGTGTATATTGTAAGTAATTAGTGTGTGCGCGTGTGATGTGTGTATGTGTGCGGTGTGCGTCTGTGCATGTGTGTATGGTGTATATTATATCCATATCAAGGAAGATAGAATAAAGCCGAGGAAGTATAGACCAGCCAGCTTAATACAAAGATAGGAAATATTGTTCAATCCACAATAAAGAAAATGTTCAAAGAGACTCTAGAGATAGAAATTCTAATAAAAAGATACTCAGTTTGGATCCCAAAAGGCTAAATCAAGTTTAAATAACCTCACAGAATTCTTTGAAGAGGTAACAGAAAGAGTAGACAAGAATAATGTAGCAAATGTCATAAAGCCTTCAATAAAGTACCACCTGGTGGGCTGCTGACAAACACTGGGAGATGTGAAGCCGAGGAACAAAAAGTCGAATGAAAGCAAATTGACTAAAGAATAGAATGCAGGCCTTCCACAGCCATCACTGCTAGGACCATTGGCATCTATCAGGCAATTTGTGTCCTGTCCACAAAAAGCATGTCAAGTCCAACACAGTCAATTGCAATCATCAGAAAGGTAATATCGATAGTACTTTCGAGATGTCCTTTTTTTCCCCTTATGCATTTTTGGGATGATTTGCTGCCCATCAATAATTGCCCTTGAACTGAGTGACCTGCTCGGCAATTTCAGAGTCAACCCCATTCCTGTGGATCTGGAGTCACATGTAGGTAAGAAGGGCAGATTTCCTTCCCGAAAGAGTCATTAGTGAACCAGGTGGGATGTTGCAATAAGTTATGAGGTAGCTGTCATGACCAGATTTATATTCCAGATTCATTACTGGAATTTAAATTCCACCAGTTGCCATGGTGGGATTTGAACCCTCATCCCAAGAACATTAGCCTGGGCCTCTAACGTATTAAATCAGTGACATTACCACCACACCACCCTATTTTGCCGTTAACTTACACATCAATAATCTGCTCAGTGACACTCACCTTTGTGAGTTTAAAACACCTTTGATACTTCTACATTGTACACCCGTGCTAATATATCTCAGTGCTTTGTTGGCATTTTTAGTTGCTTTCTGACTATGATACTGTTTTTAATGCTTTCTTCACCTAGATTTATCCCATTGGTCTTTCATCCCATTCAGTTCCTTATTTTCTAAGGTGAGTACGGGATGCTTTTATTTTCCTTATACAAGTGCCTCATTTCAATTTCTGTACATTAAACTTAATTTATCACTTAACAGCCTGTACGTTTTCGAATATCTCATTGTATGATTTTGCATTTTTCCTTGAAACACACTCTTTCTCCCCTTGACATTTATGGAATCTCCTACTATCAACATCCTGGGGGTTACCATTGACCAGAAACTGAGCTGGACCAGTCACATAAACCCTGGAAGAGCAAGTCAGAGGCTGGGAATTCTGAGCAAGTAATTCACCTCCTGACTCCCCACAGCCTGTTCACCATCTACAATGCATAAGTCAGCAGTGTGATGGAATACTCTCCACTTGACTGGATGAGTGCAGCTCCAACAACACTCGAGAAGCTCAACACCATCCAGGACAAAGCTTGATCGGCACATTAGACATTCACTCCCTCACCACTGATGTACATTGGCAGCAATGTGCACCATCTACAAGATGCACTGCATCAACTTACCAACTCTCCTTCGACAGCACAATCCAAACCTGCAACCTCTACCACCCAGGAAGAAAGGGCAACAGAACCATGGAAATGCCACCACTTGCAAGTTCTCCTCCAAGCCACACAATATCCTGACTTGGAAATACATCACCATTCCTGTCGCTGGGACAAAGTCCATGAACTCCCTCCCTAACGGCATTGTGTGTGTACCCACATCACATGAGCTGCAGCGGTTCAAGAAGGCGGCTCACCACCACTTTCTCAAGGGAAACTAGGGAATGGGAAATAAATTCTGACCTAGTGACACCCACATCATTTGCAAGAATTTTTCAAGTTTTAAGTATTTCAGGAATGCAGCCTGTGGAGAACTGCATGCGCTGCTTTATCCCACTATTGCTCGCTTGACTTTGAAAGCTCTTTTACCTGCCAGCACTGCCATGATGGCAGCTCTGACTTTAGTGTGTCAATGTACTGAGTCTGCTGGCATTTGTGGAATGCAGCCTTAAAAGGCATTTTATTCCCTGCATTGCTGGTAACACCATCACTCTTAACCAAGCTATGCGGGTCAACACGCATTTAGGAAGTGAAAATGAAATGAAATGAAAATCGCTGATTGTCACAAGTAGGCTTCAAATGAAGTTACTGTGAAAAGCCCCTAGTCGCCACATTCCGGCGCCTGTTCGGGGAGGCTGGTACAGGAATTGAACCATGCTGCTGGCCTACCTTGGTCTGCTTTCAAAGCCAGCGATTTAGCCCTGTGCTAAACCAGCCCAGGCCCAGACTTAAATCACAAGTCATAACAGTTTTAATCATTGAAACAGAATCATTGCCCATGCAGAGCCGGTTATCTGTTGCTGTAATCCAGCCCACAGGGTGACTTTGTGTGAAGGAATTTGTCTTCTGCATCATATGGTTTATGCCACTTGCATTATAGCAGTGACATTAAATACATTTAAACTTTGTTGTATTTTTCTTTACTATTTTGTAACATAATAAATGGGTATGTTGGACTGGTCTTTTCCACCAAATGTTCACTGGCCCACAATGTTTTCTAATCCATTTATTTTTGTGGACAGGAAAATCACAGGCTGCCAGGTGCGCAAGGAGAAATCTTTGGTTGACGTGATATTTTCTAAAATGTATGGCTCAAACCTTACAGTCAAGATCGGTGCTGAGCGCATTGACATTCCCACAAAGCTCTCTGTGATCTTTTATGACTTTTTCGCGAGATGCTCCATTTCTGACTGAAGCATCAAAGGGTCAGAACAGCCTCTACAGGGACGATAATCAAGTCCATGAAGAGAGAGAGGAAGGGAGGCATGTCACCTTTCCCTGACCGTAGCTGCCCTGCGCAGGCCAGTTTTTAAAGGTCCAGGGGCGGGATTCTCCATTTCATAGAATCATAGAATTTACAGTGCCGAAGGAGGCCAATCGGCCCATCAAGTCTGCACAGGTCCTTGGAAAGAGCACCCTACTTAAGCCCACACCTCCAACCTACCCTGTAACCCAGTAAACCCACCTAATCTTGTTGGACACTAAGGACAATTTATCATGGCCAATCCACCTGACCTGCACATTTTAGGACTGTGGGAGGAAACCGGAGCTCCCAGAGAAAACCCATGCAGACACAGGGAGAACATTCAGACTCCGCACAGACAGTGACCAAAGCTGGGAATCAAACCCGGGTCCCTTGAGCTGTGAAGCAACAGTGCTAGCCACTGTGCTACCTTGCCGCCCATTTGGGAGACTATGTTCTCTTTGGGAGATTATGTTCTCCCAACTGGCCTGAATTCCTCCAGCTTAATGATCCCTTTGTGGTTGCAAAGCGGGATGCAATTCAGTGTTCCATGCCATGCAAATTTATGCATTGCATGGAATACAAGGGATTCCAAGGGAATCCCGCTATTGGGCTGTCATCTCAAGTGGAGTCCGGATAGCTAGGACCTGCGGTGGGCCACACCCCAAATGTTTGTAAATAGTGACCACATCAAAGAGAAGTGAGTACAGTGAAATCACACGCTTGAGTTATTAAAATACACTTTGTGCTTGGAAAGCACTTACATCTCTTTGATGTGGTCAATGTTACAAACATTGGGGTTTCACCACTTTGGACACTGGGGTGAAGGGATATGAATGGATCAAAGCTGCAGATGTTTTTTTACAAGCTGTCAATCACAGGCTATTATTCTAAAGCTATGAATGGCTTCAGATAATGCTGTGGAAACCAGATTCAGAAATAGCTGCTGTCCAGCGCGGAATGGGCATGTGGAGCTGCAAGATAAGTATTACAGTTATAACGCTTCCTACTGCCTCTGCCTGGACTAGCTTCCAGACAGGTTCCCTTTTCTGGGTGGTGGGGTCTCAGTATTGGGGGGGGGAGGGCTGTGGAAGTGGTTCCTTCAGGCAGTTGGCCCCTGTGGGTGGCATCCCATTACAGGGGTCCCTGTGAGGGTCCCCCTATTATAGGGTCCTGGGGAGGAGGAGGGGGTCTCTCTATTACAGGGGTCCCTGTGGGTTCCTCTCACTCCAAGGGTTCCCTTGGAGGGCCCCTCCTATTATAGGGGTCCTTGTGGGAGGTGGCCTGTATTTCCAAGGTCACTGGGGGGTCTCCCTATTGCAGGGGTCCTTGTAGGGTTCCCCCTATTACAGGTGTCCCTGGGGTGGCCTGTTACAGGGGTCCCAGTGAGGGGTCCCCCTATTACAAGGGTGCCGGGGTAATCCCCTTAATACAGTGGTCCATCGGGGGGTCCCTCTATTACAGAGGTCTCATAGGGGGTGCCCCTATTATAGGGGGTCCCCTTGAGGGGCGTCTGCTAGAGGAGGAATGGAAAGGCAGTGCATTGTTGGGGAGGGCGGTGTCCCTTGCACGGGCTCGGATGGTCTCTACCAGCATCGCCCTGGTGTAGTGGTTGTCACGGTGAGCCAAGGGGCCATGCTGGTGATCCGCACCCACATGATTCCTGGGCACGGGCACCAGAGATCCATAGGAGGCCAGAGCATAGGTCGCCTATTTGCACAAACTGGATTCTGGATGATTTGGACAATATATTTGCAGAAACCTGCACTTTCCCTCATCCCGCCTCCCTGAAGATCCAGTCCTCTAACTCTTCCAACTCATTTGCACAGATTCCACATAAAATAGTGAAATCTATCAATGAGGGTAAATGTGAAGATTATCTATACAAAAATAGTCTATGTAACAAAAATCAGAACGGATCGAGAAGAAGATGATCCTGCCTGACCTTTATGGCTGGGAGTTTCCTCAGATTTATTCTTATTCCAGAATCACAGCAAGAATAGCAGAAATACCATAGACATGCATAAATAAAGTTTCCAGTGGCGTTGAAGCAGCAGAGTGGGAGCAGTGGGAATTGTGATTTTGAGGAAGTGACTGTGAAAAGCTCAAGAATGTATTGTGCCTCAGCTTCTAAAAGGCACCTGTCAAAGGACAACATGAAAAGATATTAAACTCAAAGCTGTCGGGATTCAGCGAAAAGCCGGGCAATAAATTAGAGATTGGCTGATGAATAAGAAGTGCTTATTAGGTGAGCATCAGGCTGGGGAGGGAAGTACTTCAGTTCTCAGAAGAACAAATGGGTGGAATTTTCCCATTCCGCCTCAGCGGCTTGACGGATGGGAGTGGAGAGTCTGGCGGGTGCCAAAACGTTGGAATCGCGCCAATGTAAAACCATGTCGCAATTCCCCCAATGGTGGGTTAGTGGCGGATTGATCTTCCCGCTGGCTGATGGCGTGAATGCCATTTGCATTCATTTGCATCTCATGATTGTTCATTAAAACAGCTGCCAACTGGAATCTCGTCAGCCCTTGCAATCTTGCATCAAGCCATAGTGAAATTATGTTGGCATAAAACCCCATTGCTAAAGAGTGGTGTGTACAAGGGACCTCGGGGGTGAGTGTAACACTGCCATAGTGCTGCATTATTCCTGATACCCTGTTTACCACTCTGCCGGCACAGACCGGTATCTACCCTCCATCTCCATGCTGAGCTTGTGTTCGCGGACAGCACCGTACTGCTGGACCCAGAGAAGGGGGAGAAATGTGGAATGAGGAGTGTGCAAGGAGTTTGGGGGGTGGGGGGGAGACGTGAGGGCTCACAATGGCAGACAGAGGAGCGAGGAGGTGGATAAAGCAGGCGATGAATTGAAGGCCGAGAGAAGACCGAGGGAAGGGAAACTGGACCCCATCAACACTGCATGAAAAGCTCTCAAACAAGGGGGTCAAAAAGATATCACACTGTTTACTGGAAGGGGATGCATAAAGATTCCAGAAGTGATAGGTAGAGGTCCAAGTGGTGAAGACAGTTGGGCTGAAGAAAGTGATATGAGTGGGCTGAACTGGTGTTTAAATATGGCGCCACGACCTTTGAACCCACCAGCTATCGGCGGGAGGACGTTACAGCTGCCAGCCTGTCAGATGTTTCAGAGGGGAACTCACTTGTGCATAATTAATGAGGCTCCAAGCACACAATCTGTTGTGGGATTCCGCCATTCTGGCCAGTGGAAAGGGTGCCACCGGAGCTGCTCGTCACTGCACTTAGTCTCAAATTGGGAGAATGCCATCAAGGGCACAAGAGATCAGAGCAGGAGTAGATAGTTCAGCCCATCAAGGCTGCCCTGCTATCTACATGATTGTGCCTGATCTTGGCTTCAAGTTCATTTCCCCAGCCGGTCCCCTATCCCTTAATTCCCTCAGACCAAAACTCTATCCCAGCCGTAAACATATTCAACAACAGAGCATCCTCTGGGGTAGGGAATTCCTAAGATTCAAAACCCTTGAGTGAAGTAATTTCACCTCCTCAGTTCTAATTCACTGGTCCCTTATCCTGAGATTGTGCCCCCATGGTTTTAGATTCCCCGACTAACAGAAACAATCTCTCAGCGAAAACCATCTCAAGCTCCTTCAGAATCTTGTATGTTTGAATCAGACAGCTTCTCATTCTTCTAAATGCTGGAGAACAAAGGCACAACTTACTGAGCCTCTCAGGACAAGACAACCCCCTCATTCCAGGCTCTACTGCCTCCAATGCAAGTATATCCCTTCTTCTTAAATGTGGAGACCAAAACTGCATTGTTGGGACCACTAATTTATGTCAATGAGTTGGATTCAAACATTCCGTAAGCTGAGAGCCAATGGGTCCAGAGCAGGTTCAGAAGCTACTGAATGAGTTGTTCAATACTGATAAAATTATGCACATAGGAAGGAAACAATAATCAACCATGTACTCAATAGAGAGTTCTCCGCTAGACAAGGATTAAGACCAAGGAGGCTTACTGGGAAACATGACCAACCAATTGAGAGCAGCAATCAATAGAACCAATAGAAAGGGCAGCACGGTGGCTCAATGGGTTAGCAAGGCGGCCTCAGCGCCGGCCCTAGGGTTGCTGACGCCCCGGGCAAGCTGAACTTCAGCGCCCTTCGGGGGCCGAGGCGGGGAGCGGGGGGGCCGAGGCGGGGGGGGGGCCGAGGCGGGGGTTGGCGGGGCCGAGGCGGTGGGGGGCCGAGGCGGGGGGGCGGGGGCGGGGCGGGGGCGGGGCTGGGGCGGGGAGGCCGGGGCGGGGGGGGGCAGCCGGAGGGGGGGGCCGGAGCCGCAGGGGGGGAGGGGAGGGGAGGGGAGGGGGGGCAGAGCCGGAGGGGGAAGGGGGGGCGGAGCCGGAGGGGGGGAGGGGGGGGCGGAGCCAGAGGGGGAGGGGGGCGGAGCCGGAGGGGAAGGGGGGGCGGAGCTGGAGGGGGGGATGGGGGGGCGGAGCCAGAGGGGGGGAGGGGGGGGGTGGAGCCGGAGGGGGGAGGGGGGGCGGAGCCGGAGGGGGGGAGGGTGGGGGCGGAGCCGGAGGGGGGGGCGGAGCCGGAGGGGGGGTGGGCCGGAGGGGGGGGGCGGAGCCGGAGGGGGGGGCTGGAGGGGGGTGGCAGAGCCGGAGGGGGGGCCGGAGGGAGGGACGGAGGGGCGGACGGAGGGGCGGAGGGGGCCGCCATGGGGAGGGCGGCCACCGCGCATGCGCTGGTTGGCACCGGCCCAACTGCGCATGCGCGGGACCCGAGTCTCTGGCGCCCCCTAACACATGGCGCCCCGGGCGACTGCCCGAGTTGCCGGTACCTTGGGCCAGCCCTGGACGGCCTCATGGCACCGAGGTCCCAGGTTCGATCCCGGCTCTGGATCACTGTCCATGTGGAGATTGCGCGTTCTCCCATGTTTACGAGGGTTTCGCCCCCACAACCGAAAAGTTGTTCAGGCTAGGTGGACAGGCCATGCTAATTGGTTAAAAAAATGATTGGGTACTCTTAATTTTTTTAAAAATAGAATCAACAGTATATTGAACCGGACAGCTAGAATAGTGAAATACAAGTCAGAGGAACACAAAACTAAACTGTGAAGTGCTCGTTCAGATCACAACTTGAGAACAGCATCTAATTTAACCACAAAGACAGTTCAGAGAAAATAACAAACAGGTATCAAAAGATAGGCTTGAAGAAAAACTGGGAAATCTTGAGCTTTTCATCCTAGATGTCTGGCAGGTGATCGTGTAGAAATATTGAAGACATTCTAGGGCCTCTGGGCCTCCTCGTGCTGTCAGATGTCCTCAAAGAATCGTGTCCCTTCAAATAGGAGGTTCCTCCAAGTAGTTCTCTTCTGAGCCAGGCAATAAAGCCTATGTTGCATTTCTTGAGGTAAGCCTTTTGAATTTGTTTTTAAATGAATAGACAGTTGCATGTTTTCCCACTCCCTCAGTTTTTATGTATTTTACTAATAATCCACACGAAAAATGAGTTAGGATTAACTCAGAAGGTTTGTTTATTTTGCACATTCAAAACCCACATATGGGCCGGGATTCTCCACTACTCGGCGGGGAGGGGGGGTCCCAGCGGGCGGGGGGGGGGGGTCCCAGCGGGATGGAGTAGCGTGAACCACTCCGGCGTCGGGCCGCTGCAAAGGAGCGTATTTCTCCGCACCTTGAGGGGCCAAGCCCTAACCTTGAGGGGCTAGGCCCGCGCCGGAGTGGTTGGTGCCCCACCGACCGGCGGGAAAGGCCTTTGGTGCCACGGCAGCCGGTGCCGAAGGGACTTCGCCGGCCGGCGGAAGTCCGCGTATGCGCCAGAGCTTCAGCGCCTGCTGACGTCATTCCCGCGCATGCGCAGGGGAGGGGGTCACTTCCGCGTCCGCCATCATGAAGACTCTGGCGAACGCGGAAGGAAAAGAGTGCCCCCACGGCACAGGCCCGCCCGCCGATCGGTGGGCCCCGATCCCGGGCCACGCACTATGGGGGCACCCCCCGGGGCCAGATCGCCCCGCGCCCCCCCCAAGGCCCCGTAGCCCGCTCACGCCGCCTGGTCCCTCCGGTAAAGTAGGTGGTTTGATTCCTGCCGGCGGGAGCGGCATGACAGCGGCGGGACTTCGGCCCATCGCGGGCCGGAGAATCGCCGGTGGGGGGGGGGACCCGCCAACAGGCGCGGCGCGATTCCCGCCCCCGCCGAATCTCTGGTGCCGGAGACTTTGGGAGATCCATGGTGTGTTCATCACATCCCAATCCGCACAGTAAAGGGAGGCTAGAGAAAAGGGGCAGGATTCTCCGTTTCTGAGACTACGGGCTGGATTTTCTGATTCTGCAGACATGTCCGGAGGAAGCGTCTGGTCATACGACCAAAATGTTGGTGCCACCGCCGTACCGATGCTCCACCTGGTGGGGGGCTAGCAGCTGCGTCACGTAAAATCTCCGACTTTACTTGCAGATACGAATGCTGAATAGCCGGGTCCGTGGCCACGCATGCGCATGGCGGTGGCCTGCCGTGGCCATGCCGTACAACATGGCGCCAGCCGTGCGTGCACCCAGCCTGCCAGATAATGCCTAGCCGGGATTCAAACCTGGGACCCTGGAGCCGTGTAGCAACTGTGCTAAACACTGTGCTATCTTGCTGCTCCCCTTCCTGGGGAGTTTGCACAACAGCTACATCCTGGGGCAGTCCGTCATTCCCAGCCTCTTCGAGGACCATCCCAGAATGGGCAGCTGGCTCTTGAAGGATAAGGGGTACCCGCTGAGGTCCTGGCTAATGACACGAGTATCTAGGCTGGAGACTGTAACGGAGACCCGGTATAACAAGGCCCATGTGGCCATCCGAGCTGTGTTTGAGTGGTGCATTGGAGTCCTCCACATGCAGTTCCGATGCCTCGAGCATGGTAGCATAGTGGTTAGCACTGTGGCTTCACAGTGCCTGGGTCTCAGATTCAATTCCCTGCTGGTCACTGTCTGTGCGGAGTTTGCACGTTCTCCCCGTGTCTGCGTGGGTTTCCTCCAGGTGCTCTGGTTTCCCCCCCACAGTAACAAAGACGTGCAGGTTAGGTGGATTGGCCATGCCCTTCGTGTCCAAAAAGGTTAGGCAGGGTTATTGGGTTACCAGGATAGAGTGGAAGTGAGGGCTTAAGTGGGTCGGTGTCAACTCAATGGGCCGAATGGCCTCCTTCGGCACTCTATATCCTATGTTCTGTGACCCCACTGGTGGTGCGCACAGTACACTCTCCGGAAGGTCGCCTGCTTTGTTGTTGTGGTCTGCTGTGCACTCCACAACCTCACAGTGCAGCGGGGCAATGAGATGGAGGCTGGTGATGAAGAACATGTGGCCACTTTCGAGGAGGAGGACGAAGAAGAGGAGGACGAGAGTGATGAGGTGGCACCAGACATAAGGGGCTGGATTCTCCCCTACCTGTCGTGACGGAGGGTCCCGGCGTAGGGGAGTGGCTCCAACCACTCAGGGGTCGGACCTCCCCAAAGGTGGGGATTCTCCCCACCTTTGGGGGCCAGCCCCGCGCCGGAGCGGTTGGCACCAGAAGACTGGCGCAAAAAACCGGCGCCCCCGGCAGCGGGGCTGACGTCACCACCAGCGCATGCGCGATGCGGGTTTCTCTTCCGCTTCTGCCATGGCGGAGGCCGTGGCGGCCGCGGAGGGAGAAAGAGTGCACCCAGGGCACTGGCCCGGAGTCTGAACGGGGGGCCCCGATCGCGGGCCAGGCCACCGTCGGGGCACCCCCCAGGGTCCGATCGCCCCCCGCCCCCCCCCCCCCCCCCCCCAAGGACCCCGGGGGCCCGCTCGCGCCGCTGATCCCGCCGTTACAGAGGTGGTTCAAACCTCAGCGGCGGGAGAGGCCTCCCAGCGGCGGGACTTTGGCCCATCCGGGCCGGAGAATCACCGCAGGGGCCTCGCCGATTGGAGTGGCGAGATTCCCGCCGCCGCCACTTCCTGGATGGCGGAGAATCTCTGCCACGGCAGGGGCTGGATTTTCGGTGGCCCCAGGCGATTCTTCGACCCTGCTGGGGGTCGGAGAATTTCGCCCAAGGGCTGTAGGACAAGCCCAGCTAGGAACCAGAGAATCAACCAGAGGCTACAGGACAGGCGGAAGCAGCGAGGGTCCGGCAAGCCCGGAGGGGTTGCGGCATTCATATTCACCCAATTTACTTAGGATGTGGCCTGGTCCATCATCGATACCTTACCCACCCCCACCTCCATTTCACACCGTCCCAGGGTCTGTGCCACTTCGATCCAGGGTGCTTTTACTGCGTCGGCACAGTCAGTGGGTCACTGTCGAAGACAGGGGGGTGCTCCTCAATCTATGCCATAGTCTGACCCCGGCCTGTCTGCTGAGTGCGAGCTCACACCCATCACCTGCAGGCAATGCGCCCGGGGTTGGGGAGGTTGCCTGGAGAGATGAGTCGAGTGTACGGGCTTCAGCCCGCATTGCAGAAGAAAGTGACAGAGGTGTCATATTGATGTGTACAAACATGTACAATGTGGATCCAATTCCCCAATCTCACGATGGTGCCACCCCTCGTTACGCCCTCCCTCTTTTACCCCTTGCCTACGCCCCCCTCTCCCCTCTCCAGTGCCCTCAATGATCCTCGATGTGCTTGGCCCTCCTAGCTCTACCGCTATGTCGAGGTGCCCCCCCCCGCCCAGGATGCACATCAGAGGTGGAGGCAGCCGGCTGCTTACCTCGTCCCATGGCCTTCGTGGCCCCTCGTAGGTTTCCTCTGTTCTGGGACCGGAGGGCCCGGCACACTTGTCAGCAGCACATGCACAGCCGTCCTGACCCTTGTGCTGACTGTGACACGCGGCCTCACCAGAGGGGTGGACCTTGCGGGAGCTAGTGGCCACCATTGCCATTCCATGGGTTCAGGTTGGCACCCACTCCTCTCGCTCAGTGCCCTTAGGACCCTCGGGTTCACCTTGGGATGGCTGGACGGCTGGTTCAAGCCCCGGCTGCCCCTGCGCCATCTGGTTCTGCCAAACCTGGCAGCTCCCCAATGCCTGCACCATCGTGTTGACGCCGTCGGTGATGCTCCTCAGTGATTGCGCCATGCTCTGCAGTGCCTCGCCAATACCCCACCTGTGATTGGGACAAGCTCCGAAGTGCCTCAGCCATTCCCATCAGAGAGCAGGACATGTCCCGCAGAAGCTCATCAATGCCAGCCTGCTAGTGGGTCACATCTCCCAGCGAGTTGGACATTCTGCCGAGACCCTCAGCTATGGCCATCACCGACTGCGCGACACCTTGGATACCTTCACTGATGGTCCCGTGCTGGTGAGCGTGATCCCGGTGAATCAGCTGGTAAGCCTTCATTTGCGGCATGAAGCCCGTGGGCCCTCTTTAAGTGGATCAATTAATGTTGAATTGAACTGCACGTGGCAGTTCCCGTTCCCTCCCACACTTTGAGATCTTTTCAGAGAATCACATCCATAATCTTCTTAATTATACTAATTCCCTTCAAATCCTCATTCTCCCGAGTTCCTTAGATTTCTCCATCTGGAAGATTTCCTGTATTTTCCTGAGTGTAAACAGACACAAAGTAATTATTTAACTGTTTTGCCAATTTTCTATTCCCCATTATGAATTCTCCTGACTCTGCGGGTAATGGACTCCCATTTTTCTTAGCCAAACACTTCGGTTTTACAAAACCATAAGAAGATTTTAAAACAAAATTCAATGTGGGATTAAATCAACGATGGAAAGGATATTTCACGCTCTCTGGATATGACTTGTGTCATTTCTTGAAGAAAGAAGCAACTCAGAAGCCCAAATTATTCAAATTACACGCAATGCTGGTGTTCAGAAATTAATGGGAAAAGACGGGACTGTCAGATGCTCAAGTAAATAACAAAAAGCCCTTCCATATAATTTTGATTTGTTTTGTTGTTCATCTCAACAGCTTTAGTAAATGTTTATATGTTTGATGTTCAGGCCACTTGAATTGTAATCGTCAGGGCAATAAGACGGGTATTTTGAAATGAGAAAAGCTGTGATTTTTTTTAAATGAGCCCAGCGAAAGTGATTCCTTTTGTCATAAAACGCAGAGCCTGTCACAGAGCTTTGACAGGCCTGCTTTACCTCCATTATTATCCTACACAGATGAAGCCCGTTTTCACAAGTTGACCTTAGGCCATACTTTCAACATGGGATTCTCAAAGCAACGCATACTGTTTTCCTATTTTGGTTGTGCAAATAAAATCATCCTTAACCTTTAAAGGCAATTGTGATCAAGGTATCGCCACGAAATATTGTGTTACGTGCTGCTCGAATTTTTCTTTGTAAGGTAAGCATGATGTATCTTCCCATCACATAGTACCAATCAGCTCACCGTGCTTTATGTCTGCTTGACAAACAAGAACGATGGTAAAAGTTAATTTTCTCCAACTTGAACGGATTGCCTCCCCTCCAGCAACAGACCTGCGTGTTCAGGAGACCCCACCCCGATCACCTTGCGGTAACCCAAGCAGCAAACTAACACTTTCTTTAGACTGAAATTCTTCCAGTAACCCAAGGAGAACAGAAACAAATAATAAAATAAAAGATCATCCAACGGCTCTTCCGCGACAACATAAAAGCTGTGCAGTTTAAATAAACTCTGTAAGACAATAAACTCTCCTTTTTGAATAGATATCCAATAAATGTAAGGTTGACCCCAATGAAAAGGTAAGTATTTCCAAGACTACAATGTTACGCATGTCCTGAACAGGTATTAAGGCACGAAGGACATCGCTGTTGTCGATCTGACGAATGAGTCCTGTTTTATGTTTCAAAGATGATCTGACCACAATTGATCGCAATGCAATTCAGCATTCCTTCGACACTGCACTAGTTCATCAGAATCACAGAGCCATGTTCAGAATCAAAGGATGATAGTCATGGAGCACAGAAGAAGGACATTCAGCCCATCAGACTTGTGCTAACTCACTGAGAGATCTATTCATCCCACTCACCCGTTTTTTTCCCCATAGACCTGTAATTTTTTTAATTATTTTCAAATATTTATAGTTCCTTGTTGAAAGTAACTGTTGAATCGGCCTGGACATCTTTACAGAATGCATTTTAGATCATAACAACACGCAAATCTCTTAGAATGTTGTTAACTCTTTAAGAAATATTGCCTTTACCTTCTTT
Source organism: Scyliorhinus canicula (assembly GCF_902713615.1). Taxonomy (NCBI): domain Eukaryota; kingdom Metazoa; phylum Chordata; class Chondrichthyes; order Carcharhiniformes; family Scyliorhinidae; genus Scyliorhinus; species Scyliorhinus canicula. The sequence continues at coordinate 107,720,996 of NC_052148.1, read as the reverse complement.
GTTCTGAGGAAAAACTTTGAGGGTGATGACATTCTGGAATGTGCTGCCGAGGCAGATGGTAGAGGCGGGTTGCTTCACATCCTTTAAAATGTACCTGAATGAGCACTTGCACATCATGGGCGGGATTCTCCAATAATGGGGCTATGTCCCCACGCTCGCGAGAAAACGGGCGCGAATCACTCCGGACTTTTTTCTAGAAAGTCCGGGTGATTCTTCATTTTTAAGGGAGCTTGCAGGGCCCCGGAGTGCTCCACATAGCTCCGGCTGCCGATACGGGGCCTGCACTTCCAGCTGCTGGTCCGCACGACATGGTGGACTCACACTGCGGGCCGGCATCGAAGAAGTAGGCCCCCCACCCCCCTCAGATCATGCGTACCCGCAGTTGGGGGCCCCGCTCGCGGGCCTGGCCGTCACAGAGACCCCCCAGTGACGGATCCTCCCACACCCCCCCCCCCCCCCCCCCCCCCCCCCCCCCTCCACCAGGACGACCACCGCAGCCACGACTCCGAGCTCCCAGCGGGTCGGACCATATGTGAATCATGCCGGCGGGAACTCGGCCAGTCGTCCGCGGAGTATCATCGCGAGGGTCTCATTTAACGGACCCCGACCGTGCCGACCACGTGCGCGCGACTGACAGCAATTCTCCGGTCGCTCGGAGAATCCCGGCCCATAACATTCAAGGATATGGGCCAAGTGCTGGCAAATGGGGTTAGGTCGACAAATCAGGGTCGTGATTCTCCCCCAACTGGCCAGATGGCCCAACGCTGGCACCAAGAGCGGCGGCGGAGGGGTTGGCGCTTCGCCAACTGGCACCGAAGGGCCGGCATGAGTTGGCGCATGCGCAGGACCGCTGGTGTGGTTCCGCACATGCGCAGACCAGCCGGCGTGTTTGCTGCACATCCACCGGCTATGGCAGAGCCCAATAGAGGCCGGTGCGGAAGGAATGAGTGCCCCCACGGCACAGGCCCACCCGCAGATCAGTGGGCCCTGATCGCGGGCCAGGCCCCCCCCCCCCCCCCCCCCCCGGGGCTGCATCCCCCTGTGGACTCACCTAGCCAGCCTACAAGCCAGGTCCCGCCGTGATGGACAATGTCCATTTCACGCCGGTAGGACTGACCAGGAAACGACGGCCGCTCGGGCATCGGGGCCTGGAGAATTGCTGGGGGGGCCGCTGCCAACGGTCCCCGACCAGCGCGGCGTAAACTCCGCCTCCGCCTGAAAACCGGCGCTGGAGAATACGGCAGCCGGCGTCGGAGCATCGGGGTGGGATTCGGCCCCCCGGGGATTCTCCGACCCGCGGGGGTCGAAGAATCCCTCACCAGGTGTTTTTCATGCAGACGTGCAGACTCGATGGGCCGAAGGGCCTCTTCTGCACTGTATTATTCTTGGTTATGTGATCCCTATCTCCGCTACAAAGCTTTGAGATCATTCCCAAAGTGTGGTGCACAGGATTGGATATAATGCTCTAGCTGAGAGATTTACTAAGGTTTACAAGCACTACCTTGCCTTTCTGGCTCTGCATCAAAAATAAACCCAAAGATCAACATGCTTTATTAACAGCCTTCCTGACTTCTCCTGTCATCTCCAAGGATTTGTGTATGTAAGCCTAAGGGGCTGTCTATGTGTGGGATATGTCCCTTACTTTAATTTTGCTTCATAAATATTCCAGTTACATCTGGATAAAAGGATTGCCACAATATTTTGTGTCTTTACAATTTTGAAATTTTAGGGCTAGAAATGAAGATTGAATGGAAGGCTGAAGCCCAAAACTTTTCAGAGACTTTCCTGTCCAAACAGCAGTGTGTTTGAATATAGATCTTCCTTTGTGAACCAAATTATACCCTCAATTCATATCCTTTAAAATGCTTGCGGTGCCAAACAAGTGGATTGCATTACCTTGATGGTGTCGAGCGTTGTGAGAGAGGCACTAATCCAGGCACGGGGAGAATATTCTATCACGCTCCTGACTTGCGACTTGTAGGTCGTGAACAGGCCTTGGGAAGCCAGGAGATGAGTTACTTGTAGTATTAGGGTCTGGTACATACAAGGTTAATGTGGGACTGAGTACAGTGGCACCCACACAGTGATGTGAGAAGGCACAGACCCAGAGCCATGGTCAGGCTGGAGATGGACAGAGATGATTAAAGACCTAAGATGGGGTCAGCTCCATACCTGTACTCTCTATTGTATATATGTACATAATTCTGAGTTGTTAAGCCTTGCTCTTATATACTTAAGACTAGGAAGCCTTTGGTTCTTTTCTATGTATCCCAATCACAATGCTTCACCATGGCTGTCGAGGCGGACTTTCAATGAAACACATAGCACTGCAGTGCGGGGCCCTGGCCAATGAGGGGACCCCATATGGAGAGGTGATTGTTGTGAGGGAAACATTATTGGAACAACAATCAGAGCCTTGATAGCTCTAAATTTGCTGATAGAATGAGCCTATCAGCAGGCAAATAAGAACAGCTTTGGACTCTGATTGATGGACTCCCCTTTAGAGCAGTTGCCAGATGTTGAGAGGTGGTGGAGACTTAGAGTTCTGCCATGGATCTCCTGAATTGGTGTGAAGTTTCTGAACTTTCATTGAGTAAGGGTGCAGAGCAGCAGCCAGGTTTCTGGTATTCGGGTTAGCGAGGAGCCTGAGGCAAAAGTGAGGTTGCCAACCAAACATCGTGTGCGAGCTAGCAAACCCGATAGTGAGGTGAAGAAAGGTCTGGCCAACTGCGATTGAGGGGAGGGGCAGAGCTACTCATGACCTCCAATTCAAGGTTGAAGAGGATGGATGAGCAACCAACCTAAAAGAACAGAGGCCACCAGGCAGATAGCCAGCAGCAGCAGTAGCCGGAAGCACTTCCAGTCAAGGGTTGAGTCTTGAGATGCAGCCTCCCGAGGGAGAGCCGAGAGGTGGGAAGAGCAGGTGTGAGGAAGGCTAGACAAGCGCCGGAATCATGTCTTTGGGAATTGGAGAGCAGTGGCCAGTGGGAGAGGGGCAACACGACCAGAGGCAGATGCCAGCTAGGCAGCGCTGAGAGTGAGGGGGCTGGACTGGGCAGTGATGGCAAGAGGGAGCAGAGGCCAGATCAGATAGCCAACAGCGGCAGTCAGGCAGCCAGCCAGGAGCACACACAGTCATCGAGGGTCAAGGCTTGAGGCCCAGCCACCCGAGCAAGAGCAAGAGATGAGCAGAGATGTCAATGGGGTGGGGTTTGATGCCACTGGGGACATGGTTCGACTTATTGGATGAACTCAACCTCAAAGGTACGACAGGAGGCAAGAAAGCCACAGAGCTTATTGCCTTGAATCATCTGATGAACCAATACGCGCCCTGGGAAAACACGAGTTCCAAAAGACAATGAATGCTACTTCAGAAAAAGCTGCATTGGAGCTATCAGCAATGACAAAGCTATGCACTGATAGACAGATTCAGAAGACAAGAGCTGAATAAGAAAATAAACAGTTGAGAGAGCAGCTAACTGTCCTCAGGATCAGATTTTAAAATACTCCATTATACTTCAGCAACACTCTTCTTTTAACAGAGCAGGTTTTTCCACCATCATTCCAGGTCCTGGAAAGTCCCCAGTGGTCACACAGGATTACCATTGCACTGCTGGAGGAAGTGGTACCTTCTTCTTCGGCAGTTTATTAGAGTCAAGGATGCTTTGCTTCCAAGTTAAAAATGAGTTCTCAGGTGACTGAAGAGTCAAATGCATGACCTGCAGTCTCTGTCACAGGTGGGGAAGATGGTGGTTGGAGGAGCAGCGGGTGGGGAGCCCAGGTTGTCAGGCACACACCTTTCTCCGTCAATACTTTTCTCCAGCTTGCTCTCGGCGATGAAACTTGAGGTGTTCAGTTCCTTCCCCAGATGTTTTTCTTCCATGTCTGTCTGCCTTAGACCAGAAATTCCCAGGTGGCAGTGCAGATGTTGCACTTTTTCAATGAGGTTTTGAGCGTGTCCTTGAAGCATTTTTTCTGCCCTCCTGGTCTCACTTGTTGAGTTAAAGCTCCACGTAGAATGCTTAGTTTGGGACTCCCATGTCAGGTACGCAGACAATGTGGCTGCCCAGTTGAGCTAGTCGAGCGTGGAATGTTGGGGATGTTGACCTGAGCGGGAACGCTGACTTTGATGTGCCTATCCAGCCAATGGATTTTCAGGATTATGCGGAGGCAGGCTGGTGGGTTTTGAGGTGCCTGCTGTACACAGTCCACATCTCTCAGCTGTATAGGAAGGAAGATATCTCTGTCAACCATGAGTTTGATGCCAAATCTGAGGTCCTGGCCCTCAAACGCCCTCTTCCTCAGGTGACCAAAGGCTGCGCTTGCCCATATTTGACCTGAAGCCATGAGACCTCATGGGATTCAGATTCAATGTTTAGGACTCCCCAGGGTAACTCCCTCCCAAGTGTCCGCGTGGGTTTTGTCCGGTTGCTCCGGTTTCCTCCCGAAAAACGTGCTGTTTGGTAATTTGGACATTCTGAATTCTCCCTGTGTACCCGAACAGGCACCGGAATATGGCGACCAGGGGATTCTCTCAACAACTTCATTGCAGTGTAAATGTAAGCCTACTTGTGACAATAAAGATTATTGTTTCTATTATATAGCTGTGATGCTAACTCTGGTAGGTCTGCCCTGTAGATGGGAGAAGACATACCCAGGCAAAGCTGGTGTCTCAGACATTGTAAAGTATGATTCCATGAGTGTGACTATTGTCAGGCTGCTGATTTACTGGTCTGTGGGATAGCTCTCTCAATTTTGGCAGAAGCGCTCAGAAATAAGTAAGGAAGGCTTAGGGCTGACAGATCAGGGTGTGCTGTTATCGTTTCCATTGCCTATATCAAGGCGAGGCGGTCCATCCAGTTTTATTCCTTATTGACTTTTCTGTTGCAGTTTAGTACAACTGAATAGTGGATAGTCAACCATATTGTTGCAGGTCTGGAGTTATATGGAGGTTAGACTAGGTAAGGATGGCAATTTTCCATCTTTACCGGGTATTAGTGAACCAGATGGGTCAATGATAGTTTTGTGACTCCATTACGGAAATAAACTTTTAATTCCAGATTTCTTCCACCACTGTGTTGCGATTTGATTCGGGATTACTAGTCCACTGCCATTGCCACTTTATCACAATCTCCTCTGTAGCAGGTTGCTGTGGCAATTGTCCCATTTAGTCAGCAATCAAAGGGCTTTTGGATCTTCATGTATCCTTATTTGTGTGCAAACATGAGGTTCTGACAAGACTCAAGTCAGCACTTTAGCTGTCCAAAAATGTATTTTGTTAACCCATAGAATCCCACAGAATCTCTCCAGTGCAGAAGAGGGTCATTTGGCCCATTGAGCCTGCACCAACTCTCTGAAAGAGCACCCCAGCTAGGCCCACTCTCCAACCTTATCCCCGTAACCCCACCAAACGTGCACATCTTTGGACTGTGGAGGAAACTGGAGAGCCCAAGGGAAACACATGCGGACACAGGGAGAACATGTAAACTCCACACAGACAGTCATCCAACACGGGTCCCTGGCATTGTGAGGCAGCAGTACTAACCATCGTGCCACGTTAAGGTGGCAGTGGGTAGGAATCAAGTATGATTGGGTCGCTAAATTTTTCTGAGGCAATTTTAACTAGTCAACCTTTCCATTCCTGCCAGGCATGGGTGGGTTAAAATCATTTCATAAGTGTCTGATGCAAAATACCAGACAGGAAGTGAGAAGGTCTCCAAGAACAATATTTTGCAAGATGTCTCTCTCCAGCTATTCATTAATTAGGAACCACTTGTTCAATGCTGCCTCTCAGGCAGGTTTTGCGAGTTCATACAGAGGTTTACCACATTCAAGGTCAGTGGGCATCAAGCTAGATGGCATTTCTTATTATCCGCTGTGAGTTGTTCACAGCGAAGCATGCATTGTTGTGAATATTGGAGACATGTTGTGTGGGATAGTTCATGTCAGCAATTGAATAGTAACACATTTCAACTGTCAGAATAGCAAAGTAGGTGGCACCGTCAAGGTTGCTAATCTGCCTCTGGCACCAGTGCAATCTCTGAAACACCAGGGCCGAGATTCTCCGAAAATGGGGCTATGTCCCCACGCCCGCCGGAAAACGGGCGCGAATCACTCCAGACTTTTTTCAAAAAGGCCGGAGTGATTCTCCGGAGTTTAGGGGGATAGCAGGGTTATGGCATATGCTGTGCAGCTCCTGCTGCCGATTACAGGGCGCTGCCCTTCGGGACGCGGTTCCGTGCATGGGCACGGCGGCAGTTTTTGCGCCGGCCCCATGTAACATGGCGGAGCCACACAGCGAGCCAGTGCGGAAGAAAATAGCCGCTCCCACCCCCCAGATCACGCGCGCCTGCCAATCGATAGCCCCCGATTACAGGCCTGTCTGTGGTGGAGGCCCCCCCTCGGAGTCTGATCCCCTGCCCCCCCCCCCACCAAGACAGCCAGCGCAGCCACGGGTCCGAGCTCCCGGCGGGTGAAACCAGGTTGGAAACATGCCGCTGGGACTCGGCAGGAACTCGTCCGGTCAATCACAGAGAATGGCCACAGGGGCCAATTTCAACGGCCCCCGACCTGCGGTGTGTCAACTGTCCGCGCAGCTGGCGGCGAGTCTCCAGTCCGCAGAAAATGGCGTCCCGGCGCCGTTGGTCTCAGACCGCATTCTCGCCCCTGCACAAAGCACGGTTCCACATGGTGGCTTGGAGAATCCCGCCCCAAAATACACACAAGTCATGCTTAATGCAAATGAAATATAAGCAACTTCTCCTCTATCAACCTATCAAATGTGCCAAAGATCCAAACTCCCAGAGGCCAAATTGTTTACTCACAAATTAAATGCTCAACCACTAGTCTACTTTCCAATATGTAGCCACCAGTATGTGTGTGGGCAGTCCACTTCCTATATACATTTCCTATCTTTCCAAGTTGCGTATAAGACATGATTTATCGCAATAACTCAATAAACATAACCGTTTGACATTTATTATATTGGTTTCTTCATGGAGCTACTGCGATCGGTGTTGAGATATCTTCCCCACAATCATGACATTCTCTTATAAAATAGGGAAAGATTTTCCATTGCATAGTGATATCTGAACATAAAAATGGCTTACCCCTGGTTTATCTCTATTTATCTATATATTTAATAAGCATGAATTGTCCATCATAATTTTCCTTTCCTAACTGTCACAGAACAGCCACACTAATTTCTCTCACACTTAAACAGAAAGATCATTAAAACAATAGACAATCATTTCAAACAAGAACCAAAATGTCAGCAAGCGTTGGATGAATTGGCTATTTGAACTTTTAATCAACTTTTAATCATTTCGCCCAGGAAACAAAATACCTACAATATCTGAGCAACTTTATAAATCAAATGTAAAAAAGAAAAAGAAAGTCATGACCTGAAGAAATCGCACCTGGAATTTCCTCAGGGATTATCGTAATTTACTGCAGCAGCAATGCCAGAAAATCTTTCAAAGAAGGAATTGTCTATTTTTGCTGTCTCTTCAGGGTTTCCACTTTTTCCTATTGAATTTCCATCAGGAGAATAGAAGATCGCCTGGGGAATTTATCTCCGCCACTCCAGTGTTTACTAAACAACAATTTGTAGTCTTAAAAGGATCTTAGCAGTAGGAAGATACATTCTGTATTACAGGGTACATGCGAAGGCAAATGGTATGTTGGCCTTCATAGCAAGATGATTTAAGTATAGGAACAGTGATGTTTTATTGCAATTGTATAGGGTATTGGTGATTCCACACCTGGAGTATTGTGTGCAGTTTTGGTGTCCTTATCTAAGGAAGATGTTCTTGCTATGGAGGGAGTGCAGCGAAGGTTTACCAGGCTGATTCCTGGGATGGCAGGTCTGTCATATGAGGAGAGACTAAGTCGGTTAGGATTACATTCATTGGAGTTCAGAAGAGTGAGAGGGAATCTCATAGGAATTTATAAAATTCTAATAGGATTAGACAGGGTAGATTCAGAAAGAATGTTCCCGATCATGGGGGGGTCCAGGGGCGGGATTCTCTGAAAATAGGGCTATGTCCCTACGCCGTCGGGCGAACCGGCGCCAACCACTCCGTCATCAACAGCCCCCGAAAATGAGGAATTCTCCAATTTCTCGAGGGCTAGGTTAATGCCGCAGTGGTTGGCGGTGCACCAATTGCCGCCGAAGGGCCAGCACGGGTTCACGCATGCGCAGACCGGCCAGCGTGATCTCATGCACGCGGGGACTGGCCAGCTTATTTCTGCGCATGCGCAGACCCGCTGGCATATTTCTGCACATGTGCAGGGTTTTCCTTCTCTGCGTCGGCCCCCAGGTTATATGGAAGAGCCTTGGGGTGGCATGAAGAAGGCCCACGGAACCAGCCCATCCGCAGATCCGTAGGCCCCGAGCATGGGCCAGGTAATCAGGCCCCCCCCCCCCCCCCCCCCCCCCCCTTCCGGGGTCATTTCAGCAGGAATTTGGGAGAGCCCTGATGAAAATTGAAGGTTCCTGTCCAATCTCATGAGTAATACTACATAACATCCAGAACAGTTTCAATATTTTTAAAGAGGCTCCCAGCTTTGAAATCAACCTTGCAAAATCCCTTCATTCCACTCTAAGATTAGTTCACACCCTTTAAAAAGTTTGGAATAATGTCAGAACCAGTTATTCTTTGCCGTCTTAATGATCAAAAGAGTAAGTTGAAAACAAGGACTGATATAGAATCTTATACTGAGCAGGGGGAATCTCTTTAGCTGTTCCTTGTCAGTCTCTGGCAAGAACAGCTGGTTTTATGCCAGAGACATGTAGGATAGTGTTTATTATCTTACATGGGAGACTTGGAAATGTTAAACCTCAGTTCCTACTGCCAGTTGCCAGGACGTTGTGTTCCTTTAAAGCATTAGCAATGATAGCAATGATGCAGAAGATCCTGATTTCTGGACAGGACTGTGCCAATATTCATCAACTGAGTAAAATGCTACCACAGTCCCAGATGCTGCTCTCCCCTTTTAGAGCTGACTGGTAGTGATTTAACCGGAGGGTCATCACACTACAGATGAGGAGCAAAGTTGGGAAGGTGGGATCTTCATGGATAACCTCAGCTGTTGGCATCTCTTCGCGTCACAAAGCGGCCATCCAACTAACCAAGCTAATCAACCCCCATCAGCCAAGTATCATCCAGCTGATCATGTCCTTTCAGGATTTACTGTAACATCCAAGTACAAGATCAAGGAAAACTGTGCAGTAATCAATAAGAAACAAGGGCTGGGGTTTTCCTTCTCCCACCTTCCTCTCGGCAGCTTTTCTGGCTCACCATGAAACGCTGGCAGAATCTTCCGGTCCCACGGAGGTCAGTGGCCATTTGTGTTGCTCGCTGGCCAATGGCAAGCTGCCTCCGCCATTGGAAAACCCACTAGTGGGGGAGGGGTGGGGGACCTGTAAAGTCCTGACCATGTTTTCAAGTTGAACCAATTAATGGGCTACATTTACTGTGGACAAATGCCAGGACACGAGCCTGCGGAAAAGAGTCACATCTCCAGTGGGTGCTGAAAATCTGAAATAAAAACAGAAAATGCTTGAAAATCTCAGCAGTTCTGGAAGTATCTGTGGAAAGGCGAGTTAACATTTCAAGTTCATGACCTTTAACCAGGACGTGTCCGGTTCGAAAGGAAGCACTGAATTTGACTTTAAAAGAAATGGCTGTAGGCTACAGCACTCAACACAGAATGCCAAGATATTTGACAACTCATTGAAAGCAACAACACTGGGCTGAATTTAATGCCTGCAGTGTGGATCATGGCAACAAACCTGCTGGGAGCGGGCGCTGTCATTCCATGGAAGCAATGCAGCCAGCCGACCCAAAGCATGCAAGCACCAGGCAATGAACAGCTTGGAGACATGGGACCCGCACAATGCTTCTGCAGGAGTGGGCTATATTCTTGGCATCAGCTGAAACAGAGGCAGGTACTGGGGCTATTTGTTAAAGGTCTGCCAACCTTACCTCATTCCTACCCTGAAAGCTATAAAGAGGCACAGCAGCAATCATGATAAGCAACTTTCTCCACAGCGATCTCTCACACCCAGAGGCCTGGCCACTGCTGAGTGAAGGAACCAGATTGCTAAAACAAACAAAATCAGCTGGTCAGTCAAGGATACAATCAGGGATATCCAAGAGTGCTGGCAGGGAAGGGATTGGATGCCCCCCATGGTTGAGCAATGTCTTCCTGCAGGTCTTCCTTCAGTCTGAATGAGAAAGGCCGCAGCCCCTGTTCCCAAGGGGCAGTAGAAAGAGTCCACCCTGACATTTTGAGCAAACCTGGATGGAACCAACGGAGGAGGTCAACAGCCGTGGGTCACCCACCACGCCCGCCCCATTGATCTTGGGTACAGTGTCACAAAGGGATTAATGGCCTCCTTCACTCTGTCAGGGTGACTCCTCCTGAAGATCAACACAGGCACGAATGGGAGGAGGAAATGTGAAGCCCAAACTCTTAATTGACAACGTGGGATGCATTGCAACATGGGCAGGGAATGACCAACTAAGCCATGGCAGTGAGGAATGGCATTAAAACTGCCTGAGGAGGCCTCATCTGGATAACATGCATCCACCTATTTTTGTCACCCCCCCCCCCCCCCCCTTCCCATCCCCCCAACTCTTCCCTTGCATGTATAGAGGGGCAATTGCGGGCTGGGGGTGCCAGCAGCGTAGATGCTGTGCTCGTCTTTGTGTGGAGACTTACATTCCCCCCAACCTAACCCTCTTCCTCCCCCTGCATCTGCCTGCAGGATCTCTTCAAAGTTACAAGAGCGCAGTGCCCAGCAATCATTGATGGTGAAACTGGAGTCACCAGCGAAGAGAGCGAGGTGGCCACGAGTTCATGTGTCCAGCACTGGGTTAGTTGAGAGGACAAAATGTAAAGCCTAAACCCTGTATTGATTGTGTTCTCTCGTGCAGCGTCCCCCACTTCAGAAGGAGGTGAGCTGCTGAGAAATGAGCTCCTGCGCTTCACCTCTGCGGAGCAGAAGGAAGGATTCTTAGAGGGTGCGCAGCCACATTGTTCCGCTTGCCCACTGTTGTAGATACTCATATCAGTGGGTATGCGTTCATGATTAGACTCAGGGTCACAGTCCAAGCTGGTGGGCACAGCACGGATATGACCGAGCAGCTGATAGAGACTGCGACGGCTGAAGCCAATGACAGTTAGAGGACTCTGGGAGGACAAGCCCATGATGGCTAACCACATACAGTCTTGGAGTTACAGCGAGGGGTAAGGGAACATTTTGAAGAGCTACCAGAGATCAGGGGCGGAATTCACCGACCCCCCGGGGGTCGGAGAATCCCGCCCCAGGTGTATCCATATACAAGGTGGTAACGGTGCCCATCCAGGCCATGAATGCTGCCCTGTAACAGACGTGTATGACAATTGAGTGGTTAACAATCCTCATGGAGAGCCATGGAGAACCATGCAGAGCAGCCAGTGGACGTTAAAGATATGTGCTGACCTGACAACATCACCTTGTCGACGAGCTCTATGCAGCAGTGGCGAAGAGTCTAGAGCCTCCACCAGGTACTCCTCCATCTACAGTAGGAGGGAAGTACATGTCTGCCTTGCAAGGGATGAGGAGCAGCTGCCTTCCATCTATTGTGTATCTCCTCAGAGCATTTCAAATGTGACCAGTGATTCCACAGCACCTCCATCTGTAACACTATAGGCGGCACGGTGGCACAGTGGTTTGCACTGTTGCTTCACAGCATCAGGGTCCCAGGTTCGATTCCCGGCTTGGGTCACTGTCTGTGAGGAGTCTGCACGTTCTCCCCCTGTCTGCGTGGGTTTCCTCCGGGTGCTCTGGTTTCCTCCCACAGTCCAAAGATATGTAGATTAGATGGCTGGCCATGCTAAATTGCCCCTTAAGTGTCCAAAAAAGTTAGGTAGGGTAACTGGGTTACGGGGATAGGGTGAAGGTCTGGGCTTAAGTGCGGTACTCTTTCCAAGTGCCGGTGCAGAACCAATGGGCCGAATGGCCTCCTTATGCACTGTAAATGTTACTAGTCTGTCCAGCAGGACCCACAAGGCCTCATGCAGCTAGTGGATGGCCACCAAGATCATCCCAAGCTGATCAGCAGCATCTCTCCACTCCAGGTACAGGGATTGCACTTTGTAGAAGCATTAGTAAATGCATTAAGAAAAGCATATCGACACACCTGGGTATTGCAAGTGTTTATACTTGGCACATGTTAAGGTTTGATTGTGTAGTTGTCTCAGTTACTCATGTGGACTGTTAATGGAGTTATTGCTGCCTTGTCACAGATCACCCTTACACTCTCAGTGTGCTGCCTGTGTCGGGTCAGGTTGTGTAGGGCAGCTCCTCTGCTGTGTCAGTGCATGTGGAGAAGCTGGGCACAGGGCCATGGTGATAGCTTGTCAACATGAGGGTGAGTCCTTATTGCGCTGATATTGAAAGGGCAGGAAGTGGGCATGACTGGGATTGTCCCAAACCTCCCTTGCGCATCCTTGCCTGTGATTCAGAGGCTTCATCCTGTCCTGCCAGCTCCACATCCTCTTTTTCAAAGAGTGGATCATATCCACTTCTAAAATCCATGTTAAACATCTTATCCTCTCCAAAGACTCTCCAGACGAGAGCTATTTCTACCACAAGCAGACCCTTGCCATCCCACCCTCCCACATCCCACTCTCCCCTCTCATCTTCACAGTGCCCTCCCACTACCAGTACTCCAACAACACTCAAGAAGTTTAACACCATCCAGGACAAAGCAGCCCGCTTGATTGGCACATACATAGAAACATACATAGAAACTAGAAGCAAGAGGAGGCCATTCGGTCCTTTGAGCCTGCTCTTCCATTCATTGTGATCATGGCCGATTAAGTTCAGTACCCTGATCCCACCTTCCCCCCGCCCCCCCCCCCCCCCCCCCCCCCCATACCCTTGATCCCTTTAGCCCAAGAGCTATATCTAATTCCGTCTTTAAATTACACAAATTACGCAAATGACAAATTACGCAATCCTTTCCACAAGCATTCGCCCCCTTCACCACCAAAGCACAGTGGCAGCAGTGCATACCACCTACAAGATCCACTGCAGGAACTAATCAAGGCTCCTTAAGCAGCACCTTCTAAACCCATGTCCACTACCATCGAAGGACAAGGGGAGCAGATACATGGGAACACCACCACCTGGACGTTCCCTCCAAGTCACTCACCATCCGGACTTGGAACTATATCACCGTTCCTTCACTGTCTCTGGGTCAAAATCCATGGAACTCCCTCCCTACAGCCTTTGGATGTATCTGCACTACATGGACGACAGCGGTTCTAGAAGGCAGCTCACCACTACCTTCTCAAGGGCAATTAGGAATGGACAACAAATGATGGCCTAGCCAGTGAAATCCACAATCTGTAAAAATAAATCAAAGAAAATGCACTATACACAGAATAAACACATATGTTTTATTGTCAATAGAGATTAAAAATTGATTTATTTTTCAACACCTTTTAAGACTTTATGTTGATATATGAATGCTTAAACTTGACTAATTGGATTTCTCTTAAATCAACAGAAATTTTCAAGTGCTAATTAAAATCTCCAAAGTAAATATTTGTAAATGCATCATTGTAAATCAGAAGATGCTTACTAAAAGTAGACATTATCACTACATACTCATTACAGAAGCAGATTGGAAAATGCATTTGCTCTTTATAAAAGGAATGAATAATGCAAATGCCATCATTGTTTTGTCAAATGTCTGCCTGTTAAATTATGTATTTCCATGTTTATCATTTCATACTGAATCTCAAAGTTCATTTTTGAATCCTAAACTGATTTCTCTGGTTGATTTAGATTTGAGAGAAGGCTAATTTCACAGGATAATGCTTATTATTTTTCACAAATTGTTTCCAAGGTTTATTTTATTCCCCGAAAATCAATTCTATTGGTACAGATCTGCCTTGAAGCATAAATCATCATCAGATTGCCACTCTGCTTGAACTTTTCAACCTCCCACCAGTGCTCCGCATTTCTGGCCAGTTCGTCCAAGCCGAACTTCTTCAGAAATGCGGAGCTCACAGTCCCACAAAGAGCTCCATTGCAGCACTGCAGTGTCAGGGGAAGATAAGCCATGCCCCTTTTTACAGCACTAGCTACTGTATGGTAAGTTTAAATGTCTAGTTTGCTTGTCAGGGAATGGGTGATTGGATAAAAGTTAATGAAATGGTAAACGTTCGTGAATGGGTGAAAGAATAAATGTCAGTGAATACAGTAAACATTAATGAATGGGTGGATAGGTAAACATTCATGAACAGGTGAGTGTGTAAATGTTAGTGACTGGGTAAACATTAGTGAATGGGTGAATGAGCAAACGTTAGTGAATGGGTAAATGTTAGCGAATGAGTAAATGTTAGCAAATGAGATAGTTAGCGAATGGGTGAACGTTAGTGAATGGGTGTAAGTTAGTGAATGGATGTAAGTTAGTGAATGGTGAATGAAAGTGAATGGATAAACATCAGTGAATGGGTATAAGTTAGTGAATGGATGTAAGTTAGTGAATGGGTGAATGAAAGTGAATGGATAAACATCAGTGAATGGGTGCAAGTTAGTGAATGGGTGTAAGTTAGTGAATGGGTGTAAGTTAGTGAATGGATAAACATCAGTGAATGGGTGTAAGTTAGTGAATGGGTGTAAGTTAGTGAATGGATAAACATCAGTGAATGGGTGTAAGTTAGTGAATGGGTGTAAGTTAGTGAATGGGTGTAAGTTAGTGAATGGATAAACATCAGTGAATGGGTGCAGGTTAGTGAATGGGTGAATGATAATGAATGGATAAACATCAGTGAATGGGTGCAAGTTAGTGAATGGGTATAAATTAGTGAATGGATAAACATCAGTGAATGGGTGCAAGTTAGTGAATGGGTATAAGTTAGTGAATGGGTGAATGATAATGAATGGATAAACGTATAATAATAATAGGGATGGGTTAATTTGAATGAATGAGTGAACGGGTAAACTTTAGTGTTTGGGTGACTGGATAAAAGTTAATGAACAGGGGAAAGGACATTTCAGTGAATGGGCAAACAGGTAAATGTTAATCAATAGGTAAATATTAGTGAATGGGTAAACATTAGTAAATGGGTAGACCTTTGTGAATGAGTGAATGTTAATGAATAGGGAAACATTCGTAAATGGGTGAACATTAGTGAATTGGAGGATGGGAAAATTTCAATGAATGGGTAAATGTTGGTGAATGGATAAATGTTAGTGAATGGGTAAACATTAGTGAATTGGAGGATGGGTAAATTTCAATGAATGGGTAAATGTTGGTGAATGGATAAATGTTAGTGAATGGGTAAACATTAGTGAATTGGAGAATGGGTAAATTTCAATGACCGGGTACATCTTAGTGAATGGGTAAATAAGTAATCTTTGGTGAGTGGGTAAATGTTTGTGAATGGTGGAATGCATAAATATTATTGAATGGGTAAATGTTAGTGAATGGGTGAATGGATAAAAGTTAGTGAATCAGTAAAGGTTAAGGAATGGGTGAATGAGTAAACATCATTGAATGGGTAAACATTAATAAATAGGTGAATGGGTAAATGCTCATGAATCGGTGAATTGGTGAACGTTAGTGAATGGCTCAATTGGTAAATGTTAGTGAATGAGTAAATGTTAGCAAATGGGTAAACATTAGTGAATGTGTAAATGAGTAAATGTTAATGAATGGGTAAATGTTAGTGAATGGGTAAACATTGGTGAATGGATAGATGTTAGTGATTGCGTAAATATTAACAAATGAGTGAATGGGTAAATGTTAGTGAATGAAAGCAGATTATTGTGGATGCTGGAATCTGAAACCAAAGAGAAAATGCGAGAAAATCTCAACAGGTCTGGCAGCACATGTAGGGAGAGAAAAGAGGTAGGGCGCGATTCTCCGCACCCACAGAAAGTCGCGAAGTCGGCCGTGAAAACGGCCGACTTTTGCGGCGGCCCGACATGGCCCAGTTCCCGAGGTATTCACGTCCGGGAAATGGGCTAGGAACGGGGCCGCGTCAATCACGTGCGCGATGACGCCGGAATGCGGCGACGACACGAACACGCCGACGTGACGCCGCCCAACGCCGTAGAAAGGCGCGGGCGAGCACAGAAACTAGGCCAGGATGTCGGAGCTCAGGAGAGCAGCCCCGCGATTCGTGGATGCTGACGTGGAGACGCTGCTCGAATCAATCGAGCAGAGGAGGGGCATCATCTGCCCGCGTAGAAGGCATCGCCACCCTGCCAGCGCGGTGCGGCAGGCCTGGCGTGAGGTGGCTGCTGCCGTTAGTGCTGTGGGGCAGAACCCTCGCTCTGCAGACCAATGTCGGTAGAAGATGCACAAGCTCACCAGGGCTGCCAGGGTAAGTGCCAAGAGGATGCCCCCGGGTGACAAGCATCCCTCCCCCCTTAACTTAATCACCCATCTCCCCCCCCCCCCCCCCCCCCGGCACCGGGGGTGGAGGGGGATTGGGGCAGAATGAGTTGAGGGTGGTTCACAAAGTAGTCACAGACCCAGCGCTCTGGCCCCCATGGAGAGATGCAATGGTCTTATTACAACTTGACCCCCAAACTGTGCCAGTATCTGAATGGCCTGCTGATACCTGCCGTATTGTAATGATCTACCTATGTCCCCTCCCCCAACAGGACAAGACCGCTCACAACACTCATGAGCGGAACAAGACTGGAGGGGGTTCGCCCATCCTGCACCCCCTCACCACGTTTGAGCAGAGGGCACTGGACCTTGTTGGGGGGTCTGCCACCCGGGAGATCGCGCAATGCGAGGTTGGCGGAGCTGCAACAAGTTAGACAACCCTGCATGACAAACAACCCCCCCCTCCCCCATCCTCTGTCCCTTCACACACCCTGCCCACTGGAACACCTCCCCCATCCTCTGTCCCTTCACACACCCTGCCCACTGGGACACCCCCCCCATCCTCTGTCCCTTCACACACCCTGCCCACTGGGACACCTCCCCCATCCTCTGTCCCTTCACACACCCTGCCCACTTGGACACCTCCCCCATCCTCTGTCCCTTCACACACCCTGCCCACTTGGACACCCCCCCCATCCTCTGTCCCTTCACACTCTGCTCACTGGGACACCTCCCCCATCCTCTGTCCCTTCACACCCTACCCACTTGGACACCTCCCCCATCCTCTGTCCCTTCACACCCTGCTCACTGGGACCGTCCAGTGGCCTGCCGGGCAAATCTAAATAACCCGTTTCATTCTCTTCCCTAGGACGTGATGCCGAACGACCAGGGCCGTCTGCCTCCAGGCGGACACAGGCATCTGCCCCCACCTCACCCAGGGCCGCATGACAGAGGGTGCCCGATCAGCGGGAGTCCCATCCTCCCCAACCGAATCTGTGGAGCAGGAGGCCCAGAGGGCGGCGAGAGAGCAAGAGAGAGAAATGGCCCGCGAACGCCCTGCGGCCTCTCAGCGGGCCGATGACATAGAGGAGCCGTCCACCCAAGACGACCTCGAGCTTGCGGCACAGCTATCTCCCACACCATCCACCATCCCAGAGACACTCACCCCGGTTGGCCTATTTAGTGATGAGGCTCCTGGGTCACAGTCTGGGTCGTACATCACAGCTGAGCAGGTGCAGCAGGTGGAGGTCGGAGCAGCCGAGGGCCAGGACTGGCGGAGAGCAGGCCAGGCCCAGCATCCAGCTGGCTCCCAGACGTTTTCCGAGTTCCTGTACTTTCTCAACCCACCCGCACAGCCGATGCATCAAGAAACCCAGGGACACAATGACGGGATGAGGGCTGTCTTCCAGACTCTGCAGACGCTGTTAGAGGAGTCGAACCGCGTCCAGGAGCAGGGAGTGGTGCCGCTCATGGCAGCAACCCATGCCGACACCGCACGGGTGGCATCCGCGGTGGAGGCAATGGGTCAGGTTATGCAAGGCGTTGGGCTTAATGTGCACGCGTTATCCTCGGCCCTGGACAGGGTTGCCCTCTCACAGGCAGCAATGCGCCAGAGCCAACACGACATTGCCGGCGCGCTGCGGGCCTTGGCCGAGTCTCAGCAGGTCATGGCCCAGTCGCAGCACGCCATGGCACCAGGGCCGGCTCAAGGTACCGGCAACTCGGGCAGTCGCCCGGGGCGCCATGTGCTAGGGGGCGCCATCAACGAGTGCTTGACCGGCATCAGAGACCTGCCGACAGAGAGACCGGCCCGCCGATCGGTGAGTCCCGATCATATACCAGGTCACTCTGCACCCCCCCGCCCCCGACCCCCCCCCCGCCCCCCCGTCCCCGACCCCCCCCGACCCCCCCCCGACCCCCCGACCCCCCCCGACCCGACCCCCCCTGACCCCGCTCGCACCTCCCCGCTCGCACCGCTGTCCCAAAGTGAGGCCCGGGGGCCACCGGGCTCCCCGAGGGAGGAGGAGGTTTCGGGGCCCGTCCCATTAACTCCATCACGGGACGTCCCGGAATTCTCGGCCTCCCCCCGTCCCATCCCTGGTGTATCGGGTGGGCAGCAGGCAGAGCAGGATGGCACAACGTCACCCGAGACGCCCGCAGAGCAGCCTGGCCCATCAAGTCCGGGTCGCCCCAGGAAACGCTTGCTGAAGGGGGCGATTCGCAGCAGTCCTCCTCCACTCCTGCTGTATCATCTGGGGAATCACTTAGACGTAGTGGTAGGGCCCGTAAGGCAACAAAGAGAGACACTGAGTAAGTTGGCACGGGTGAAGGGCACAGTTTAGTTGTAGGGGCTAAGCCTGTAAATTATTGTTCACATTAAACGCACTGTTCCACCTTACTTGTAATACCGTGTGATTGTTCCACAGCCACAGGAATCGTGATGATGACCGAGTGTCGCTGGGGTTGACGGGCGGTGAAACTTCGGTGCCGGGTGTGCAGTCCCTTCCCCCCCACCCCCTCCCACAGCTAGCCCACACGGGCACGTGATGGAGTGTCCGTGATGATCTCAGCGGCCACCAAGGTGGATGGTTCAGCTATTGCCATGGGTCAGACTCTCTCTAACGATTCTGAGCTCACAGCTCTTCGCAGAGCGGGCTGTCATCATTCCACATGACACTGATCACACCCGCTGACACAGCCATCAATGTTGTGCCATACCGTCTGGACCCAGTGGTAAGGGTGATGTCGAAGTGGAGCAGTGTACACTGAGAGGGGGGGAGAGGGGGGGGGGGCTGTGGTGGTGGCAGTTGTGTGTTGACCCTCTGCATGACTAGCGATGCAGGTGGTGGTTTGGTGTTCAGCGGGGATGTCGCATACGACGCGTGAACCGTGCTGCCACCAAGGCGTCGCGTGCCCGCTGTCCTCGCCGGGTCCGTCGTGCCGCCTCCTGGGCATCACCAGCACCTGGGTCGGGTCTGCGTGCTGCTCCCGCCACTCCGCCAGCCTCCTCCTCCTCCTCCTCCCTCTCCTCCTCCTCCTCCTCTGTGCTGGCACCACTGCCACTGGCTTCTTCCTCTGCCTCCTGCAGCAGGTCATCTCCCCTCTGCATCGCGATGTTGTGCAGCGCACAGCAGACCACTACAATGCGAGCGACCCTGTCGGCCTGGTACTGCAGGGCCCCTCCGGAGCGGTCCAGGCACCTGAATCTCATCTTCAGGAGGCCAAGGCAGCGCTCCACCACACCCCTGGTTGCTGCATGGGCCTCGTTGTATCGTGTTTCCGCATTGGTCTGAGGCCTCCGTATAGGCGTCATCAGCCAAGACCTCAGCGGATAAGCCCTGTTGCCCAGCAACCAGCCCCTCAGCCGGGGGGGGACGTCCCTCAAACATCGCAGGGATGTACGACTACGCCAGTATGTAGGAGTCACGCACACTCCCTGGGAACATTGCACAGACGTTCATGAACGTCATGTGGGGTTGCATACCACCTGGATATTCATGGAGTATGTCCCCCTCCTGTTTGTGAACACCTCCCTGTCCCCTGCAGGCGGGCACATGGGGACGTGAACACAATCGATTGCCCCCTGCACCATCGGTATCCCGGCCACGCTGACAAATCCACGAGCTCGTGAATGTTGACTGGCCCGGTCCTCGGGAAAGGTGATGTAGCGGTCCGCGATGGCAAAGAGGGCATCGGTCACATCCCGGATGCACCTGTGGACCGATGCCTGGGAGATCCCGGAGAGGTTCCCGATCGGAGACTGGAAGGAGCCGGTCGCATAAAAGTTAAGAGCGACCGTCACCTTGGTGGCAACCGGGATTGCGTGTCCTCCCCCCGTTCCACGTGGGGCGAGGTGCGCCACGAGGTGACAGATATGTATCACCGTCCGCCTACTCAGCCGGAGTCTCCTCCTGCAGGTGATGTCCGTCATTGTTAGGAAAGAGACCCGGACACGGTACACCCTCGGCCTTGGTCGTCGCCTCTGGTGCCGTGGCTGCACCCTCACTCTCTCCTCCTCCCCCCCTCCCCCCCACCTCCCCCCCCCCCCCCCCCCCCCCCTCCCGATGCTGCTCGACGACTGGCAACTCCTCGGCCCTTCCCTCTGCTGTTGTGGGTGTGGATGCTGCTGCATCGCCAAATGCAGTGCAGCGGCGCCAACCACTGCGCTGAACATAGCCGTTCTGTTCGCAGACATTGTGCTAACCTACAGAAGGGTGGTGGGGGGCATAGAAACGGGACATGTTAGACGAACGTTAGTCAACACCTCGGCAGCCGCCTGCCACGGGATACCTGTGTGTCCCGGTGCCCTGGTCACGCTGCTGACACGCGGGCAGCCTAACCCCTGGTCACTTTCTGCATCCAATGGGCAGTTAACTACGTCCTCTTCACCGGTGCGTCAGTGGACTGTGGCCGTAAGCCACAGGGCAACCAGCGGCCGTGTCCTCGTGACCAGCACGCCATGGCATGGTGGCAGACATTTTGTAACCGGGGTTGGACGGGTCACTCGCTCACTCTCTCTCTACCCCCCCCCTCCGTCTCACCCACTCCCCCCCTCCGTCTCACCCACTCCCCCCTCCATCTCCCCCACTCCCCCCTCAGTCTCCCCCACTCCCCCTCAGTCTCCCCCACTCTCCCCTCCGTCTCCCACACTCCCCCCTCAGTCTCCCTCACTCCCTCCTCCATCTCCCACACTCCCCCCTCAGTCTCCCCCACTCCCCCCTCCGTCTCCCCCACTCCCCCTCAGTCTTCCCCACTCCCCCCTCCGTCTCCCCCACTCCCCCCTCAGTCTCCCCCACTCCCCACCTCCGTCTCCCCCACCCCCCCCTCAGTCCCCCCCACTCCCCCCTCCGTCTCCCCCACCCCCCCCTCAGTCTCCCGCACTCACCCCTCCGTCTCCCCCACTCCCCCCTCAGTCTCCCCCACTCCCCCCTCCATCTCCCACACTCCCCCCTCAGTCTCCCACACTCCCCCCTCAGTCTCCCCCACTCCCCCCTCCGTCTCCCCCACTCCCCCCTCAGTCTCCCCCACTCCCCCCTCCGTCTCCCCCACTCCCCCTCAGTCTCCCCCACTCCCCACCTCCGTCTCCCCCACTCCCCCCTCAGTCCCCCCCACTCCCCCCTCCGTCTCCCCCACTCCCACCTCAGTCTCCCCCCTCCGTCTCCCCCACTCCCCCCTCAGTCTCCCCCACTCCCCACCTCCGTCTCCCCCACTCCCCCTTCAGTCTCCCCACTCCCCCCCTCCGTCTCCCCCACTCCCCCCCTCAGTCTCCCCCACTCCCCCCCTCCGTCTCCCCCACTCCCCCCTCCGTCTCCCACACTCCCCACTCCGTCTCCCACACTCCCCCCTCAGTCTCCCCCACTCCCCCCTCCATCTCCCCCACTCCCCCCTCCGTCTCCCACACTCCCCCCTCCGTCTCCCACACTCCCCCCCCTCCTTCTCCCCCACTCCCCCCTCAGTCTCCCCCACTCCCCCCTCCGTCTCCCCCACTCCCCCCTCCGTCTCCCCCACTCCCCCCTCAGTCTCCCCCACTCCCCCCTCCATCTCGCCCACTCCCCCCTCAGTCTCCCCCACTCCCCCCTCCATCTCCCCCACTCCCCCCTCCGTCTCCCACACTCCCCCCTCCGTCTCCCACACTCCCCCCCTCCATCTCCCCCACTCCCCCCTCAATCTCCCCCACTCCCCCCTCCGTCTCCCCCACTCCCCCCTCCGTCTCCCCCACTCCCCCCTCAGTCTCCCCCACTCCCCCCTCCGTCTCGCCCACTCCCCCCTCAGTCTCCCCCACTCCCCCCTCAGTCTCCCCCACTCCCCCCCCCTCTGTCTCCCCCACTCTGCCCTCCATCTCCCACACTCCCCCCTCAGTCTCCCCCACTCCCCCGCTCCCCCCTCTGTCTCCCCCACTCCCCCCTCCATCTCCCACACTCCCCCCCTCCGTCTCCCACACTCCCCCCTCCGTCTCCCACACTCCCCCCCTCCGTCTCCCCCATTCCCCCCCCTCAGTCTCCCCCACTCTCCCCCTCAGTCTCCCACACTCCCACCCTCCATCTCCCCCACTCCCCCCTCCGTCTCCCACAGTCCCCCCCCCCCCGCTCTGGATCCCCCTCCCGTTCTCAGGGATGCCTTCCCCGTTGTGGCCAGACTCCAGCAGTGCGCTGAGCGGTGCGCTGAGCGGTGCGCTCACCTACTCGAAGCTCTCGTCAGCCAGCACGACTGGTTGACGAACGTGAAAAGCAGGTGTGTTGGCCGGCGTGAAAACATTGCGTGATGACGTCGGGACTTCGGCCCATCCGGGCCGGAGAATAGCAGGGGGCCAATAAGTTGGGATTCTGGTCGTGTCGGGGGGGTCTTTCGAGGCCTTTGTCAAAGCTCATGGGTGCACACCACATCCTGCGGCTTTCGATGCCCCTGACGAGCATCCTCTGGGGCCTCTGGGGCCAGAGGGTCCCAACACACTTGATGATGGCACCTGCACAGCCATGTGGAACTCGGGGGAGCTGGTGGCCAACTTCTTCAGTCCATAGGATGGGTGCGGGTTGTCATCCGGCACCCCTGCTCCCAGTTGGTGCCCATAGGGCCCTACAGTTCACCTCGGAAAGGAGGGCAGCTGGATTGAGCCTCCACTGCCCTGCATCAACTGTCCCTGTCAGCCCCGGCGGCCCCCAAAGTCTGCACCATAGTGTTAACACACCATCGGCTGCAAGTCCTGTGTGGTCAGTGGGAAGGATGGGGCAGTCTGAATTGCGTTAACAACTCATGTTTAACAGATCCTCAGGGTGGGGACTGGTGGATCCTCACCTCTGCTTCCACCTCCTCTGTGCATCCTTGGGATATACCGAGACACAGCAGTGGAGCAAGGAAGGCCAAGCATGTCAAAGGATCACTGAGAGGGCACTGGAGCGGGGAGGGGGGTAGGTAGGGGTTAAGGATACAAGTGTATGACAGGAGGGGGTGTGGACATGAAGAGGTGGGGTGGAAGGGCGGGGGGAAGGGTGTTTAGGACTGGGGCGGCACCATCGGATGAGTGGGGCAGTGGTGTACATTTGTCCGAGACAAATTAAGCAAACCTCACCACAACCAGTTTGTTGCCTGTGGCTCTTTGTTGCTCAATGCCAGCCCACCACCAATCCCATACCACCCCCCCCCCCCCCCCCCCCCCCCAATCCCCCCACCCCAGACATTGGGTCATGGCCCCCTCCCCTGTGCTCCCCCCAGCTGAACCTCCATTACCACGCACACCCGATTGTCGTGGGGGTAGGGGCCTGCTGACCCGACTGCAGACCCTGCACCCAGACTCCCGGGCAGATATCGCAGCCATGAACATGTGCCGGGGACTGGGGCCCAACCCCTGGGTGTTTGAATGTTGGCTGCTTTGTCTGTGGAGCTGCCTCCCGCAGTGTTCGTCCAGGTGTAATTAGGATGTTAGGCAATGAGCCCCACATGCTCCATGGACCACCCACCCACAGGGATCCATTTGGGATGTGCCAAGTGCTCACTTAACCACAATCGCCAATGGCGTCCAGCCGCAGTCAGAAGCTTCCGCGGTCAATAGGAGTTATGGGTGGTCGGTGGGGCAGACAGAGAGGGACAAGGGTTGCTGCCAGAATGGGTACACACGATCCAGGGATTGGCATGGAGGACCCACGCACTGATGCCCCTCTCCCCCACCAGAGGCCAACCTAGCCCCGATACTAGCCCCAGCTCTGATACCCCAGGCCCCAATGGCGGCCCACCCTAGTGGGGATTGCACCCCCTCCCAGTTGCTCCATACTCCCCTCCGATCATAGGGGCAGCAAGCTCAGTGCCCCAGGACTTGTTGCCTGTTAGTGAAGATGGCTACTCACCTCCTAATGCCCCCGTGGCAGCCCTTCTGCCAAGTTCACTGTTTTCAAAAGGAGTCCTAATCGGGGCCAGTGTGGTCTCTTGCTGGGGAGGCCGATGAATGACAGGATGCCATTGGAGTTTGGGTGGCTCCCGCTAATTGTATGGAAATAGAGCGTAATGTGGTGATTATTGGTTTCTTGCCACGCTATGATGGGATACTGATTTTGCCTACGGGAGCGGGCCGGTTGCATCGCAAACAGTGGGCAGCACGGTAGCATTGTGGATAGCACAATGGCTTCACAGCTGCAGGGTCCCAGGTTCGATTCCCGGCTGGGTCACTGTCTGTGTGGAGTCTGCACATCCTCCCCGTGTGTGCGTGGGTTTTTTCCGGGTGCTCCGGTTTCCTCCCACAGTCCAAAGATGTGCGGGTTAGGTGGATTGGCCATGCTAAATTGCCCTTCGTGTCCATAATTGCCCTTAGTGTTGGGTGGGGTTACTGGGTTATTGGGATAGGGGGAGGTGTTGACCTTGGGTAGGGTGCTCTTTCCAAGTGCCGGTGCAGACTCGATGGGCCGAATGGACCTCCTTCTGCACTGTAAATTCTATGATTCTATGATTGGCGCCCAGCGCGGTTCTTGGTTTTGGTCTCTGAGGCCCATAGGCTAAGTGAGTGGACAAAGATCTGGCAAATGCAGTATAATGTGGGAAAATTTGAAATTGTTCATTTTTGCTGGAAGAATAAAAAAGAATATTATCCAAGTGGCAGAACCTTTTATTTTCAGCTACAGGTTTCTCTCCTAATAGCGGACCAATTCACCTTAAAACCTTAATTTAAAGTTCAGCACTTCATATCCTTCTGGTCATGGGCTCAAAATAAGAAATTCCAAAGCTGGAGTGTTGCTGTAAGTTTAGGACATAGAATTATTTACTCAGTCTTCAGTCTCATTCTCACGTGGAAAGATCAAACTAAATGGTTTTCATCATTCACCATTTACCAGCTCATTTTATTTGATGTACTTTCTCTTAATCTCTCCACAGTTTAATGAATGTTTTCCATTAAATTCCTCTGCAAGTTTATTCAATTAATTTATTTTTCTGCCTGTGATTTTGTTTTATTATCACACACATTTGCTATTAATTGGAAGTTACTCATCAGCCATGCACTTTGATATCATATGAGGCATAGTTTCTTCAATCTCTGATACGGATGTGCGATTCCTAATGATTCCTTGTCACCTAATTCCTTTAATAGTATATCAACATATTTCTCTGCCGTTTATGTTTTATCAGATTGTGGTACCACCCAGGTTTCAGTGCATACGTTATATATCAATAAAATGTAAAATAAAAACACCATAGTCCCAGATGACCCACAGGCTGCTTCTCCCTTTGATTTAACCTGAGGATCACCCACACCTTCGGCAAGGGGCAAAGTTGAGAAGGCCTTCATGAATAACCTCTGCCAGTATGGGAATTGAACCCATGCTATTAACCTCACTCTGCTAAACCAACACTGATATATAAATGATGTCTTTATGATACCAT
Source organism: Scyliorhinus canicula (assembly GCF_902713615.1). Lineage (NCBI taxonomy): Eukaryota > Metazoa > Chordata > Chondrichthyes > Carcharhiniformes > Scyliorhinidae > Scyliorhinus > Scyliorhinus canicula. Next base: position 107,695,227 of record NC_052148.1, on the reverse strand, counting down.
CAACTATGCACATCATGGGCAGGATTCTCTAAAAATGGGGCTATGACCCCCACGCTGGCAGGAAAACCGGCGGCAATAACTCCGGTGTCAACGGGCCCCCAAAGTGAGGAAATCTCACCTTATTAGGGGGCCAGGTTGCCGCCGGAGTTGTCCCCGCTGCTCCAGCTGGTGCCGGAACAGCCAGTGTGATCCCTCGCATGAGAGGACCGGCCGGTGTATTTCTGTGGGGTTCGATCACCCGCGCGCCCCCAGGACCGCCACCGCACACTTACCTGCCAGGTCCCACCGTGTGTGAGGTGAGTAATTCAAGCCGGCGTGACTGGGCAAAACTTTATGGCCACTCGGCCCATCGGGGCCCGGAGAATTGCCGGGGGGGGCGCTGTCAACGGCCCCCAACTGGCGTGGCGGGAATCCCGCCGGCTCCTGAAAAACGGTGCTGGAGAATAGGGCAGCGGCGTAGGGGCGGCGGGGCAGGATTTGCGCCTCCCCACGGGGATTCTCCGACACAGTGCAGGGTCGGAGAATCCCGGTCATTATCTTCTCTTGTTGACCAAACACGTGACAAAGTTCTTAATGCTTCAAATGATAAACCTTGCTCCTCTTCCGTTTTCCATTAACAAATCATCATGCTGAACAACCTTGTGTACCAACTGTCTGGAAGCAAGCATAATTTAACTTATTTTCTGATCGCAGAAAACACAATATTTATTGGTAGTCTTGAGAGTTATTCAAAGGTTGTTTACTCTTACCTATCAAAGCATTGTCAGTGAACTTAAATTTTTTTTTTTGAGTTCGGCATTCATAGCGGCTTCTAATTTACTGTAGTTTCTAGCATTATAAGGAATAAATGGTGCTCTGTTTCTACCCTTGCCCAAGCTTGCTTTCAACAAACTTGACACCTGCGTGCTTACTGAACCGAAGGATTGTTGTGCATTTTCACTGGTGATAATCAAGGCAGCATGGAGATGCCTGCAGACCCTCTCTACATAGATCTTCTTCGCAGATGCTCTCAAAAGCATCTCAACAGTCAATAAAATAGCTTGGTTTTGTTTATCTGATTTACTTCCTACAATCTGGCTCAGAAGGAATCATTAATCCAGTGTTGCCCTTCACTATTCACCTTGTTTTCCTGCTTGCAGTCTCTTTGACTGACAGAATAGCTATTCTTATTGTCCTGTACTTGCTATGCATTTACAAATACTCGGAATGTGGGCAGAGAAACAAATGGAAGCAGTAGTTCCGATTTCAGTCAACACAGTTAATGTGTTATCTAGATTCTCAATGCAGATACTGCGGCATAGTTTCTATCATTTTGGACAATACAGCCAAACCGATTGAGGAATTTAAGTGTAAGTTATATCATAAATAGAATTCCTTTGATCTTTAAAACTAGTTTTAAAACATTCATTGGGACCTGGCCACATCCACAAATCTAGCCACACGCTCAGGTCAAAATAGAAATCATTATGGAGTTTATTCCAATAGCATCTGTTTGTGGCCTTTGAGTAAGGTCGTTGCATTAGCATGGCAGCACAGTGGTTAGCACTGTTGTTTCACAGCACCAGGGTCCCAAGTTCCATTGGTTTGGGTCACTGTCTGTGCGGAGTCTGCACGTTCCCCCGTGTCTGCGTGGGTTTCCTCCGGGTGCTCCGGTTTCCTCCCGAAAGACGTGGTGCGAAATTCTCCGACCCTCTGCAGGGTCGGAGAATCGCCTGGGGGCGCCTAAAATCCCACCCCCGCCGTGGCAGAGATTCTCCGCCACCCGGGAAGTGGCGGGGGCAGGAATCTCGCCACTCCGATCGGAGAGGCCCCTGCGGTGATTCTCCGGCCCGGATGAGCCGAAGTCCCGCCGCTGGGAGGCCTCTCCCGCCGCCGAGGTTTAAACCACCTCTGGAACGGCGGGCTCAGCGGGCCCCCCGGGGTCCTGGGGGGGGCGGGGGGCGATCGAACCCCGGGGGGTGCCCCCCCGGTGGCCTGGCCCGCGATCGGGGCCCCCCCTCAGAGTCCGGGCCTGGCTGCACTAGTTTCTTCCGCGTCCGCCACGGCCTCCGCCATGGCAGAAGCGGAAGAGAACCCCACATCGTGCATGCGCGGACTGGCGAAAGCCTTTCGCCCACCCCCGCTCCCGGGGGCGCCGGTTTTTTGCGCCGGTCTTCTGGTGGCAACCGCTCCGGCGCGGGGCTGGCCCCCAAAGGGAGGAGGAGGTTTCGGGGCCCGTCCCATTAACTCCATCACGGGACGTCCCGGAATTCTCGGCCTCCCCCCGTCCCATCCCTGGTGCATTGGGTGGGCAGCAGGCAGAGCAGGGTGGCACAATGTCACCCGAGACGCCCGCAGAGCAACCTGGCCCATCAAGGCCGGGTCGCCCCAGGAAACGCTTAGCCAAGGAGAAACGAGTCGAGGGGGGCGATTCGCAGCAATCCTGCTCCACTCCTGCTGTATCATCTGGGGAATCACTTAGACGTAGTGGTAGGGCCCGTAAGGCAACAAAGTGAGACACTGAGTAAGTTGGCACGGGTGAAGGGCACAGTTTAGTTGTAGGGGCTAGGGCACCTGTAAATTATTGTTAACATTAAACGCACTGTTCCACCTTACTTGTAATACCGTGTGATTGTTCCACAGCCACAGGAATCGTGATGGTGACCGAGTGTCGCTGGGGTTGACGAGCGATGAAACTTCGGTGCCGGGTGTGCAGTCCCTTCCCCCCCCCACCCCCTCCCACAGCTAGCCCACGCGGGCACGTGATGGAGTGTCCGTGACGATCTCAGCGGCCACCAAGGTGGATGGTTCAGCTATTGCCATGGGTCAGACTCTCTCTAATGATTCTGAGCTCACAGCTCTTCGCAGAGCGGGCTGTCATCATTCCACATGGCACTGATCACACCCGCTGACACAGCCATCAATGTTGTGCCATACCGTTGTGCCGCAGTGGGAAGGGTGATGTCGAAGTGGAGCAGTGTACATGGAGAGTGGGGGGGGGGGGGGGGGGGTGGCGGTTGCGATGCGTGAACCGTGTTGCCACCAAGGCGTCGCGTGCAGCCGTCCTCGCCGGGTCCGTCGTGCCGCCTCCTGGCATCATCAGCACCTGGGTCGTGTCTGCGTACTGCGCCCGCCACTCCGCCAGCCTCCTCCTCCTCCTCCTCCCTCTCCTCCTCCTCCTCCTCCTCCTCCTCCCTCTCCTCCTCCTCCTCCCTCTCCTCCTCCTCCTCCTCCTCCTCTGTGCTGGCACCACTGCCACTGGCTTCTCCCTCTACCTCCTGCAGCAGGGCATCTCCCCTCTGCATCGCGATGTTGTGCAGCGCACAGCAGACCACAACAATGCGAGCGACCCTGTCGGCCTGGTACTGCAGGGCCCCTCCGGAGCGGTCCAGGCACCTGAACCTCATCTTCAGGAGCCCAAGGCAGCGCTCCACCACACCCCTGGTTGCTGCATGGGCCTCGTTGTATCGGGTTTCTGCATTGGTCTGAGGCCTCCGTATAGGCGTCATCAGCCAAGACCTCAGCGGATAACCCCTGTCGCCCAGCAACCAGCCCCTCAGCCGGGGGGACGTCCCTCCAACATCGCAGAGATGTATGACTGCGCCAGTATGTAGGAGTCATGCACACTCCCTGGGAACATTGCACAGACGTTCATAAACCTCATGTGGGGGTCGCATACCACCTGGATATTCATGGAGTATGTCCCCCTCCTGTTTGTGAACACCTCCCTGTCCCCTGCAGGCGGGCGCATGGACACGTGAACACAATCGATTGCCCCCTGCACCCTCGGTATCCCGGCCACTCTGGCAAATCCACAAGCTTGTGAATCTTGACTGGCTCGGTCCTCGGGAAAGGTGATGTAGCGATCAGCGATGGCATAGAGGGCGTCGGTCACATCCCGGATGCACCTGTGGACCGATGACTGGGAGATCCCGGAGAGGTCCCCTCTCGGAGACTGGAAGGAGCCGGTAGCATAGAAGTTAAGAGCGACCGTCACCTTGATGGCAACCGGGATCGCGTGTCCTCCCCCCGTTCCACGTGGGGCGAGGTGCGACAGGAGTTGGCAGATATGTATCACCGCCTGCCTACTCAGCCGGAGTCTTCTCCTGCAGGTGATGTCCGTCATTGTTAGGAAAGAGACCCGGACACGGTACACCCTCGGCTTTGGTCGTCGCCTCTGGCGCCGTGGCTGCACCCTCACTCTCTCCTCCTCCCCCTCCTCCTCCTCCCCCTCCATTCTGCTCGACGACTGGCAACTCCTCGGCCCTTCCCTCTGCTGCTGCAGCTGGCCCTGCAGCCACTGCGGGTTGTGGGTGTGGACGCTGCTCCATCTCCAAATGCAATGCAGCGGCGCCAACCACTGCGCAGAACATAGCCGTTCTGTTCGCAGGCATTGTGCTAACCTACAGAAGGGTGGTGGGGGGCAGAGAAACGGGACATGTTGACAGAGGTTAGTCAACGCCTCGGCAGCCGCCTGCCACGGGATACCTGTGTGTCCCGGTGGCCTGGACGCGCTGCTGACACGCGGGCAGCCTAACCCCTGGTCACTTTCTGCATCCAACGGGCAGTTAACTACGTTCTCTTCACCGGTGCGTCAGTGGCCTGTTTCCGTAAGCCACAGGGCAACCAGCGGCCGTGTCCTCGTGACCGGCACGCCATGGCATGGTGGCAGACATTTTGTAACCGGGGTTGGACGGCTCACTCGCTCACTCTCTCCCTACCCCCCCCACTCCCACTCCCCCTCTCAGTCTCCCACACTCCCCCCCTCCGTCTCCCACACTACCCCCCTCTGTCTCCCACACTCCCCCCTCAGTCTCCCACACTCCCCCCATAGTCTCCCCCACTCCCCCCTCAGTCTCCCACACTCCCCCCCCCTCAGTCTCCCACTCCCCCCCTCAGTCTCCCACACTCCCCCCCTCCGTCTCCCACACTCCCCCCCTCCGTCTCCCACACCCCCCTTAGTCTCCCCCACTCCCCCCTCCGTCTCCCACACTCCCCCCTCCGTCTCCCACACTCCCCCCCTCCGTCTCCCACACTTCCCCCTCCGTCTCCCACACTCCTCCCCTCTGTCTCCCACACTCCCCCCCTCAGTCTCCCCCCCTCCCCCCCCCCTCCGTCTCCCACACTCCCCCCCTCAGTCTCCCCCCCTCCCCCCCCCCTCCGTCTCCCACACTCCCCCCCTCAGTCTCCCACAGTGGGGGAGACTGAGGGGGGAGTGGGGGAGACTGAGGGGGGAGTGGGGGAGACGGAGGGGGGAGTGGGGGAGACTGAGGGGGGGAGTGGGGGAGACGGAGGGGGGAGTGGGGGAGACTGAGGGGGGAGTGGGGAGACGGAGGGGGGGAGTGGGGTAGACTGAGGGGGGAGTGGGGGAGACAGAGGGGGGAGTGGGGGAGACTGAGGGGGGAGTGGAGGAGACTGAGGGGGGAGTGGGGGAGACTGAGGGGGGAGTGGGGGAGACTGAGGGGGGAGTGGGGGAGACAAAGGGGGGAGTGGGGGAGACTGAGGGGGGGGAGTGGGGGAGACGGAGGGGGGAGTGGGGGAGACGGAGGGGGGAGTGGGGGAGACTGAGGGGGGAGTGGGGGAGATGGAGGGGAGAGTGGGGGAGACTGAGGGGGGAGTGGGGGAGACTGAGGGGGAGTGGGGGAGACTGAGGGGGGAGTGGGGGAGACTGAGGGGGGGAGTGGGGAGACTGAGGGGGGAGTGGGGGAGATGGAGGGGGGAGTGGGGGAGTCTGAGGGGGGAGTGGGGGAGACTGGGGGGGAGTGGGGGAGACTGAGGGGGGAGTGAGGGAGACTGAGGGGGGAGTGGGGGAGACTGAGGGAAGAGTGGGGGAGACTGAGGGGGGAGTGGGGGAGATGGAGAGGGGAGTGGGAGTGGGGGGGTAGGGGGAGAGGGAGCGAGTGACCCTTCCAACCCCGTTACAAAATGTCTGCCAGCATGCCATGGCGTACCGGTCACGAGGACAAGGCCGCTGGTTGCCCTGTGGCTTACGGCCACAGGCCACCGACGCACTGGTGAAGAGGACGTAGTTAACTGCCCGTTGGATGCAGAAAGTGACCTGGGGTTAGGCTGCCCGCGTGTCAGCAGCGCGACCAGGCCACCGGGACACACTGGTATCCCGTGGCAGGCGGCTGCCGAGTTGTCGACTAACGTCCGTCTAACATGTCCCGTTTCTCTGCCCCCCACCACCCTTCTGTAGATTACCACAATGTCTGTGAACAGAACGGCTATGTTCAGCGCAGTGTTTGGGGCTGCTGCACTGCATTTGGCGATGCAGCAGCATCCACACCCACAACCCGCAGTGGATGCAGGGCCAGCTGCAGCAGCAGAGGGAAGGGCCGAGGAGTTGCGAGTCATCGAGCAGCATGGGGGGGGGGGGGGGGGGGGGGGAGGGAGGAGGAGGAGGAGGAGGAGGGGGAGGAGGAGAGAGTGAGGGCGCAGCAACGGCGCCAGAGGCGACGACCGAGGCCGAGGGTGTACCGTGTCCGGGTCTCTTTCCTAACAATGACAGACATCACCTGCAGGAGGAGACTCCGGCTGAGTAGGCGGACGGTGATACATATCTGTCACCTCGTGGCGCACCTCGCCCCACGTGGTACGGGGGGAGGACACGTGATCCCGGTTGCCATCAAGGTGACGGTCGCTCTTAACTTCTATGCGACCGGCTCCTTCCAGTCTCCGAGCGGGGACCTCTCCGGGATCTCCCAGTCATCGGTGCACAGGTGCATCCGGGATGTGACCGACGCCCTCTATGCCATCGCGGACCGCTACATCACCTTTCCCGAGGACCAAGCAAGTCAACATTCACAAGCTCGTGGATTTGCCAGCGTGGCCGGGATACCGATGGTGCAGGGGGTAATCGATTGTGTTCATGTCCCCATGCGCCCGCCTGCAGGGGACAGGGACGTGTTCACAAACAGAAGGAGGACATACTCCATTAATGTCCAGGTGGTATGCGACCCCCACATGAGGATCATGAACGTCTGTGCAAGGTTCCCAGGGAGTGTGCATGACTCCTACATACTGGCGCAGTCGTTCATCCCTGCGATGTTTGAGGGACGTCCCCCCCGGCTGAGGGGCTGGTTGCTAGGCGACAGGGGTTATCCGCTGAGGTCATGGCTGATGACGCCTATACGGAGGCCTCAGACCAATGCGGAAACCCGATACAACGAGGCCCATGCAGCAACCAGGGGTGTGGTGGAGTGCTCCTTGGCCTCCTGAAGATGAGATTCAGGTGCCTGGACCGCTCCGGAGGGGCCCTGCAGTACCAGGCCGAAAGGGTCGCTCGCATTGTTGTGGTCTGCTGTGCGCTGCACAACATCGCGATGCAGAGGGGAGATGACCTGCTGCAGGAGGCAGAGGAAGAAGCAAGTGGCAGTGGTGCCAGCACAGAGGAGGAGGAGGAGGAGGAGAGGGAGGAGGAGGAGGAGGAGGAGCAGGAGGAGGAGGCTGGCGGAGTGGCGGGCGCAGCACGCAGACACGACCCTGGTGCTGGTGATGTCCAGGAGGTGGCACGATGGACCCGGCGAGGACAGCAGGCACGCGACGCCATGGTGGCAGCACGGTTCACGCGTCGTATGCGACGTCCCCGATGAACACCAAACCACCACCTGCATCGCTAGTCATGCAGAGGGTCAACACATAACTGCCACCACCACAAACCCCCCCCCTCTCAGTGTACACTGCTCCACTTCGACATCACCCTTACCACTGGGTCCAGACGGTATGGCACAACATTGATGGCTGTGTCAGCGGGTGTGATCAGTGCCATGTGGAATGATGACAGCCCGCTCTGCGAAGAGCTGTGAGCTCAGAATCGTTAGAGAGAGTCTGACCCATGGCAATAGCTGAACCATCCACCTTGGTGGCCGCTGAGATCGTCACGGACACTCCATCACATGCCCGCGTGGGCTAGCTGTGGGAGGGGGTGGGGGGGAAGGGACTGCACACCCGGCACCGAAGTTTCATCGCTCGTCAACCCCAGCGACACTCGGTCACCATCACGATTCCTGTGGCTGTGGAACAATCACACGGTATTACAAGTAAGGTGGAACAGTGCGTTTAATGTTAACAATAATTTACAGATGCCCTAGCCCCTACAACTAAATTGTGCCCTTCACCCGTGCCAACTTACTCAGTGTCTCTCTTTGTTGCCTTACGGGCCCTACCACTACGTCTAAGTGATTCCCCAGATGATACAGCAGGAGTGGAGGAGGACTGCTGCAAATCGCCCCCTTCGACTCGTTTCTCCTTGGCTAAGCGTTTCCTGGGGCGACCCAGCCTTGATGGGCCAGGCTGCTCTGCAGGCGTCTCAGGTGACGTTGTGCCACCCTGCTCTGCCTGCTGCCCACCCGATGCACTAGGGATGGGACGGGGGGAGGCCGAGAATTCCGGGACGTCCCGTGATGGAGTTAATGGGACGGGCCCCGAAACCTCCTCCTCCCTCGGGGAGCCCGGTGGCCCCCGGGCCTCACTTTGGGACAGAGGTGCGAGCGGGGAGGTGCCTCGTTGCGCCACCGACACCTGGCACTGCCAGTCCTGGAGGCCTGCAACAGTATTCTTCAAGATCCGAAGGTTTGCAGAGATGGAGTCCAGGGAGTTAGACATTCCCGCCAGGGACTGTGCGATCTCAACCTGTGAGTGCACGACACCATCCAGCAGGCGGTTGATGCTCTCCGCGACTGACTGCTGGGACTGTGCCATCGACTTCTGGGACTGTGCCATCGACTGCTGTGACTGTGCCATGGCGTGCTGCGACTGGGCCATGACTTGCTGAGACTCGGCCAAGGCCCGCAGTGCGCCGGCAATGTCATGTTGGCTCTGGTGCATTGCTGCCTGTGAGAGGGCAACCCTGTCCAGGGCCGAGGATGACGCGTGCACATTAAGCCCAACGTCTTGCATAACCTGACCCATTGCCTCCACCGCGGATGCCACCCGTGCGGTGTCGGCCTGGGTTGCTGCCATGAGCGGCACCACTCCCTGCTCGTGGACACGGTTCGACTCCTCTAACAGCGTCTGCAGAGTCTGGAAGACAGCTCTCATCCCATCATTGTGTCCCTGGGTTTCTTGATGCATCGGCTGTGCGGGTGAGTTGAGAAAATCCAGGAACTCGGAAAACGTCTGGGAGCCAGCTGCATGCTGGGCCTGGCCTCCGCCAGTCCAGGCCCTCAGCTGCTCCGACCTCCACCTGCTGCACCTGCTCAGCTGTGATGTGCGACCCAGACCGTGACCCAGGAGCCTCATCACTAAATAGCCCAACCGGGGTGAGTGTCTCTGGGATGGTGGATGGTGTGGGAGATAGCTGTGCCGCAAGCTCGAGGTCGTCTTGGGTTGACGCCTCCTCTATGTCATCGACCCGCTGAGAGGCCGCAGGGCGTTCGCGGGCCATTTCTCTCTCTTGCTCTGTCGCCGCCCTCTGGGCGTCCTGCTCCACAGATTCGGTTGGGGAGGATGGGACTCACCGCTGATCGGGCACCCTCTGGCGTGCGGCCCTGGGTGAGGTGGGGGCAGATGCCTGTGTCTGCCTGGAGGCAGACGGTCCTGGTCGTTCGGCATCACGCCCTAGGGAAGAGAATGAAACGGGTTATTTAGATTCGCTCGGCCGGGCGGTGGACGGTCCCAGTGGGCAGGGTGTGAAGGGACAGAGGATGGGGGAGGTGTCCAAGTGGGCAGGGTGTGTGATGGGACAGAGGATGGGGGAGGTGTCCAAGTGGGCAGGGTGTGTGAAGGGACAGAGGATGGGGGAGGTGTCCAAGTGGGCAGGGTGTGTGAAGGGACAGAGGATGGGGGAGGTGTTCCAGTGAGCAGAGTGTGAAGGGACAGAGGATGGGGGTGGGGGGGGTTTGTTTGTCATGCAGGGTTGTCTCACTTGTTTCAGCTCCGCCAACCTCGCATTGCGCGATCTCCCGGGTGGCAGATCCCCCAACAAGGTCCAGTGCCCTCTGCTCAAACGTGGTGAGTGGGTGCAGGATGGGCGAATCCCCTCCAGTCTTGTTCCGCTCACGGGTGTTGTGAGCGGTCTTGTCCTGTTGGGGGAGGGGGCATAGGTAGATCATTACAATACGGCAGGTATCAGCAGTCCGTTCAGATACTGGCACAGTTTGGGGGTCAAGTTGTAATAAGACCATTGCATCTCTCCACGGGGGCCAGAGCGCTGGGTCTGTGACTACTTGGTGAACCACCCTCAACTCACTCTGCCCCAATCCCCCTCCACCCCCCGTGCCGGGGGGGGGGGGGGGGGGGGGGGTGGGTGATTAAGTTAAGGGGGGAGGGATGGTTGTCACCCGGGGGCACCCTCTTGGCACCTACCCTGGCAGCCCTGGTGAGGTTGTGCATCTTGTTCCGACATTGGTCTGCAGAGCGAGGGGTCTGCCCCACAGCACTAACGGCAGCAGCCACCTCACGCCAGGCCTGGTGCACCGCGCTGGCAGGGTGGCGATGCCCACTACCCGGGCAAATGATGCCCCTCCTCTGCTCGATTGATTCGAGCAGCATCTCCACGTCAGCCTCAACGAATCGCTGGGCTGCTCTCCTGAGCTCCGACATCCTGGCCTAGTTTCTGTGCTCGCCCGCGCCCTTTTACAGTGTCGGGCGTCGCCGCGTGGGCGTGTTCGTAGCGTAGCCGCGTTCCGGCATCATCGCGCACATGATTAACGCGGCCCTGATCCTAGCCCATTTCCCGGACGTGAATACCTCGGGAAATGGGCCGTGTCGGGCCGTCGCAAAACTCGGCCGTTTTCACGGCCAACTTCGCGATTTTCCGCGGGTGCAGAGAATCGCGCCCATTGTCTATGCTCAGCGGGAGCAGTGGTGCTTCTGAGTCAGAAGGTCAGGAGTCAAATCCCACTCCAAGGATCTGTGTACATAATTCAAGCAGACATGCCTGAGTATTTCTGAGGGAATGCTTTGAAGCTCAAGTTGCCATCTTTCAGATGAGATGTTGAACCTGGTCCCTACGTGTCATCTTGGGTAAGCATAAAGAATACTGATTAAGGCACTATTTGAAAGAGAATAGGGAAGCTCCATGACCAATACTTATTTATCATCCAAATCTCTAAAATAGATTATCTGGTTGTTCCCCCATTGTTGTTTGTGGGATCTTGCTATGTCACTGCAATTCCTTTTAATAATGGTGACTGTACTTATTTGTCGTACTTTGGAACATCCTGGGGCCACGAAAGACAATACATAAATGTGAGTCCAGTCTTTCTTTTCTTCTTTTAAAGAGGACAGATATTTCCCTCCACCTGGCAGGTCTTTTGCATGTTTCCTTCATTTCAGTCCGCCAGTCAGCAAAACTGATCAACATTCAGTAAGTTAAGGTCAATATAAAGTCAAAAAGCTAGTTTGTTTGGGAGAACACGTGACTAAAGAGCATCATATTTGAGCTCAAATGGAAGTGTCATCTCAAAGATAATAATAGATGTGGACATTTGTAAGAAGTTTGAAATTAGATTTTTTAAAACTAATTATTGTCCCTGGTCATTGTGGAAGATATCTTCAGTGCCTGGCTAATTAACACACAGACTCTTCAATGGTTGCAGAATTTGGTTGTTAGGAGAATTGTTAAAGTGGTGCGAATACACTTTCATTAAAAATGCACCACTGAAATGTAACTCATTTTCAAATACGCTCTGCAGAGAAAATAATGGCCAAAAACTTTTAAACACAATATAAGGGGCGCGATTCTCCCAGCCCCGCACTGGGCCAGTGAATCGACGCAACACCGCCATGCCGCTCCGATGCCATTCTCCGTTGGTGCGCCGCCGGTTGTGGGCCGCTATCCGCAGCCAAGCCGCCGGTTCTGCTGCCCGGATGAGCCGAATGGCCGCACGGAAACAGCAGAGTCCCGCCGGCGCTGTTCACCCCTGGTTGCTGCTGGCGGGAACTCTGCCCGGGGTGGCCTGTGGGGAGGGAGGGGGGCTCTATCCCCGGGGGGGGGGGGGGGGGGGGGGGACCTCCGATGGCGTCTGGCCCGCGATCGGGGGCCACCGATCAGCGGGCCAGCCTCTCCCCCCTCAACCGGGCCTGCTTTGTTGCGCGGCCGGCCCCTAAACCCCCATGCCATGTTGCGTTGGGGCCGGCGCGCTGGAGAGGTCCCCCGCGCATGCGTGGGTTAGCACAGCCCAACTCGCATGCCCGGGTTGGCGCAGCGCCCATTTGGCACCTATGGGGGCCAGAATCTGTTGTCCACGCGCCCGTTTCACGCCGTCGTGAAATGCGACGGTGTTCACGACGGCGCGAACACTTAGTCTCCATTTTGGAGAATCGCGCCCAAGGAATATCTAAAGATAACAACAGTACAACAAAACGTGATTTCAGCTGGTCAAGTGGAAGTTTAAAATTCCTTAATAGAACGGGGATAACAGAGATAGTGTGCATTGTACAATATTGATGTTAACCCAATATGGGCAACCTTATAAATGCCTACATTCAGCAGTGAGTCCTATATGCTGGAAGTTCATTTTTATCACACTGGCCCTCTTGTGACATTGATCTTAATGTATTAAAAACCCAAGTACACAATATTCTGATTGTTTAAATCAATGACAAAATAGTCTGTGCAATAGGTGCCCAAATATCAGCTATGTTGTCCTGATGTGACGTTTCTTACCCTATGTGTTTGGGCATGGTGTACCAAATTTAAAAATATTGCAGTAGTCAATTCACTAACTGCACATGTACTGTAAATTACTAGAAAAACAAAGGTGCAGCATGGCTTATAGAGTTGATAAATATTTGTTCAATAGGTTAGCTAATTACCAAAGACAAATTGCTGCAATGGAGAAACCTCAGAACAAGAACCTGGAATCGCTGTTTGAACACTTCTTTATAATCTATATGTATAACATCTATCGTGGTTAAGGGTCTGACATGCAGTGCCTCTAGGCTGGTGGAGGCAGATTCAATTATGGCATTCAAAAGTTATTGACTGAAAGGAAAGATTTTCAGGGTTACAGGAAAAGGACAGGTGAGTGAGACTGCCAAACTTGGCTGTGCTCTAAGTGCTTTCCAATCACCCCCTTTCACACTTGAGCTATTTTGAAGTGGTCAGCTGGAAATTGACAGCACTTAACACACTTTGAAGTAGTTGATGTTTATAAACATTGTACTTAGAGCACTTCAGAGTTACTCTACTGTGAAAGAAAATGAGTGAAGCAAGGCTGACAGCTGTGTGTGTGAAAGCTGTCAATTACAGCCTAGTAACGGGGAAAAACAATCGTTTGCAGCTCAAGGATCTGAGAGCTTTAATCACAGCTGACTGGTTTCTCTTTCCAAGAGTTGAAAAATAGTGCTTCCTGTGTCCGGGCCAGCAGGTGTACACCTGGCTGAGTGTTCAACAGTAATGTTTTTCGCGTCCTCTGTCTGGACTGTTCTCGAGCTTCCATTCAGCATAGATTTGCATGGCTAATGATTGGGAATCGCTTCCAGAGGGAGTGCAAATCAGTTACAATTCAGCTTCGGTGGGAGAACATAGGGTGGGATTCTCCGTTGCCCGATGCCGGAATCGTGTTCGGCGACTCGGCAGAGAATGGGCTCAGACGCCCAATTGGGGCCAGCGCAGGTTTGACGCCAGTCAGCCATGCTCCGCCCCCTCACATATGGCGTCATCACGCCTTGCGCCATTGCAACGCCATTGGCGCATCATCAGCCAGTCCTCCCGCAATTCTCCGCGCCCAATGGGCCCAGGTCCCGACAGCGTGGTACATATGGTCTCAGCCATGTGGGCACTCAATGTGGTGGCTGTGGACTGTGTCCAGTGCCGCCACAATCGACCGGGATCTGTGCCACTGATCGGGGGGCATCCGCGTCTGTGGGGGGGCAGACATGGCTGGTGTCAAGTTGTATGGCGTGACCGCTGCAGGACGGCAGCCATGCACAAGCGCAGCCCAGGACCAGGGACCCGGCCATTCCAGCTTGCTGGTAATATAAAGGAAGGTAGGAAGAGTTTTTATTCAATATCTAAAAGGTAAGAGTGAGGCAAAAATAGACATTGGACCCGGGACCCGGCCATTCCAGTTAGCTAGTAATATAAAGGAAGATAGGAAGAGTTTTTTTCAATATATAAAAGGTAAGAGAGAGGCAAAAATAGACATTGGATCACAGGAAAATGTGACTGGAGAACTAATAATAGGAAACAAATAAATGGCAGAAGAACTGAATAGTTACTTTGCATCAGTCTTCACAGTGGAAGACACCAGTGGGATGCTAGAGCTCCAGGAGAACCAGGAGGCAGAGGTGAGTATTGTGACCATTACTAAGGAGAAGGTTCTGGGGAAACTGAAAAGGTCTGAAGGTGGATATGTCACCTGGACCAGATGGACTATGCCCCAGGGTCCTAAAAGAGATTGTTGAGGAAATTGTGGAGGCATTGGTGATGATCTTTCAGGAATCACTGGAGGCAGGAAGGGTCCCAGAGGACTGGAATGTGGCTAATGTAACACCCCTGTTTAAGAAGGGAGAGAGGCAAAAGACGGGAAATTATAGACCAGGTAGCCTGACTTGGATCATTGGTAAGATTTTAGAATCTGTTTTAAAGATGAGATCACAAAGTACTTGGAAGTGCATGGTAAAATAGGACTGAGTCACCACGGCTTTGTCAAAGCAAGGTCGTGTCTGACAAATCTGTTAGAGTTCTTTGAGGCAGTAACAAGGAAGTTAGACAAAGGAGAACCAGTTAATGTGATTTATTTAGATTTCCAGAAGGCCGTTGACAAGGTGCTGCAGAGGAGACTGTTAACTAAGTTAAAAGCCCATGATGTTAAGGGTAAGACCCTGGCATGGATAGATAATTGGCTGACTGGCAGAAGGCAGAGATTGGGGATAAAAGGGTATTTTTCAGGATGATAGTCGGTGATTAGTGGTGTGCCTCAGGGTCTGTGCTGGGACCACAACTTTTCACAATATACATTAATGATCTGGAAGAAGGAACTGAAGGCACTGTTGCTAAGTTTGCAGATGATACAAAGATCTGTAGAGGGACAGGAGTATTGAGGAAGCAAGGGGGCTGCAGAAGGATTTGGACAAGCTCGGAGTGGGCAATGAAGTGGCAAATGAAATACAATGTGGAAATGTGTGAGGTTATGCACTTTGGAAGGAGGAATTTAGGCATAGTCTATTTTCCAAATGGGGAAATGCTTAGGAAATCAGAAGCACAAAGGGACTTGGGAGTCCTTGTTTACGATTCTCTTACGGTTAACGTTCAGTCGGCAGTTAAGAAGGCAAATGCAATGTTTGCATTTATGTCAAGAGGGCTAGAATACAAGACCAGGGCTGTAATTGTGAGGCTGTGTAAGGCACTGGTCAGACCCCATTTGGAGTATTGTGAGCAGTTTTAGGCCTTGTATCTAAGAAATGATGTGCTGGCCTTGGAAAGGCTCCAGAGGAGGTTCACAGAATGATCCCTGGAATGAAGAACTTGTCGTATGAGGAACGGTTGAGGACTCTGGGTCTGTACTCGTTGGGAGTTTAGAAGGTTGAGGGGGGGTCGTATTGAAACTTACAGGATACTGCGAGGCCTGGATAGAGTGGGCGTGGAGAGGATGTTTCCACTTGTAGGAGAAACTAGAACCAGAGGACACCATCTCAGACTAAAGGGACGATCCTTTAAAACAGAGATGAGGAGGAATATCTTCAGCCAAGGGTGGTGAATCTGTGGAACACTTTGCCGCAGAAGGCTGTGGAGGCCAAATCACTGAGTGTCTTTGAGACAGAGATAGATAGGTTCTTGATTAATAAGTGGATCAGGGGCTATGGGGAGAAGGCAGGAGAATGGGGATGAGAAAATATCAGCCATGATTGAATGGTGGAGCCAATTCGATGGGCTGAGTGGCCTAATTCTGCCTCTATGTCTCATGGTCTTATTCTCCGGCCATTTCTGGCGCAGGAGGCGGGAGTTTCACCCGGCATCGGTGCTAGCCCCTCACCGTCCCGGAATTGTTGAGGAGTCAGTGCCAATTTTTTGGTCGTAAAAGACCACACATGCTCTGCTGGCATCGGAACCTAGCCCCTGAAACGGAGAATCAAGCCCATAGTCTCCCAAACAGAGACTCTCAGCCACTATGCATTTCACATCAGGCAGGTTGGATTTACAGTTCCTAATGAAGAACATTAGCAGAACCATGAGAGTTAATGCAGCATTTAGATTGCTCCACATTTAAGTAATTTAAATATAATATACACTGACAACATTTAGAAGTGAAAACACCAGTACGCAGCACTCAGAATGTATCATTGCTGAGGCTAAGTGCTGCGTGGAGTGTTTCGGGCAACTACCGATAAAAAAATGCATTCTCTGTGCTCACTTTGTCACAACCACCATCATGCTATCCTGTAAATTGCTTTGTGCTTTTTATTGCTGCAATGTGATAAATTTACCCTAATTGGTGTAAAGACACGAGCAGGTTAAACATGACATACCTTTCAATTCGCTGAAAAATAGTCTGGGAACTGACTCAGGCAACTGAAGACTGTTCTTTAGTGATGCACATCACAGCTCCCAGGATAAATGGTGAGTTGGTGGAGGGAGAGGAAACATACATTTGCTGATTATAACAAGCAAATAAAGAGTAAAATCGATAATGTATATAAAGGATTATCTGAAATGCATGGAATTTGTATTACTTTGTACCTTCAAGATATTACAATGATAAAGCTACCAATGATACTGCAGTAATAATGTTAATGTAATGGCAGATGATTTTTTATTTTGGATTGAAATATGTTGTAGACAGAGGCTAAGACTCCACGAGAGGTCAGGCTGACAGGGTGCAACTCACTTTATTCCACACTAATGACAATAATCACTCCTCTCCCCACAGGGTCTCCTTCCTGAACTGCTCCCAGGTGGGGGTTTATATTCTGTGGGGAGCTGCTCCACCCACTAATAGCTCATAATGTGGTATGTAGATGGGGAAGCAGATGCTATACAGCTCTGTCCGTGTAAGGGGTCATAACTCCCATCCCCTCCCAAGTCCGAAGAAATGTCCATGGCCTCTGGAGGAGGGTCCCGTGGCCGCTTGGGTTGTGGGCAGAGTTCCAGGGTATGTACAGCTGGCCCTGGAGGTGTGTAACGTACCGGGGGCCACCACTTCCGCAATGTCGCAGCTGGCATGGCCCAGCCAGTAAGGCTGCTGGCACCATTAGTGCTGGCATATCGTTGCCGGGCAGTCCAATGGCCAAATCAGAATATGTTTTGCTGTCTACGCCATCGCTGACCGGGTCCATGGGCGCCACAGATCCCCCTGCGTCTCGACGGTTAAAAAGAGGCAGAACGGGCAGGTGGCATCCAGGTTCCCCACTGGTATTGGGGCTCCTCCTGTAATATTCTTGTCAGATGGCCTGATTTATATTACAAGAACACTTGTTGCTAAAGCTATAAATGTATTAACATTAACTGTGGGTCAATTATATAAAAATAACAGGTGAATAATCTGGCTCCAACATTGGGGCAGCATGGTAGCATGGTGGTTAGCATAAATGCTTCACAGCTCCAGGGTCCCAGGTTCGATTCCCGTGCTGGGTCACTGTCTGTGCGGAGTCTGCACGTCCTCCCCGTGTGTGCGTGGGTTTCCTCCGGGTGCTCCGGTTTCCTCCCACAGTCCAAAGATGTGCGGGTTAGGTGGATTGGCCATGCTAAATTGCCCGTAGTGTCCTAAAAAGTAAGGTTAAAGTAAGGTTTGTTGGGTTACGGGTATAGGGTGGATACGTGGGTTTGAGTAGGGTGATCATTGCTCGGCACAACATCAAGGGCCGAAGGGCCTGTTCTGTGCTGTACTGTTCTATGTTCTATTCACTTGTATACTAGTTAGACTCCGGTGGTCAGTCGGTGAATTACAACACAATCATAATATCACTACATCCCCTATCCTTTGAAGAAATAAATGAATATATCATCAGTATATTTACATGTGATATCATTAGTCTGTGAGTCTAACAGTATTCATTTGTTTTCTTTAAAATGTTTAATACTAGTTTAACAAATATATATAGATATATATGCATAAGAACAGCAAGCATGGTATGTACAAATAGTCCAAATCTACAAATTGAGTCGATCAGGTTTTCTTCTGACTTTGGGTGATCGTCTCAAAGGTTGACCTTGCTGTTCAGAACTTGTAGATTCGCAATGTTCTCCATGACATTCTCATGCTCAGGAACTGCTGAACTATCTGACACTGCAGCTGACATTGGTTTTGACATAGATTTGTCATCCATCACATTGTTGTGAAAGTCTTCTCTGGTTTTCAAGAGTGCACGAAGATTTCTTCTTAAAACCTACTCTTCTCTGTCTGTATTCCCGGAACAAGATGCTGCTTCTTCAAGTACAATGCCTTTTCTTGACCAATTGCCTGAATCTTCTATTCGCACAATGTCATCACTACTCAGGGGTGGTAAAGCTCCAGACACTCTGGGCGGGAATCTCTAAAAATGAGCTATGTCCCCACGCAGGCGGGAAAACCAATGTCAATGAAGCTGGCATCAATGACGCCCGAAAGTGAGGAATTCTCACCTTTCTAAGGGGCTAGGGTGTCACTGGAGTCGGCCCCGCAGCTCCAGCCGGTGCCAAAGGGCCGGCACGAGTTCATGCATGCGCGGAACAGCCGGTGTGATCTTGTGCATGCGTGGACCGGCCAGCGCATTTCCGCGCATGCGCGATGGTTCCCTTCTCCATGCCAGCTCCCGGACAATATGGCCCAAAGGGGCCTGGCTCGGAATAAAGAAGGCCGCCCCACGGAACCAGCCCACCCGCAGATCGGTAGGCCCCGATTGCGGGCCAGGCCGCCGTGGCCCCCCCCCCCCCCCCCCCCGGGGTTGGATCCCCCCCCCCCCCCCCCAACGACCTCCAGGTCCCGCTGTGTGTGAGGTGAGAAATTCACGTTGGCGGCACTGGGCAAAACTTGACGGCCACTTGGCCCATCGGGGCCTGGAGAATTGCCGGGGGGAGGCCGCTCTCAATGGCCCCCGACCGGCGTGGCTGGAATCCCGTCGGCCCCCGAAAAATAGCCCATGAGAATAGGGCAGCCGGCATCGGGGCAGCAGCACGGGATAAGTGTGTCCCCCTGGGGATTCTCCGACCTACCGCAGGGTCGGAGAATCCCGGCCTCTATCATTAACTGCTTTTGTTTTGCTTTCATGTTTTGCATTTCCTGCAGTATCGCTGCATTCTCCTCTTTTTCCAAGTATGCAAGTGTGATATGCAACCTTCTATTCATGAATACTCTGGTGGCGATCTACTATATGACAATGGTAACGCTTTGTAACTTTATTTCATGAGATACGGATCAGATTGGCTCTCCATTGCTTTCTGTAATGATTGTTTTACAATATGTACACTTTTTTCCTTAAGATCTTTGGGATCCGTGCCTATATGAGCTTCACCGTTTTCTGTTTCACACATACTATGGAATTTACCCCATTGGTAGGTTCTTTTATCTTCTTGATAACTTGTGATTTTGTACATGATACAGGAGATAGGGTAGAAATGAGATTGATATGCAGATCTCCATCTTCAGCAATTTCACCACTAAAGCTTGTATTGGTGCTTTACATAATGCATCTTCTTTAAATTGTATCTCGTTGGTGAATGGTAGTGCACTAAATTCAGTGAATACATTGCTTAATTTGCCGATAATATTCTCAGAATCGTTGGAGTGTTAATCCAATCCTTTGTGAATGTGACATACCAATTGCACTAGACCCAAATTTTCACAGGACTTATCACCTAATAATGAATGCAAGCCCTTGGAATGTGATGGAATAAACTGTGTTATTCATCATCACACTCAGGTCACAAGCACCATAACATTTAAGGCTTGAACCATTATAATCTCTCAGAGATATTTTGTGATTTCTTATAATTGGCTGATTTTTTTGATTTTTTAAATCAGTCATGCTGATTAAATTGGCTTTGGCACCAGTGTCTAACTTCAATTGGACCACTGTATCATTCACTTCAAGTGGCAGCAATCATTTGTCCTTATCAACTGCATTTATTTTAAATGGAGTATCAGTTTGCATTTTTTTAAGTGCTGGAGAATATTTTGATGTCTCCAAAAAATTCTTCTCCTCTATTATTACTCCAACAAACAATGATGCTTCACCACTGGAGACTGTGGGCGAAATTCTCCGACCCCCACGACGGGTCGGAGAATAGCGGGAGGGCCTTCCCGACATTTTTCCCGCCCTCCCGCTATTCTCTCCCCCCCCCCGCCCAACTCCCGACACGAATCGCTGCCGCCGTTTTTTTACGGCCGGCAGCGATTCACAGCTGTTCGATGGGCCGAAGTCCCAGCCCTTTACGCTGTTTTTACGAACGGCAAACAGACCTGGTCTGGCCGTTCGTAAAAATGGCGGGAACAACTCACTTTTTATAACCATGGCACCGATTGGCACGGCAGTGCCACGGCCGTGCCAAGGGTGCCATGGGCCCGCGATCGGTGGGCACCGATCGCGGGCAGCGGGCCCGATGCCCGCGCACTATTTGTCCTTCCACCACCCCGCAGTATCCATTCACGGGGCGGCTGAGGGGCATCCCGGCCCGCGCATGCGCGGGTTTCGCGCAAATACGCGATGACGTCATCCGCGCATGCGCGGGTTGGAGTCTTCCAATCCGCGCATGCGCGGCTGACGTCATATGACGCGTCAGCCGGCGCTAACTCCGGCAAGCGGGCTTAACGAAATTCGTTAAGCCCGTGATGCCGGAGCTTGCGGCGTCGGGCTGCTAGCCCCGACCGGGGACCAGAATCGGTTCCCGGTCGGGAAGGGGCGCGCTGGCATCAAACCCGCCCGGGTTTGACGCCAGCCTTACGATTTCTCCCGTTTTGGGAGAATCGCGCCCTGTGCCTTCTGCTGTGCTGACTAGTCTGGGGTTGAACTTAGAGTAACAATTCTGAGCAAAGTGATTTTGTTCCTTTGCATCTGGAACAAAACTTGCCAAAAGCTGGACATTGTCTTAATTTGTGCCTTTGACCACATCATTTACACAGAAATACTTTGTCCTGATCCTTAACTTATTTGTTGGTGTGCAAGGAGCATCAGGAATCTTCCCGTCTTTTTTTTTGGACGTTTCCCACCTTTTTGGAAAAAGGGTGGCAACCGGAGTGCTTTCCTCCAAGAAGATGCTGCCATTACTGAGCAACATTTTAGAATGCTGTGATGCTAGCTCATGAGCCTGGCAAATCTTCACTGTTTGTTCCAAGGACAGCTCCGATTCCCTCAACAACCATTCCTTCAGCTTATTTTCATTCACAGAGAACACAATCTGGTCCCGAATTATGGATGATTCCGCCACATAAAAATTACAGGTTTTAGCTTTTAACTTTAAATCAGCGATGAAATGATCTATGGAGTCTTCTGTCTTCTGCAAACGTGATCTAAACAAATAGCATTCATAAATTTCACTCTTTCTGGGGGTGCAATGTTCATCAAATCTTCAAATTACTTTGTTAAATTTTTTACTATCTCCATCATTTGCAAATTAAAATCTATTAAGCACAGCAATTGCTTCCGGTCCTGCCGCTGTTAGGAGCATCACTACCTTACGTGATCAGATTGATCTCCTAAATTTATTGCAGCAAGAAACAGATTAAATTGCTGTTTCAACACACGACAGTTTCTATCCACTTTACCAGGAAATCTGAGACTAATTGGTGTCTTTAACGACTCCATGCTGTTAATTATTGCAGTCTGCAAAATCTTCAAATCTCTGTGGACCTTGTGGCAGGCTTGCTTTTTCTCAGTGTTTAATATCCAGTCCAATTAGTCCTGGTACCATGTAATGTTCTTTGTCGGATGATCTGATTATATTACAAGAGCACTTGTGGCTAAAGCTATAAATTATTTATTAACATTAACTGTGGGTCAACCATATACAAAACAGCAGATGAATAATGGTATGAAATGCACCGCTGTCTCTCTCTCAGCTTCCTAGTCCGACTGAGGTCACCTGACTCCAGCATTCACTTATATACTAATAAGTCTCCTAGTGGCCAGTCAGTGAAATACAACACAACCACGATATCACTACAACTCCCACGTGCTATCCATGTAACCCCACACATTGATCATAGCCAATCATCTAACCCGCACATCTTTGGACTGTGGCAGGAAATCAGAGCAACTGGAGGAAACCCACTCAAACACGGGGAGAGCATGCAGTCACCCAGTGCCAGAATCAAATGCGGTCCCTGGTGTTGTGAGGCAGCAATGCTAACCAGTGTGTCACAATGCCACCACCTTGAGTTACAGGCATTAAGTGCTTAATCACGTGTACTTAATCACTGCTTGAGTTAGTCTGTGTGTAAAATTACAGAGAATTCCTTCTTTTCATTATACTAAAACCTCATATGTAAAACCACAAACCATCAGTTCTCTATCCAAAAAAGCACAGTCCTGCACTCATAAACTGTACTTGCATCCCTCATTCAATAGAAAGTATCTTTCAAAGAACTTCTTATAGCTCTTGACTGCAAATCACTGAAGAGAGCATCTCACCATAAGATATGTTCAGTTCCCCCAGGTAGTGGGTAAATCACTCAACTGTAATCATCTAAGGCAGGGGTGGGCGAACTTTTCCGTGCAAGGGCCACATTCAGAAATTCACAATTTTAAAGGGCCGCATAGTATATTAAGTAAAATAATTACTTCACCCGATTATGATTCTGGGCGCCTCATAGAGAACATATCGGCCCTCGACGTTGTGCCGAGCAATGATCACCCTACTCAAGTCAACGTATCCACCCTATACCAGTAAGTAACCCAACAGCCACCCCCCCCCCCCCCCCCCCCCCATTAACCTTAAAAAAAAAATTAAAAATAAAAAAATAAAAATTTTTTTTTTTTTTTTAATTGACTTGGTGGGTCGCATAAAGACCTTTGGCGGGCCGTAGTTTGCCCACCCCTGATCTAAGGTGCAGGCCAGTACTTCTGAGATTCGTCATTGTTTCATTGTCGTCATACATTGAACCTTGGAATCCGATAAAGAGGAACAAAGTAGCTTTGGGGTCATGAAAAGAGTTTTCAATGGTGCAATTTTGTTTCACTTTTGTGCATTGTCAATCTGAATTGGACACAGCCTGACAGGAGTGCCAAAGAAAGCTGGGTGCATGGAAGTGGTCTCATTAGTAAAGTATCAAATATTCATTTGTTTCAATTTTCCGATGGTTTCAAAGACATTCAAAAAGACTTGTCAGTTTTTAAAAGTTCAAGGAGAGTAACATTTGTATCCAAGTTTTCCCACCGTCTAAGACTTGCAGCAATGTACTGTACCCAGCAGTTGCAATCTGAACATAGTTTATCATGACAGTGAATGTCAGCCAAGGAACATCTGACTTCATAATAGAACATGAATGAACATTTGTCAAATCATTATGTTTTAGATTGGAATGAATAAAACCTATTAATTAATTACTTGACACATCAATATTAAATGACTTCATAGCAAGGTTCATTATTGTAAGATAAAGTCATTTTAGATCTCCCCACCAACATACTATGAAAAAAAAATCATTTCGATACGCGGAAGCCAACATCAAAGAGTGAGGAAGTCACTTAGAGGTTTGAATTGCTTCATCTGATCCAAATTCTCAGGGCTTGCCTTAGTCATAAACGTAATTAATTCCAGCAGTTCTGTGTGTGGGAAGGGATGTGGAATGTTCTCGAAGATAATCTGCAGCACTAAACATATGCTTGGGGTAAATATAAATTGTTATTTGAGAGGCACATGAAGGAGGTATTCCAAATCACCCTGCATTAGGTTATTTTATACATACTGATTAAAAACCATTTGAGCATGAAAATTGTATATATATGGTAAATGCTCATTGGTGAGATTACTAATTCTCCCTGTCACTCCTTGTTCTGGGATTAAAATCCATAACATACACCAAAAGCAGAAATATCCAGATATGATACCACAACTGGAGTGATGGAGTATTAATCCAGAATTATGGAATGATGAAAGTAAGCTGTATCTGTTGCAGAAAAGGACTGAATCTTATGATGAATTCAAATGACAACAGAATATGTTGATAATTCCCAAAGGCTCTGAAAATCTTTAGTTTGGATTCCTGCTTCTTCCTCGGAACTAATGATCACGCACATATGGGTGAGTAGTTCTTCTGTTCATGGTAGTGTTTGAGTAAATCTTTAGCCTAGTCTTCCATATCAACACCAGCCAATGGCATGTCTTCCTGGGCTGGAGTTCAATGCATGCGCACGGTGATATTCCATGTGGATTCCTGCCATTAAGAGAGAATACGTCAGTGCCAGAAAGGAAACTTCAACAATGGTACAGCAAGAGTGCCATTGCAGCAGAAGAGGTGTTAACGGGAAAGGACCCACTGCCACCTTGGGCATGCTGACTCTGGGCAGCAGGAGTAACTGGATTGGAAAGGAGGAAGATTTACAGGGAGCCAGGTCTATCATCCATGGTGGGTAGAGAAGGAATGACCTGTTGCAGTATTGACCAAAGAAGTAAAATCCCACTGAGGATGCTGAGGCTAAAGTTGGACCTCTCTTTCAACAGGATTACAGAAGGGGATTGTCCAACAATTTAAATGAGTTAAGGGGATCTTAATGGTTTTTCATCAGAGACAAAGGCATTTTTAATGCAAATGTTGGAAATCTGAAATAAAAAATGAAAACACTACAAAAATACACAGTTTTCAGTATTTAGTCGGAGCTAAAGAAAGAATGGCAATAATAACAACAATGTGTGAGAGGATAACAACAGGTAAAGGTTATTTGCCAAATATGCTCACTTAATCAAAAAGATGTGAG
Organism: Scyliorhinus canicula; assembly: GCF_902713615.1. NCBI lineage: Eukaryota > Metazoa > Chordata > Chondrichthyes > Carcharhiniformes > Scyliorhinidae > Scyliorhinus > Scyliorhinus canicula. Next base: position 107,670,468 of record NC_052148.1, on the reverse strand, counting down.
TAGGTTTGAAAGCTCGGAAATTGAGTTTAAAAAAAAATAAAAGCTAGGAAGAAATGGTGAGGAACAGCATTTCTTCTACACGGCACTTATAAGACCCTCTGCACTTAATATTAGCTTTGACAATTTCAGAACTTAAGTTTGGAATTCTCCCATCCCACCTGCGGCGGATTTAGTGCCGGGCAGGAGTGGAGAATCCAGCGGAAAGCAAAAAGTCAAAAATCAGCAAGCATATAAACATGTTGTAATTCTCCCAATGGTGGGTTAACAGCAGGTCGATCTTCTCGCTTACTGGTGGAGCAAACGCCATTTGCATTCATTTGCATCTCGTGAATGCTCAGTAAAATATCTGCCCGCCGGAATCCCGTCAAGTGTGAAATCACATCGGTCAAGAACCCAACTGATAAAGAGTGGCATACACAAGGCGGTCCGCTCTTCGCAAGAGACTTTGAGGTGAGTGCAACACACCTGTCGTCATGTTGCCCTGCTCCTGATGCACTGTCCACCACTGTGCCAAACTGACAGTTCATGCCTTCAATCTTTATGCCGAACTCGTCATCAAATACAGCATCACATTGCTGGACCCATGGACCCTCCTGTGTTGCAGGCTCTGATCAATATTGTGCCTGGGATTGGGGAGTACAGGGGTCTCCTTCCCCCTGGTGCCACACACACTAGTGTCTAGCTGGGCAGCACCATGCTGCTTGACCCTGTGTGACCGGGTTGGCTCAGTACAGCACCTAGGTTGGGTAGTACAAGGGTCTCCCACTCTCTAGTGCCGTACATACCAGTGTCTATCTGAGCAGCATTGAGCCACCGCAACAAAGGCCCAAAGTTTGACCGGGGATGGGGTGCAAGGTGAAGCCCGCGGGGAGTTGGGGGGGGGGGGGGGGGGCGGTGCAGATGATCTGAAAAAGACAAGCAGTGCAATGTGGAAGGGGGACTGTGCAAGAATGGGGGAGGGGGTTGGGCAAACACTAGGGGGGCAATGTTCAAGGAGGGGGGCCTTCCAAGGAGCGGGGTAAGGGAAGTGAGAGGGCTCCCAATGGCAGGCAGAAGGACAAGGAGGTAGGTGAAGAGGACAAAGAATGGATGACAGAGGGAAGTCCAAGGGTAGGAAAGTTGGACCTCTGACAAATGCATGTGATACAAAGACAAACGGGATGTCTAAGGGATAGCACATGTATCACTGGAAGGGGGGTGCACACAGGCTCCAGAATATGTGGAGGGTGTGGGGGGTGGAGGTTGCCTGTAGAGGGCAGCAGAGCAGAGCTTCTGATTGGCTGTTCCGGGGAGATTTGCGTACGTGCAGTGCGGTCAGCGTAAGTTGAAGGTGTACCTGCACAAGTGACCCGAGGTGTTCGAGGGAAGGCAAGCATCCAGCAGAGGGCAGCAGAGCAGAGCTTCTGATTGGCTGTTCCGGGGAGATTTGCATACATGCAGTGCGTTCAGCGTAAGTTGAAGGTGTATCTGCACAAGTGACCCGAGGAGTTCGAGTGAAGGCAAGCATCCAGCAGAGGGCAGCAGAGCAGAGCTTCTGATTGGCTGTTCCGGGGAGATTTGCGTATGTGCAGTGCGGTCAGCGTAAGTTGAAGGTGGTTTGTGAAGGGGCTGTTCTCGAGTGACAGCTTTACCCGAAACACTACTTACGTAGTGTCTCCCACCCATCCTCCTCCTCTAACCAAAAATAAAGTTCTGTCCATCAGATTGCTAAACTAACAAGTTTTTTTTTTAAATTTCGTTTTCAGTAGTTGGGAAGTTCGTTCAGTGGGAATGGAGGTTAGGGCAGTTGAATGTTCCTCCTGCAGAATGTTGGAGGAAAGGGTAACCTCGAGTGTCCCTGCTGACTCCATCTGCGGGAAGTGCACCCAACTCCAGCTCCTCGAGAACCGCGTTAGGGACCTGGAGCTGGAGCTGGAAGAACTTCGATCATTCGGGAGGCGGAGGGGGTTATTGAGAGGAGTTATAGGGAGGTAGTCACACCTCAGGTAAAACAAGAAGGTAGATGGGTTACCGTCAGGGGAATGAGAGGGAACCGGCAGGCAGGTCGTTCCCCTCAATAACAAGTATACCGTTTTGGATACTGTTGGGGGGGGGCACTTACTAGGGGTAAGCAATGGGGCACAGGTCTCTGGCAGAGATTCTGTCTCTGTTGCTCAGAAGGAAATGGAGAAGAGGAACAGAGCACTTGTCATTGGGGACTCCATAGTTAGAGGAACAGACAGGAGGTTCTGTGGGAGCGAAAGAGACTCACGGTTGGTGTGTTGCCTCCCAGGTGCAAGGGTCCGTGATGTCTCTGATTGTGTTTTTGGGATCCTTAAGAGGGAGGGGGAGCAGCCCCAAGTCGTGGTCCACATAGGTACCAACGACATAGGTAGGAAGAGAGATGGGGATTTGAGACAGAGATTCAGGGAGCTAGGGTGGAAGCTGAGAGCTAGAACAAACAGAGTTGTTATCTCTGGGTTGTTACCCCTGCCACGTGCTAGCGAAATGAGAAATAAGGAGAGAGAGGAGTTGAACACGTGGCTACAGGGATGGTGTAGGAGGGAGGGTTTTGGTTTCCTGGATAATTGGGGCTCATTCTGGGGTAGGTGGGACCTCTACAAACAGGATGGTCTTCACCTGAACCAGAGGGGTACCAATATCCTGGGGGGGAGATTTGCTAGTGCTCTTCGGGGGGGTTTAAACTAATTCAGCAGGGGGATGGGAACCTAAATTGTAGTCCCAGTGTACAGGATGTTGAGAGTAGTGGAGTCAGGGATAGGGTTAAAAGTTCGAAAGAGGGCACCGGCAAGCAAGATGCTGGTTTGAAGTGTGTCTACTTCAATGCCAGGAGCATCCGGAATAAGGTAGGTGAGCTTGCAGCATGGGTTGGTACCTGGGATCTCGATGTTGTGGCGATTTCGGAGACATTGGTAGAGCAGGGACAGGAATGGTTGTTGCAGGTTCCAGGATTTAGATGTTTCTGTAAGAACAGAGAAGATGGTAAAAGAGGGGGGGGTGTGGCATTGTTAATCAAGGAAAGTATTACGGCGGCAGAAAGGACCTTTGAGGACTCGTCCACTGAGGCAGTATGGGCCGAGGTTAGGAACAGGAGAGGAGAGGTCACCCTGTTGGGATTGTCTATAGACCTCCGAATAGTTCCAGAGATGTAGAGGAAAGGATAGCAAAGATGATTCTCGACAGGAGCGAGAGTAGCAGGGTAGTTGTTATGTGGGACTTTAACATTCCAAATATTGACTGGAAATACTATAGTTCGAGTACTATAGATGGGTCAGTTTTTGTGCAGTGTGTGCAGGAGGGTTTTCTGACACAGTATGTAGATAGGCCAACAAGGGGCGATGCCACATTGGATTTGGTACTGGTTAATGAACCTGGCTAGGTGTTAGATTTAGATGTAGGTGAGCACTTTGGTGATAGTGATCACAATTCGGTTATGTTTACTTTAGCGATGGGCAGGGATATGTATATACCGCAAGGCAAGAATTATAGCTGGGGGAAAGGCAATTATGATGCTATTCGGCAAGATTTAGGATGTACAGGATGGGGAAGGAAACTGCAGGCGATGGGTACAATCAAAATGTGGAGCTTTTTCAAGGAACAGCTACTGCGTGTCCTTGATAAGTATGTACCTGTCAGGCAGGGAGGAAGTTGTCGAGCAAGGGAAACAGGGTTTGCTAAGGAATTTGAAGCACTTGTCAAGAGAAAGAAGAAGGCTTATGTTAGGATGAGACATGAAGGCTCAGTTAGGGCACTTGAGAGTTACAAGTTAGCCAGGAAGGACCTAACGGGAGAGTTAAGAAGAGCGAGGAGAGGACACGAAAAGTCATTGGATAGAATCAAGGAAAACCCTAAGGCTTTCTATAGGTATATCAGGAAGAAAAGAATGACTAGAGTAAGATTAGGGCCAATCAAGGATAGTAGTGGAAAGTTGTGTGTGGAATCAGAGGAGATAGGGGAAGCGTTAAATGGATATTTTTTGTCAGTGTTTACACTGGAGAAAGACAATGTTGTCGAGATGAATACTTAGGTACAGTCAACCAGGCTAGGTGGGATTGAGGTTCACAAGGAGGAGGTGTTAGCAATTTTGGAAAGTGTAAAAATAGATAAGTCCCCTGGGCCAGATGGGATTTATCCTAGGATTCTCTGGGAAGCCAGGGAGGAGATTGCAGAGCCTTTGTCCTTGATCTTTATGTCGTCTTTGTCGTCAGGAATAGTGCCGGAAGACTGGAGGATAGCAAATGTTGTCCCCTTGTTCAAGAAGGGGAGTAGAGTCAACCCTGGTAATTATAGACCTGTGAGCCTTACTTTGGTTGTGGGTAAAATGTTGGAAAAGGTTATAAGAGATAGGGTTTATAATCATCTTGAAAAGAACAAGTTGATTAGCGATACTCAACACGGTTTTGTGAAGGGTAGGTCATGCCTCACAAACCTTATTGAGCTTTTTGAGAAGGTGACCAAACAGGTGGATGAGGTAAAGCGGTTGATGTGGTGTATATGGATTTCAGTAAGGCGTTTGATAAGGTTCCCCATGGTAGGCTATTGCAGAAAATATGGAAGTATGGGATTGAAGGTGATTTAGCGATTTATCAGTAATTGGCTAGCTGAAAGAAGACAGAGGGTGGTGGTTGATGGCAAATGTTCATCCTGGAGTTCAGTTACTAGTGGTGTACCGCAAGGATCTGTTTTGGGGCCACTGCTGTTTGTCATTTTTATAAATGACCTGGAAGAGGGTGTAGAAGGATGGGTTAGTAAATTTGCAGATGACATGAAGGTCGGTGGAGTTGTGGATAGTGCTGAAGGATGTTATAGGTTACAGAGGGTCATAGATAAGCTGCAGAGCTGGGCTGAGAGGTGGCAGATGGAGTTTAATGCGGAAAAGTGTGAGGTGGTACGCTTTGGAAGGAGTAACAGGAATGCAGAGTACTGGGCTAATGACAAGATTCTTCGTAGTGTAGATGAACAGAGAGATCTCGGCATCCAGGTACATAAATCCCTGAAAGTTGCCACCGAGGTTAATAGGGCTGTTAAGAAGGCATATGGTGTGCTAGCCTTTATCACTAGGGGGATTGTGTTTCGGAGCCACGAGGTCACGCTGCAGCTGTACAAAACTCTGGCGCGGCCGCACCTGGAGTACTGCGTGCAGTTCTGGTCACCACATTATAGGAAGGATGTGGAAGCTTTGGAAAGGAGATTTACTAGGCTGTTGCCTGGTATGGAGGGAAGGTCTTACGAGGAAAGGCTCAGGGACTTGAGGTTGTTTTCGTTAGAGAGGAGAAGGCTGAGAGGTGACTTAATAGAGACATATAAGATAGTCAGAGGGTTAGATAGGGTGGACAGTGAGAGTCCTTTTCCTCGGATGGTGATGACCAACACGAGGGGACATAGCTTTAAATTGAGGGGTGGTAGATATAGGACAGATGTCAGAGGCAGTTTCTTTACTCAGAGAGTAGTAGGGGTGTGGAACGCCCTGCCTGCAACAGTAGTAGACTCGCCAAATTTAAGGGCATTTAAGTAGTCACTGGATAGACATATGGATGAAAATGGAATAGTGTAGGTCAGATAGGCTTCAGATGGTTTCACGGGTCGGCGCAACATCGAGGGCCGAAGGGCCCGTACTGCGCTGTAATGTTCTATGTTCTATGTTCTATGTTAGTGTGGATAAAAGAAAATTACTGCGGATGCTGGAATCTGGAACGAAAGGGAAATTGCTGGAAAATCTCAGCAGGTCTGGCAGCATCTGTAGGGAGCGAAAAGAGCTAACTTTTTGAGTCCGATGACTCTTTGTCAAAGCTAACAGACAAAGTGGGAAATATTTATACTGTGGAGTGAGAATGAAAGAAGAGTCATAGCCACAGAAACCCAGGGAAACTGGGTACTAATGGCTACAGATACCAAGGGGAAAGAGTGTTAATGGCAGTCCCCAGAGAGGACAAAAGATGTGAAAGATCAAACAGCAGGGAAACTAACATAGAACATAGAACAGTACAGCACAGAACAGGCCCTTCGGCCCTCAATGTTGTGCCGAGCCATGATCACCCTACTCAAACCCACGTATCCACCCTATAACCGTAACCCAACAACCCCCCCTTAACCTTACTTTTATTAGGACACTACGGGCAATTTAGCATGGCCAATCCACCTAACCCCGCACATCTTTGGACTGTGGGAGGAAACCGGAGCACCCGGAGGAAACCCACGCACACAGGGGGAGGACGTGCAGACTCCACACAGACAGTGACCCAGCCGGGAATCGAACCTGGGACCCTGGAGCTGTGAAGCATTTATGCTAACCACCATGCTACCCTGCTGCCCAATCAGAGGATGAACTGTAGGTGTGGGGGGAGGGGAAGGGGGAAGCAAAGAGGAGAAAGGTGCAGGAAAGGTGGGTAAGATTGGGGGAGGGAAATTAAATGTATATTAAGAAAGAAAGAAATGGCAAAAGACAGTTAAAATGAAATGAAAACAAATGGGTCTAGGTGGGGCTGATCATCTGAAGTTGTTGAATTCGATGTTGAGACCGGAAGGCTGCAGCGTGCCTAACCGGAAGATGAGATGTTGTTCCTCCAGTTTGCGTTGAGCTTCACTGGAACATTGCAGCAGGCCAAGAACAGACATGTGGGCATGGGAGCAGGGTCTTTTGTTAAAATGGCAAGCAACAGGAAGGTCAGGGTCCTGAATGTGCACAGACCGAAGATGCTCAGCAAAGCGATCACCCAGTCTGCGTTTGGTCTCTCCGATATAGAGGAGACCACATTGGGAGCAGCCAATGCAGTAGACCAAATTGGAAGGGATGCACGTGAAACACTGCTTAACCTGGAATGAGTGTTTTGGGCCTGGAATGTTAAGCATGGAAGTGGTAAATGGGCAGGTGTTACACCTTCTGCGATTGCATGGGAAGGTGCCATGGGTGATGGGAGAGGTACTGGGTATGGTGGAGGAGTGGACTAGATTTTCTCGGAGGGAATAGTCTCTGCGGAATGCTGACAGAGGGAGTGAAGGGAAGATGTGTTTGGTGGTGGCATCACACTGGAGTTGGCGAAAATGTTAGTGTGGCACATTAGGGATGGTTTGCATAAACACTTAACAGGTTGTGGTTGCAGTGGTTTGACATTGTATTTGTTACTGTTGATTGTTTGTTGGTGGGTGTGAATTTGGATGAAAATGTGAAAAAGGAGAATAAACTTATTTAAAAAAAGACAGTTAATGCCATCCAGCTGTAGCGAAATGTTTTCCACTCATTCACCAAGAGCAACTGACAACTATAGTTATGCCAAATCAGTGAGTGAAGGTCAGAGCCACATTGGTTCAATAATTAATACACAGGGCTTCAGATGCAACACCTGTCGAATGGGATGCTGCAACCACCTGTGTGTGTGCCAGAGTCTCTGGGGTTAGGTAGCACGAGGAACAATGCAATCTAAGGTGCCAAAGATTAACTGACCAACTTACTTCATTCCCATTAACAACTTTTTCATCATCTTTTAACCATTCTGGTCTTCAATATATATTTTCAGAGAGAAGGCAAAAGTAAGAATAGATTCAGTGGTCCAGGCAACTTTTCTATGAATCCTCATTCAATGCAGGAGGTAAAGGAAGGGAAGGTGTCTGCATGCGCAGCTCCAGCAGAAGGCAATGCATGAAGGACATGACCAGGGGGAGTGTGAGCTTGAACAGGAGGCTGAATTACAGAGACCCAGCTGGCAGAGATGAGTTACCCCACCGAGGGTCTACTATTGACGCGTCTCCTACTTACACATGAGTTGGAGACAGTGCAGGACAATGCTGCAATTCTCCAAAAATATGGGACGAGATTCTCCATTTCCCGACACCGATTTCGTAATCGGCGATCAGGCGGAGAATCAATTTTACGATGAAATTGGGGGGGTCGCCTGTTTGACATAGGTTTCCCATGCTCCACCCCCTCTGAAAAGGTGTCAGCGTGGCGTGCGCCACACGCCATTGGGATGACCTCAGCACGACACCTGAAGGCCCTCCTACGAATTTTAGATTGCTTGAGCCTTGAGAGGTCGAGCTTGGATAGCAAATTAGCAGAAGTGCCTGTGTCCAACTTCAAATTAATTGGGCATTCATTAACTTTTAACACTGTGTTCCATTCAGTATCAAAAGTAATGGAATTAATTGATTTGATAGGCAAAGTTACTTCAGTGGAGTTTTCATATTTTTCAATGATCCCTACAAAAAATGAATTTTCCAGAGAATAACTATCTGAATCTGTCAAAAAAAAATTCAAACTTTTCTTGTTTTGATTCAACACTGCGAACATTAATCTCCCTTGAAATTGGTCTGGAAGATTTAAATGCGATTGAAGATCTGCACTGTGCAGCATATGGGGCTGGTTTAGCACACTGGGCTAAATCGCTGTCTTTTAAAGCAGACCAAGGCAGGCCAGCAGCACGGTTCAGTTCCCGTACCAGCCTCCCCAAACAGGCGCCGGAATGTGGCGACTAGGGGCTTTTCACAGTAACTTCATTGAAGCCTACTCGTGACAAGAAGCAATTTTCATTTTCATTTCATAATGATTTAATCTGCCACATTGTGAGCATGGTTTCCCTCTGGCAGGGCATTTTTTCTGAAAGTGGGTGGTTCTACACCTTGAACACGTCATTGCGTTGACGTCATGACGCACGACACTTCTTCGCGCATGCACAGATCGGTTTTTGGCCATCTCGCATTTCTTAGTGAAGTGTGCATGTGCAGGAATAGAATGCGCGCGTGCAAGATGGCTGCCATCCGAAACATGCATTTTCTTCATCTGTGACACTGCCTTTACACATTCTACCTCGTGGGGAATGTTTGCGTCCTTTTCATGGAGAAAATACTCTTGGTACTGATTCTTTGATTGTTGATGAACCATACACATTTTTATTGTGATTTCTAAAGTCAATTATTTTTGCCTCTAATCTTTCCCTTAGATGTTCATCAGTAATGCCAAACACTATTTGGTCACGAATCATCTAATCATTAAGTGCAGAAAAGTTACAGGATTGTGCTAGCAGTCTGAGATCTGTTACAAAGCTGTTAAAGGATTCATCTTTTCCTTGCAATCTTTTCTTAAATATGTAGCACTCAAACGTTTCATTGGTTTGAATTTTACAATGGCTATCAAATTTTGCAAGAATTACTTAAACTTTGTTTTGTCTCGACCCGTTGTGTACTGAAATGAATTGGAGATCTCTATTGTGTGTGGACCAGCTATAGTTAATAACAAAGCAATTTTACGAGCATCTGTGGCATTAGTTAAGTCGGAAGCTTCTAAATAAAGCTGAAATTGTTATTTAAACAAACACCAGTTTACATTTAAGTTACCGGTGATCCTTAGGTGTCGAAGAGCTTGTGTTCTGTCCATCGAGCTGGGATTCATTGAAGTTTTTTCGGAAGATGATGCTTTGGTTGCCAAATAGCTGCTACATTTTTTACTTTTTTCTGATCTTACTAGACTATACTAGATAGTTTCTGTTGCCAAATCCTGGTACTATGTTATATTACTGGGTTTAGTAATATGTATCGTTACTCATTGCTGTATATCCAGAAGGTCTGATGGTGTGATCCTGAAGATACCACAAGTCTTCAACTTAAAGCAAACTAATTTATTAAGTAACGATTCAATACAATCGAGTTCGACACTCGACAGAACTATCACTAGTAATTAAATATTAATGTATTAACTGATTCAAAACTACATGTACTAACTATGCTGTGATCTATCTATCATACACTACTGCTGTCTAGTCACTCCTGGGTTGAAAGAGACCAAGATCCTCTAGGAGCTGATACTTATAGTGGGATCTAGTGGTGCCCTCTAGTGGTAGTGTAACAGTTTAATGTTATAATTAACCCTTTAGTTATCTCCATCTATACATATCATTACAGTTGGTAGTTGGCAGGGAGTGGGGCACCAGTATGAAGCATTAGAGAGGAGCTACAATGCGCACACAAAATTGAAAGAAGCAATCAGCATTCAGGTAACGAGCAATTCAGAGGTAGGAGAGAAATGCGGTCTGGGCTTAGATTGCATGCGTGTCAACCATGGCTCAGTTGAAAATTAGGCAAAAGTCTTGGTCCTCCCTCTCTAACAGTGGGTATTCCCAAAGCATATGAACTAGAACAGTTCAAGAAGGCAGCTCACCACCACCTTCATGAGCGGCACGGTAGCACAGTGGGTTAGCACTGTTGCTTCAGAGCTCTAGGGCCCCAGGTTTGATTCCCGGCTTGGGTCACTGTGCAGAGTCTGCACGTTCTCCCCGTGTCTGCGTGGGCTTCCAACGGGTGCTCCGGTTTCCTCCCACAGTCCAAAGATGTGCGGGTTAGGTGGATTGGCCATGCTAAATTGCCCTTAGTGTCCAAAGGAAAAGGTTAAATGGGGTTACTGGACGACAGGGATAGGGTGGAGGTGAGAGGTTAAGTAGGGTGCTCTTTCCAAGGGCCGTTGCAGACTCAATGGGCCGAATGGCCTCCTTCTGAACTGTAAATTCTATGTCCTCAAGGGAAACTAGCGATGGGCAACAAAGTGCTGGTCTAGCTGGTGACGTTCATGTCCCATTAAAGGATCATTTTTTTAAATCCTCGCCTCGGTATCAAAAGATTGTGGATTCAATTTCCACTCGAAGACTTGAGCCTGATGGCTGAGATGGCAATGCTCTACGTTGGGTGTAAATGATCCTATAGCACTATTTTGAAATGCTCAAAATGTATCTCCCAATCAAAATGACGAAAACAACCAGATCATCTGGTCATTATCACAATGCTTTTTGTGTGAAGAGGCTGTTTCCTGAATTCGAACAGCAGCAATGGGACAGGCAGCACGGTGGCACAGTGATTAGCACTGCTGCCTCGTGGCGGCAGAGACCTGGGTTCAATCCCAACGTTGGGTGCCTGCGTCTGTGGAGTGTGCTCTTCCTCCCTGTGTCTGCATGGGTTTCCTCCGGGTGCTCCAGTTTCCTCCCACAGTCCAAAGATGTGCATGTTAGGTGGATTGGCTATACGAAATTGCCCCTAGGTGGGGTTACAGGGATAGGATGGGGGATTGGGCCTAGATATGGTGCTATTTAAGAGGGTCAGTGCAAAGGTGATGGGCCAAATGGCCTCCTTCTAAACTGTACTGATTCTATGAATGCTCCAAAATTACTTAATTGGCTGTAAAGTAGGACATGTGAGAGGTTCTTTAATGTGCGTAAATGTATGGAGTGTGGTGAATAAGGTTGGTGAACTGCAGTCACAAATTGTCGTGGGAATATAATAAAGTAACAATACTGGTGATAGAAAAGGGAACTAAACATCTTTTTGTAAATATATAAGTAGTAAAAAAGAAGGCAGGTTCCCCCATGGCAGGGTGGGCAAGTCACCCAAAACGCCCTAGACATCGGCGGGACCGGAAGATGCTGCCGGTGGCTAATGGCAGTTCACCTCTGCCACCAGAAACCAGGCCGCGCAGGGGATGGGAAGGGATGGAAAATCCCGCCCGTTGACATTCCTCAAAGAATTGACAGAGGATTTTCAAATAATGAATGGATTAAATTTGGTTCAAGTGGACAGGCTATTTGAGTGAGGTTGATTAGGAGGACCAGGGCATTTGTATAAATTACGAACGGATAGAACAAGATTGGATCTCGAGAGGTTCCTCTTTTCACAGAGGATTGACAACTCTCTGAACAATTTTCTGCTCGGTGCAGCAATTGTGGATTCACTGCAAGGATTCAAAACGAGCTGGAGGAGGTTAGCTGTTCTAACATCGCAGCATGTATGATGTAGGTGGGGTGCTTGGCAATGTGTCTCTTGGAACATGTTTGAATGCCTTCAGGGGTTTGAATGGAATTTCCCTTTTGCTGAATTACTTCAGGAATTTTTTTTTCTCCTTTGCAGTTGATTCCAGCAGATTTCATTGCCGCTGTTGGGAAAAGTTATGTGGCGTAGGAAAGATGATGGGGGTCATGGCGTTAGGGTTCAATGGAACATGCTCTTTGGGGCAAATAATCTGTTCCTGTCAAGTTTCCTGTTTATGTTCGAACGTACAAAGTTCATTTTGGTTAGGTTGTGTGAAGAAGCATGAGAAAATCAAACGCTAAACATCACATGAACATGCTTAGTGCCAAATAATGACTTTTGATCTACCAGCCGGAAAACCGAACTGAAAGTTTTAAGGAAGAGACTTTTTAAAACACAGATTACAAGCATAAATTGAGTTTTCAAAAAGATGGCTGCCCCAATTTACACTGCTGTACCCTCCACAATGAAACGCACTGAGGTGGTGACACCATGGGCGGGATTCTCCGGTCGATCACACCAGCGGGATTCCCCGTTCGTTCACGCCTGTGAGATTCTCCGTTGGTTCACGCCTGTGAGATTCTCCGTTCCCACTGCAATGAATGAAGTTTTGGCTGAGCACCAAATTCTCTGCTGTCCCTGGCAGCCGTACCAGGGCGAACCCGGAATGGAGAATCCTGGCCCACATCTGCAAAGACCTTTCAAGGCCTCAGGGGAATATGAGTGTGTCACACACCCTGACCCATTAGCAAGGCATCAAGGCAATCACTTGGGATATTCAACAGAGCAGTCCCAGTAATGAAGGTGGAATTTTATGGCATCGGCATGGTGGGATCAGAGTCGTAAAATGCAGCAAACTGTTCAAAGGTCCGTTGGCTTCGGCTGGCCTGTAAAATCCCCAGTGAAAAATTCCAATGAAATCATCAGGCGAAATAACCGAGTCGAGATCATGTTTGAATCTCTGGGTGCTGGTCATGTGACCTTATGTGTGTTTAAAATTCTACTTTCTCTGCAGTAAAAGGGAAAGCAGCTGAGATGTTGATGAGATGAGAGCTGAGTGCGGTCCCTCCTTCCTCCCTTTCCCTTCCAGTCAGCCTTGCAAGCTTCGAACCCTGTTTGTTGACTATGACCATCCAGCAATTAAATGGTTAAACACTTACTGAATTGACAAGTGTATCCTTTTCAAGAAAAGCTCGTTGGAGTCAAACGAAGAGAGGGAAAAGAGGGGAGCCAACTGACCCCTCCTCACCTGAGTGTGACATAAATTTAAAAGCTTGAAGATAAGGAAGGCAGTGGAAATGTAACTGGGAGAAACTGGCTGGAAAACAGGAGAGATAGCTAAAGTCTGAACTTGTCAAGGAGAATCGAACAGAAAACCTGCAGCTAAAGGTGCATTCTCTTGTGAAATTAGTAAAAGGTCAGCTCTTTAGGTCATGACCCAGGGACACGGAACCATGGCCTTAACTGGCAGTTCCTGCGGGGTCTCTGTTGGGGCACTGTTACCACCCAGCTTGCGGATCTTCTGGCTTGACATTACATTTGAGAGCTGGGGAAAGGGAAGGCGGGAGAAGTATACAATGTGCAGCCAAACCAAGATCATCTATTTCACATCAGCACTAAAAATTTTAATGTCCTCCTTTACATTTTGAGTACAAACCCAGGCGGTTTCAATGGGTGATCGCCGGTTTGTTCCACAGAATCCTGGAATATTACAGCACGGAAGAAGACCATTTGGCCCACAGTGTCTGAGTTAAATCTTTGAAAGAGCAGTCATGCTCGATTCCCCATCCTCACTTTATGACCTGTATGTTCCTCATCCACAAGTAACTGCCCAACCCTCTTTTAAAATCATTTGCGAATCAACTTTCTTTCACTTTTTCAGGTACTGCATTCCTGTTTCTGTCAAATCTGAGTGACAAAATCCTCATTGGGCACGATCTAATCAAATTCGATCTCAGTGTGGTAACGAGCGGGAACCGCTGGGTATTTCCCGATGGTCGACCCGGCAAGGCCATCTAACAATAATTAGGCCACATAATAGAGCCCCACAGGCTTTACACCTCAAGTTAATGTCCCACCGGCTGATTCGCAGGGACCATGCTTGGCAGCTCCCCGCTAACGAGGGGGAGCAGCACTTAACAGATTCCGCAGAGCAAACCTCACGCAGCTCGCAGCCATGCCACCAAGAGGATCAGCGCAGAGATGCGGGAATTTTGACCTGGCCAGGCTCATGTACGCGGTTGAGTCCAAAAGGGATAACTTGTCCCCCAAGGGGGTTGGAGGATCAGCCACAGTGCAGCCAATATCGCTGCAGCAGGCATCCCTGAGCATCGAACCCCGGGTCCCAGACACATGCTGGGAATGTTACCCGGATCGGGTGTTGGTTCCCTCCCCGATCCACACACACGCCCTCTGGTTGCAGGGATGTCCCCAGTGCTGAGGCCCAGCTCCTGGGTGTTGGAATCTTGGCTGCTGCCTCTGTGGTGTTGATGCATCTGGAGTTCAGGCTCAATGTCCAGGTCTCTCAGTTTGATTGGGATGCTAGTCAGTAACAAATGCCTGAGATATGGCACGTCTACCCATGGGGATCCACTTGGGAGCTGTGAAGTGCTCACATTACTAGAATTGCCAATTCTCCATTTGCAATAGCCTTCAGCTGTGCAGCCTTCAGCTGCCACAGACGATGGGAGTTACAGTAACCATCACCGTATTACCATGGACAACTCTGTCCTGGGTGTGTTCGGTGGGACGGACAGGCAGCAGCTGAACTCTCTCCTCTATTAATTTGGAGAGAGACTTGCCACCTCCCCCCCCCCCCAGCTCAGGGGCAATCCTGCACCGATGGCGGCTGACCCCCTCAACTGAGCCCCCAGTGGCTCCCCCCCTGCATACTGCTGGGGCAGTGACCCCAGTACCCCAGTACCTCCGGGATGACTGCCTGATGTCCAAGATGGGTACTCACCTTGGATGCTGAAGCAGTTACTTGGCCAGCTTCACATTTTTAAGAAGGTCTACTAAACGGCGCATACGTGACCACTTGCTGGGGAAGTGGTTAGATCACGGGTGGCCGTTCGATAGGGGGCCTTCCCATTACTGGGGTGGAGATTGGTCTCAATTGGTGATTAGTAGTTCCTCATCATGCCCCGGCCGCTTCCTGATCCCGCCAACAGGAACAGGCCTGTTATATTGGAAACTGATTGGCACCCAGCATGGTTCCCGATTTCAGCCTCTCCCGCTATCTAACTGGCCCGCTCATTCTCTCGCTCAACGCGACAAGGCTGGTAGGTAGCGCCAACCCCCCCCCCATCTCTTCTCTGGATCTTTTGCCAATGAGGGTGCTGCTGCTGCACTGTGACGACATGGGTTTCAGATTGCTCTTCATTATAACTTTTAGCCTTTTAGCTTTTTAAAATTTTAATTTTCTCTTCAGCTTTTTTGTTTGCCTCCCTTTCCTGTTTTTGCTTTTTTGGTGTTGTTTGAAGTGGGTTGTGGGCGAGAGAGCTTTTACTGTGGTGGAGCTGAGTGGAGCTGCTGAGGCCGGTGTTCAATGGGGTGGGCAACAGGAGGATCAAAGTATTATTGGGGCTGGCTAGACAACAGGGAGCCAGGGAAATTAGTCTTTATTGGGGCCAAGGGGGTGAGGCTATATCGGGGCTGGAGAGGGTGGGGGGGGGCAGGGAGCGAGGCTACATCGGGGCCGGGAGAGCAAGACTACAGGGCCAATGGTAAGCCGGTGTTCTGCCCCAATGGCAGACAGGTATGCAAATCATATCACCACAGTAACGAGGAAACAAGAGACATCAAGTGAAAAGGAGAGGACACTATCCACTATATCCAGTCATTACTCTTAATAATGTAAGGTCAGTGGGAAATATGATTGTTGAGATTCAGACCAGCAGTAGGTTTTTGTCAAAATTCAGGCAGCTGAGGGTGCTGTTTCACTCAAACCTACTTAACTTTGGATATCCCAGACAATGAAATGGATATTAATGGATTTGTTCTACGGATGCAGGATGGATCCACCAGAGCTTCAAATAAATCCCAAGGAAGAGGCACATGCAGGCATGTGAATAAACGCTGGTGCTGGAATGATCAGCTTAAGAAACGTACCTGCTTCACTTACTTCAATCACTGTGTAGTACTTCACAGGATTCACAGGTCATTGTTGCTGATAATAATCAATGTTTTTGCTCCATGTTTGATTCTCAGAAGTCTTTGAAACCACCAGGGATTGGCAATTCAGATCATAACATTGTGCAGCTCCTCCCTAAATATCGACAAAATCTGGAAACAGTAAAAGTTAGCATGAACTATTTTAAAGTTTATAGGGCGCGATTCTCCGATGTCACGCCGGTTGGGAGAATAGCGGGCCGCGCCAGTTTTTCACGCGACGCCGGTCCGAAGCGCCCCCGCGATTCTCCAAAACGACCAAATCTGTTCCGTCGTGTTCCGCGCGCCACAACCCGGAGAATCACCCGATGCACCCAAAATGTGATTCTCCGGAACCCCCGCTATTCTCCGGCCCGGAAGGACCGAAGTCCCGGCGGCGTGACCCCAGTTCACGCTGTCGCCGTCCACACCTGCTTTTTAAAGTCGTCAGCCAGTCGCAAGCAGTGAGGAGGTGAGCGGACCGTCCCGGAGTCTCCGCAGACTCAGGAAGGCATCCCCGAGAACGCAGTGGTCAGTGGGGGGGGGGGGGGGGTAGCGAGTAGTGGGAGAGGGGTGGAGAGAGAGGGGTGGGGTGGGGGGAGAGGGAGTAGTGGGGGGGAGAGGGAGGAATGGAGGGGGAGAGGGAGTAGTGGAGGGGGGAGAGGGAGTAGGGGAGGGGGAGAGGGAGTAGTGGGAGGGGGGTGAGGGAGTAGTGGGAGGGGGGGAGAATGTAGTAGAGGGGGAGAGGGAGTAGTGGAGGGGAGAGGGAGTAGTGGGGGGGGGGAGAGGGAGTAGTGGAGGGGGAGAGGGAGTAGTGGAGGGGGAGAGGGAGTAGTGGAGGGGGAGAGGGAGTAGTGGAGGGGGAGGGGGAGTAGTGGAGGGGGAGAGGGAGTAGTGGAGGGGGGAGAGAGGGAGTAGGGAGGGGGAGAGAGGGAGTAGTGGAGGGGGGAGAGGGGAGTGTGTGGAGGGAGAGGGAAGAGTGGTGAGTAGTGGAGGGGGAGAGAGTAGTGGACGGGGGGTAGAGGAGTAGTGGAGGGGGGAGAGAGGGAGTGTTGGAGGGGAGAGTGAGTAGTGAAGGTGGGAGAGGAGTAAGGAGTAGTGGGGAGGGAAGGAAGAGGGCTAGTGGGAGGGGATGGAGAGATAGGAAGTAGTGGGGGGAGGCCGAGGGAGTAGTGGGAGGGGGGAGAGGGAGTAGTGGGAGGGGGGAGTGGGAGTCGTGGTGAGGGGTGGAGAGGGAAGTAGTAGTGGAGGGGGAGAGGGGGGGAGGGAGGGA